>NW_027612056.1:0-336260 GCF_964261635.1 Lissotriton helveticus | reverse complement strand
TGAAAATAACTTTAAACATGCTAATTTAGCTCTAAAACTGATGATCTACCTACAAATGTGAACTGACTTTCAAAATAAAACATTTGAAAACGGACAATTTTTCACCTTTCTGAAGCATGACGTAATGGGGGGTGTTATCTCTTTTGTCAAAAATCACCTGTTTTGCTTGAACATTAAATGCCTCCAAATGGTATTTAATTCACTTCCCCGGGCCCCTGGAAGCATGAAAATCACTTTAAACATGCTAATTTTAGCTCTAAAACTGATGATCTACCTACAAATGTGAACTGACGTTCAAAAATAAAACATTTGAAAATGGACCATTTTTCACCTTTCTTAAGCATACGTAATGGGGGGGTGTTATCACTTTTGTCAAAAATCACCTGTTTTTGCTTGAACATTAAATGCCTCCAAATTGTATTCAATTCACTTCCCGGGGTGAAGAAACACTTTTTGAGACCTCAGAGTGAGTAAATTGGCCATTTCCATGCACTTTTAACCATTCCACAAATCTTGTGTTTTGGGCCCCTGGAAGCATGAAAATCACTTTAAACATGCTAATTTTAGCTCTAAAACTGATGATCTACCTACAAATGTGAACTGACGTTAAAAAATAAAACATTTGAAAACGGACCATTTTTCACCTTTCTGCAGCATGACGTAATGGGGGGTGTTATCTCTTTTGTCAAAAATCACCTGTTTTGGCTTGAACATTAAATGCCTCCAAATGGTATTTAATTCACTTCCCGGCCCCCTGGAAGCATGAAAATCACTTTAAACGTGCTAATTTTAGCTCTAAAACTGATGATCTACCTACAAATGTGAACTGACATTCAAAAATAAAAACATTTGAAAACGGACCATTTTTCACCTTTCTGAAGCATGACGTAATGGGGGGGGTGTTATCTCTTGTCAAAAATCACCTGTTTTTGCTTGAACATTAAATGCCTCCAAATGGTATTTAATTCACTTCCCGGGGTGAAGAAACACTTTTTGAGACCTCAGGAGTGAGTAAATTGGCCATTTTCATGCACTTTTAACCATTCCACAAATCTTGTGTTTTGGGCCCCTGGAAGCATGAAAATCACTTTAAACATGCTAATTTTAGCTCTAAAACTGATGATCTACCTACAAATGTGAACTGACATTAAAAAATAAAACATTTGAAAACAGACCATTTTTCACCTTTCTGCAGCATGACGTAATGGGGGGGGTGTTATCTCTTTTGTCAAAATCACCTGTTTTTGCTTGAACATTAAATGCCTCCAAATGGTATTTAATTCACTTCCCGGGCCCCTGGAAGAATGAAAATCACTTTAAACATGCTAATTTTAGCTCTAAAACTGATGATCTACCTACAAATGTGAACTGACGTTCAAAAATAAAACATTGAAAACAAATCATTTTTCACCTTTCTGAAGCATGACGTAATGGGGGGGGTGTTATCTCTTTTGTCCAAAATCACCTGTTTTTGCTTGAACATTAAATGCCTCCAAATGGTATTTAATTCACTTCCGTGGTGAAGAAACACTTTTCGAGACCTCAGAGTGAGTAAATTGGCCATTTTCATGCACTTTTAACCATTCCACAAATCTTGTGTTTTGGGCCCCTGGAAGCATGAAAATCACTTTAAACATGCTAATTTTAGCTCTAAAACTGATGATCTACCTACAAATGTGAACTGACGTTAAAAAAAATAACATTTGAAAACGGACCATTTTTCACCTTTCTGCAGCATGACGTAATGGGGGGGTGTTGTCTCTTTGTCAAAATCACCTGTTTTTGCTTGAACATTAAATGCCTCCAAATGGTATTTAATTCACTTCCCGGGCCCCTGGAAGCATGAAAATCACTTTAAACATGCTAATTTTAGCTCTAAAACTGATGATCTACCTACAAATGTGAACTGACGTTCAAAAATAAAACAATTTGAAAACGGACCATTTTTCACCTTTCTGAAGCATGACGTAATGGGGGGGTGTTATCACTTTTGTCAAAAATCACCTGTTTTTGCTTGAACATTAAATGCCTCCAAATTGTATTTAATTCACTTCCCGGGTGAAGAAACACTTTTTGAGACCTCAGAGTGAGTAAATTGGCCATTTTCATGCACTTTTAACCATTCCACAAATCTTGTGTTTTTGGCCCCTGGAAGCATGAAAATCACTTTAAACATGCTAATTTTAGCTCTAAAACTGATGATCTACCTACAAATGTGAACTGACGTTAAAAAATAAAACATTTGAAAACGGACCATTTTTCACCTTTCTGCAGCATGACGTAATGGGGGGGTGTTATCTCTTTTGTCAAAAATCACCTGTTTTTGCTTGAACATTAAATGCCTCCAAATTGTATTAAATTCACTTCCCGGGGTGAAGAAACACTTTTTGAGACCTCAGAGTGAGTAAATTGGCCATTTTCATGCACTTTTAACCATTCCACAAATCTTGTGTTTTGGGCCCCTGGAAGCATGAAAATCACTTTAAACATGCTAATTTTAGCTCTAAAACTGATGATCTACCTACAAATGTGAACTGACGTTAAAAAATAAAACATTTGAAAACGGACCATTTTTCACCTTTCTGCAGCATGACGTAATGGGGGGGGTGTTATCTCTTTTGTCAAAAATCACCTGGTTTTGCTTGAACATTAAATGCCTCCAAATGGTATTTAATTCACTTCCCGGGCCCCTGGAAGCATGAAAATCACTTTAAACGTGCTAATTTTAGCTCTAAAACTGATGATCTACCTACAAATGTGAACTGACTTTCAAAAATAAAACATTTGAAAACGGACAATTTTTCACCTTTCTGAAGCATGACGTAATGGGGGTGTTATCTCTTTTGTCAAAAATCACCTGTTTTTGCTTGAACATTAAATGCCTCCAAATGGTATTTAATTCACTTCCGGGCCCCTGGAAGCATGAAAATCACTTTAAACATGCTAATTTTAGCTCTAAAACTGATGATCTACCTACAAATGTGAACTGACGTTCAAAAATAAAACATTTGAAAACAAATCATTTTTCACCTTTCTGAAGCATGACGTAATGGGGGGGTGTTATCTCTTTTGTCCAAAATCACCTGTTTTTGCTTGAACATTAAATGCCTCCAAATGGTATTTAATTCACTTCCCGTGGTGAAGAAACACTTTTCGAGACCTCAGAGTGAGTAAATTGGCCATTTTCATGCACTTTTAACCATTCCACAAATCTTGTGTTTTGGGCCCTGGAAGCATGAAAATCACTTTAAACATGCTAATTTTAGCTCTAAAACTGATGATCTACCTACAAATGTGAACTGACGTTAAAAAAAAACATTTGAAAACGGACCATTTTTCACCTTTCTGCAGCATGACGTAATGGGGGGGTGTTGTCTCTTTTGTCAAAAATCACCTGTTTTTGCTTGAACATTAAATGCCTCCAAATGGTATTTAATTCACTTCCCGGGCCCCTGGAAGCATGAAAATCACTTTAAACATGCTAATTTTAGCTCTAAAACTGATGATCTACCTACAAATGTGAACTGACGTTCAAAAATAAAACATTTGAAAACGGACCATTTTTCACCTTTCTGAAGCATGACGTAATGGGGGGTGTTATCACTTTTGTCAAAAATCACCTGTTTTTGCTTGAACATTAAATGCCTCCAAATGGTATTTAATTCACTTCCCGGGGTGAAGAAACACTTTTTGAGACCTCAGAGTGAGTAAATTGGCCATTTTCATGCACTTTTAACCATTCCACAAATCTTGTGTTTTGGGCCCCTGGAAGCATGAAAATCACTTTAAACATGCTAATTTTAGCTCTAAAACTGATGATCTACCTACAAATGTGAACTGACGTTAAAAAATAAAACATTTGAAAACGGACCATTTTTCACCTTTCTGCAGCATGACGTAATGGGGGGGTGTTATCTCTTTGTCAAAAATCACCTGTTTTTGCTTGAACATTAAATGCCTCCAAATTGTATTAAATTCACTTCCCGGGGTGAAGAAACACTTTTTGAGACCTCAGAGTGAGTAAATTGGCCATTTTCATGCACTTTTAACCATTCCACAAATCTTGTGTTTTGGGCCCCTGGAAGCATGAAAATCACTTTAAACATGCTAATTTTAGCTCTAAAACTGATGATCTACCTACAAATGTGAACTGACGTTAAAAAATAAAACATTTGAAACGGACCATTTTCACCTTTCTGCAGCATGACGTAATGGGGGGGGGTGTTATCTCTTTTGTCAAAAATCACCTGGTTTTGCTTGAACATTAAATGCCTCCAAATGGTATTTAATTCACTTCCCGGGCCCCTGGAAGCATGAAAATCACTTTAAACGTGCTAATTTTAGCTCTAAAACTGATGATCTACCTACAAATGTGAACTGACTTTCAAAAATAAAACATTTGAAAACGGACAATTTTTCACCTTTCTGAAGCATGACGTAATGGGGGTGTTATCTCTTTTGTCAAAAATCACCTGTTTTTGCTTGAACATTAAATGCCTCCAAATGGTATTTAATTCACTTCCCGGGCCCCTGGAAGCATGAAAATCACTTTAAACATGCTAATTTTAGCTCTAAAACTGATGATCTACCTACAAATGTGAACTGACGTTCAAAAATAAAACATTTGAAAACTGACCATTTTTCACCTTTCTGAAGCATGACGTAATGGGGGGGTGTTATCACTTTTGTCAAAAATCACTTGTTTTTTCTTGAACATTAAATGCCTCCAAATTGTATTTAATTCACTTCCCGGGGTGAAGAAACACTTTTTGAGACCTCAGAGTGAGTAAATTGGCCATTTTCATGCACTTTTAACCATTCCACAAATCTTGTGTTTTGGGCCCCTGGAAGCATGAAAATCACTTTAAACATGCTAATTTTAGCTCTAAAACTGATGATCTACCTACAAATGTGAACTGACGTTAAAAAATAAAACATTTGAAAATGGACCATTTTTCACCTTTCTGCAGCATGACGTAATGGGGGGGTGTTATCTCTTTTGTCAAAAATCACCTGTTTTTGCTTGAAAACATTAAATGCCTCCAAATGGTATTAAATTCACTTCCCGGGGGTGAAGAAATACTTTTTGAGACCTCAGAGTGAGTAAATTGGCCATTTTCATGCACTTTTAACCATTCCACAAATCTTGTGTTTTGGGCCCCTGGAAGCATGAAAATCACTTTAAACATGCTAATTTTAGCTCTAAAACTGATGATCTACCTACAAATGTGAACTGACGTTAAAAATAAAACATTTGAAAACTGACCATTTTTCACCTTTCTGCAGCATGACGTAATGGGGGGGGGTGTTATCTCTTTTGTCAAAAATCACCTGTTTTTGCTTGAACATTAAATGCCTCCAAATGGTATTTAATTCACTTCCCGGGCCCCTGGAAGCATGAAAATCACTTTAAACGTGCTAATTTTAGCTCTAAAACTGATGATCTACCTACAAATGTGAACTGACTTTCAAAAATAAAACATTTGAAAACGGACCATTTTTCACCTTTCTGAAGCATGACGTAATGGGGGGGGTGTTATCTCTTGTCAAAAATCACCTGTTTTTGCTTGAACATTAAATGCCTCCAAATGGTATTTAATTCACTTCCCGGGGTGAAGAAACACTTTTTGAGACCTCAGAGTGAGTAAATTGGCCATTTTCATGCACTTTTAATCATTCCACAAATCTTGTGTTTTGGGCCCCTGGAAGCATGAAAATCACTTTAAACATGCTAATTTTAGCTCTAAAACTGATGATCTACCTACAAATGTGAACTGACATTAAAAAATAAAACATTTGAAAACTGACCATTTTTCACCTTTCTGCAGCATGACGTAATGGGGGGGTGTTATCTCTTTTGTCAAAAATCACCTGTTTTTGCTTGAACATTAAATGCCTCCAAATGGTATTTAATTCACTTCCCGGGCCCCTGGAAGCATGAAAATCACTTTAAACATGCTAATTTTAGCTCTAAAACTGATGATCTACCTACAAATGTGAACTGACGTTCAAAAATAAAACATTTGAAAACGGACCATTTTTCACCTTTCTGAAGCATGACGTAATGGGGGGTGTTATCTCTTTTGTCAAAAATCACCTGTTTTTGCTTGAACATTAAATGCCTCCAAATGGTATTTAATTACCTTCCCGGGGTGAAGAAACACTTTTTGAGACCTCAGAGTGAGTAAATTGGCCATTTTCATGCACTTTTAACCATTCCACAAATCTTGTGTTTTGGGCCCCTGGAAGCATGAAAATCACTTTAAACATGCTAATTTTAGCTCTAAAACTGATGATCTACCTACAAATGTGAACTGACGTTAAAAAATAAAACATTTGAAAACGGACCATTTTTCACCTTTCTGCAGCATGACGTAATGGGGGGGTTATCTCTTTTGTCAAAAATCACCTGTTTTTGCTTGAACATTAAATGCCTCCAAATCGTATTTAATTCACTTCCCGGGCCCCTGGAAGCATGAAAATCACTTTAAACATGCTAATTTTAGCTCTAAAACTGATGATCTACCTACAAATGTGAACTGACTTTCAAAATAAAACATTTGAAAACGGACAATTTTTCACCTTTCTGAAGCATGACGTAATGGGGGGTGTTATCTCTTTTGTCAAAAATCACCTGTTTTTGCTTGAACATTAAATGCCTCCAAATGGTATTTAATTCACTTCCCGGGCCCCTGGAAGCATGAAAATCACTTTAAACATGCTAATTTTAGCTCTAAAACTGATGATCTACCTACAAATGTGAACTGACGTTCAAAAATAAAACATTTGAAAACGGACCATTTTTCACCTTTCTGAAGC
The DNA here is from genome assembly GCF_964261635.1 of Lissotriton helveticus. Taxonomy (NCBI): domain Eukaryota; kingdom Metazoa; phylum Chordata; class Amphibia; order Caudata; family Salamandridae; genus Lissotriton; species Lissotriton helveticus. Next base: position 329,441 of record NW_027612056.1, on the reverse strand, counting down.
ATGACGTAATGGGGGGGTGTTATCTCTTTTGTCAAAAATCACCTGTTTTTTGCTTGAACATTAAATGCCTCCAAATGGTATTTAATTCACTTCCCGGGGTGAAGAAACACTTTTTGAGACCTCAGAGTGAGTAAATTGGCCATTTTCATGCACTTTTAACCATTCCACAAATCTTGTGTTTTGGGCCCCTGGAAGCATGAAAAATCACTTTAAACATGCTAATTTTAGCTCTAAAACTGATGATCTACCTACAAATGTGAACTGACATTAAAAAATAAAACATTTGAAAACGGACCATTTTTCACCTTTCTGCAGCATGACGTAATGGGGGGGGTGTTATCTCTTTTGTCAAAATCACCTGTTTTTGCTTGAACATTAAATGCCTCCAAATTGTATTTAATTCACTTCCCGGGCCCTGGAAGCATGAAAATCACTTTAAACATGCTAATTTTAGCTCTAAAACTGATGATCTACCTACAAATGTGAACTGACGTTCAAAAATAAAACATTTGAAAACGGACCATTTTTCACCTTTCTGAAGCATGACGTAATGGGGGGTGTTATCACTTTTGTCAAAAATCACCTGTTTTTGCTTGAACATTAAATGCCTCCAAATGGTATTTAATTCACTTCCCGGGGTGAAGAAACACTTTTTGAGACCTCAGAGTGAGTAAATTGGCCATTTTCATGCACTTTTAACCATTCCACAAATCTTGTGTTTTGGGCCCCTGGAAGCATGAAAATCACTTTAAACATGCTAATTTTAGCTCTAAAACTGATGATCTACCTACAAATGTGAACTGACGTTAAAAAATAAAACATTTGAAAACGGACCATTTTTCACCTTTCTGCAGCATGACGTAATGGGGGGGTGTTATCTCTTTTGTCAAAATCACCTGTTTTTGCTTGAACATTAAATGCCTCCAAATGGTATTAATTCACTTCCCGGGGTGAAGAAACACTTTTTGAGACCTCAGAGTGAGTAAATTGGCCATTTTCATGCACTTTTTAACCATTCCACAAATCTTGTGTTTTGGGCCCCTGGAAGCATGAATATCACTTTAAACATGCTAATTTTAGCTCTAAAACTGTTGATCTACCTACAAATGTGAACTGACGTTAAAAAATAAAACATTTGAAAACGGACCATTTTTCACCTTTCTGCAGCATGACGTAATGGGGGGGGGGTGTTATCTCTTTTGTCAAAAATCACCTGTTTTGCTTGAACATTAAATGCCTCCAAATGGTATTTAATTCACTTCCCGGGCCCCTGGAAGCATGAAAATCACTTTAAATGTGCTAATTTTAGCTCTAAAACTGATGATCTACCTACAAATGTGAACTGACTTTCAAAAATAAAACATTTGAAAACGGACCATTTTTCACCTTTCTGAAGCATGACGTAATGGGGGGTGTTATCTCTTTTGTCAAAAATCACCTGTTTTTGCTTGAACATTAAATGCCTCCAAATGGTATTTAATTCACTTCCCGGGGTGAAGAAACACTTTTTGAGACCTCAGAGTGAGTAAATTGGCCATTTTCATGCACTTTTAACCATTCCACAAATCTTGTGTTTTGGGCCCCTGGAAGCATGAAAATCACTTTAAACATGCTAATTTTAGCTCTAAAACTGATGATCTACCTACAAATGTGAACTGACATTAAAAAATAAAACATTTGAAAACAGACCATTTTTCACCTTTCTGCAGCATGACGTAATGGGGGGGGTGTTATCTCTTTTGTCAAAAATCACCTGTTTTTGCTTGAACATTAAATGCCTCCAAATGGTATTTAATTCACTTCCCGGGCCCTGGAAGCATGAAAATCACTTTAAACATGCTAATTTTAGCTCTAAAACTGATGATCTACCTACAAATGTGAACTGACGTTCAAAAATAAAACATTTGAAAACGGACCATTTTTCACCTTTCTGAAGCATGACGTAATGGGGGGGTTATCTCTTTTGTCAAAAATCACCTGTTTTTGCTTGAACATTAAATGCCTCCAAATCGTATTTAATTCACTTCCCGGGCCCCTGGAAGCATGAAAATCACTTTAAACATGCTAATTTTAGCTCTAAAACTGATGATCTACCTACAAATGTGAACTGACTTTCAAAAATAAAACATTTGAAAACGGACAATTTTTCACCTTTCTGAAGCATGACGTAATGGGGGGGTGTTATCTCTTTTGTCAAAAATCACCTGTTTTTGCTTGAACATTAAATGCCTCCAAATGGTATTTAATTCACTTCCCGGGCCCCTGGAAGCATGAAAATCACTTTAAACATGCTAATTTTAGCTCTAAAACTGATGATCTACCTACAAATGTGAACTGACGTTCAAAAATAAAACATTTGAAAACGGACCATTTTTCACCTTTCTGAAGCATGACGTAATGGGGGTGTTATCTCTTTTGTCAAAAATCACCTGTTTTTGCTTGAACATTAAATGCCTCCAAATGGTATTTAATTCACTTCCCGGGGTGAAGAAACACTTTTTGAGACCTCAGAGTGAGTAAATTGGCCATTTTCATGCACTTTTAACCATTCCACAAATCTTGTGTTTTGGGCCCCTGGAAGCATGAAAATCACTTTAAACATGCTAATTTTAGCTCTAAAACTGATGATCTACCTACAAATGTGAACTGACATTAAAAAATAAAACATTTGAAAATGGACCATTTTTCACCTTTCTGCAGCATGACGTAATGGGGGGGTGTTATCTCTTTTGTCAAAAATCACCTGTTTTTGCTTGAACATTAAATGCCTCCAAATTGTATTTAATTCACTTCCCGGGCCCCTGGAAGCATGAAAATCACTTTAAACATGCTAATTTTAGCTCTAAAACTGATGATCTACCTACAAATGTGAACTGACGTTCAAAAATAAAACATTTGAAAACGGCCCATTTTTCACCTTTCTGAAGCATGACGTAATGGGGGGTGTTATCACTTTTGTCAAAAATCACCTGTTTTTGCTTGACATTAAATGCCTCCAAATGGTATTTAATTCACTTCCCGGGGTGAAGAAACACTTTTTGAGACCTCAGAGTGAGTAAATTGGCCATTTTCATGCACTTTTAACCATTCCACAAATCTTGTGTTTTGGGCCCCTGGAAGCATGAAAATCACTTTAAACATGCTAATTTTAGCTCTAAAACTGATGATCTACCTACAAATGTGAACTGACGTTAAAAAATAAAACATTTGAAAACGGACCATTTTTCACCTTTCTGCAGCATGACGTAATGGGGGGGGTGTTATCTCTTTTGTCAAAAATCACCTGTTTTTGCTTGAACATTAAATGCCTCCAAATGGTATTAAATTCACTTCCCGGGGTGAAGAAACACTTTTTGAGACCTCAGAGTGAGTAAATTGGCCATTTTCATGCACTTTTAACCATTCCACAAATCTTGTGTTTTGGGCCCCTGGAAGCATGAATATCACTTTAAACATGCTAATTTTAGCTCTAAAACTGATGATCTACCTACAAATGTGAACTGACGTTAAAAAATAAAACATTTGAAAACGGACCATTTTTCACCTTTCTGCAGCATGACGTAATGGGGGGGTGTTATCTCTTTTGTCAAAAATCACCTGTTTTTGCTTGAACATTAAATGCCTCCAAATGGTATTTAATTCACTTCCCGGGCCCCTGGAAGCATGAAAATCACTTTAAATGTGCTAATTTTAGCTCTAAAACTGATGATCTACCTACAAATGTGAACTGACTTTCAAAAATAAAACATTTGAAAACGGACAATTTTTCACCTTTCTGAAGCATGACGTAATGGGGGGTGTTATCTCTTTTGTCAAAAATCACCTGTTTTTGCTTGAACATTAAATGCCTCAAAATGGTATTTAATTCACTTCCCGGGCCCCTGGTAGCATGAAAATCACTTTAAACGTGCTAATTTTAGCTCTAAAACTGATGATCTACCTACAAATGTGAACTGACTTTCAAAAATAAAACATTTGAAAACGGACAATTTTTCACCTTTCTGAAGCATGACGTAATGGGGGGTGTTATCTCTTTTGTCAAAAATCACCTGTTTTTGCTTGAACATTAAATGCCTCCAAATGGTATTTAATTCACTTCCCGGGCCCCTGGAAGCATGAAAATCACTTTAAACATGCTAATTTTAGCTCTAAAACTGATGATCTACCTACAAATGTGAACTGACGTTCAAAAATAAAACATTTGAAAACTGACCATTTTTCACCTTTCTGAAGCATGACGTAATGGGGGGGTGTTATCACTTTTGTCAAAAATCACTTGTTTTTTCTTGAACATTAAATGCCTCCAAATTGTATTTAATTCACTTCCCGGGGTGAAGAAACACTTTTTGAGACCTCAGAGTGAGTAAATTGGCCATTTTCATGCACTTTTAACCATTCCACAAATCTTGGGTTTTGGGCCCCTGGAAGCATGAAAATCACTTTAAACATGCTAATTTTAGCTCTAAAACTGATGATCTACCTACAAATGTGAACTGACGTTAAAAAATAAAACATTTGAAAATGGACCATTTTTCACCTTTCTGCAGCATGACGTAATGGGGGGGTGTTATCTCTTTTGTCAAAAATCACCTGTTTTTGCTTGAACATTAAATGCCTCCAAATGGTATTAAATTCACTTCCCGGGGTGAAGAAATACTTTTTGAGACCTCAGAGTGAGTAAATTGGCCATTTTCATGCACTTTTAACCATTCCACAAATCTTGTGTTTTGGGCCCCTGGAAGCATGAAAATCACTTTAAACATGCTAATTTTAGCTCTAAAACTGATGATCTACCTACAAATGTGAACTGACGTTAAAAAATAAAACATTTGAAAACTGACCATTTTTCACCTTTCTGCAGCATGACGTAATGGGGGGGGGTGTTATCTCTTTTGTCAAAAATCACCTGTTTTTGCTTGAACATTAAATGCCTCCAAATGGTATTTAATTCACTTCCCGGGCCCCTGGAAGCATGAAAATCACTTTAAACGTGCTAATTTTAGCTCTAAAACTGATGATCTACCTACAAATGTGAACTGACTTTCAAAAATAAAACATTTGAAAACGGACCATTTTTCACCTTTCTGAAGCATGACGTAATGGGGGGGGTGTTATCTCTTGTCAAAAATCACCTGTTTTTGCTTGAACATTAAATGCCTCCAAATGGTATTTAATTCACTTCCCGGGGTGAAGAAACACTTTTTGAGACCTCAGAGTGAGTAAATTGGCCATTTTCATGCACTTTTAACCATTCCACAAATCTTGTGTTTTGGGCCCCTGGAAGCATGAAAATCACTTTAAACATGCTAATTTTAGCTCTAAAACTGATGATCTACCTACAAATGTGAACTGACATTAAAAAATAAAACATTTGAAAACAGACCATTTTTCACCTTTCTGCAGCATGACGTAATGGGGGGGTGTTATCTCTTTTGTCAAAAATCACCTGTTTTTGCTTGAACATTAAATGCCTCCAAATGGTATTTAATTCACTTCCCGGGCCCCTGGAAGCATGAAAATCACTTTAAACATGCTAATTTTAGCTCTAAAACTGATGATCTACCTACAAATGTGAACTGACGTTCAAAAATAAAACATTTGAAAACGGACCATTTTTCACCTTTCTGAAGCATGACGTAATGGGGGGTGTTATCTCTTTTGTCAAAAATCACCTGTTTTTGCTTGAACATTAAATGCCTCCAAATGGTATTTAATTACCTTCCCGGGTGAAGAAACACTTTTTGAGACCTCAGAGTGAGTAAATTGGCCATTTTCATGCACTTTTAACCATTCCACAAATCTTGTGTTTTGGGCCCCTGGAAGCATGAAAATCACTTTAAACATGCTAATTTTAGCTCTAAAACTGATGATCTACCTACAAATGTGAACTGACGTTAAAAAATAAAACATTTGAAAACGGACCATTTTTCACCTTTCTGCAGCATGACGTAATGGGGGGGTTATCTCTTTTGTCAAAAATCACCTGTTTTTGCTTGAACATTAAATGCCTCCAAATCGTATTTAATTCACTTCCCGGGCCCCTGGAAGCATGAAAATCACTTTAAACATGCTAATTTTAGCTCTAAAACTGATGATCTACCTACAAATGTGAACTGACTTTCAAAAATAAAACATTTGAAAACGGACAATTTTTCACCTTTCTGAAGCATGACGTAATGGGGGGGTGTTATCTCTTTTGTCAAAAATCACCTGTTTTTGCTTGAACATTAAATGCCTCCAAATGGTATTTAATTCACTTCCCGGGCCCCTGGAAGCATGAAAATCACTTTAAACATGCTAATTTTAGCTCTAAAACTGATGATCTACCTACAAATGTGAACTGACGTTCAAAAATAAAACATTTGAAAACGGACCATTTTTCACCTTTCTGAAGCATGACGTAATGGGGGGGTGTTATCTCTTTTGTCAAAAATCACCTGTTTTTGCTTGAACATTAAATGCCTCCAAATGGTATTTAATTCACTTCCCGGGGTGAAGAAACACTTTTTGAGACCTCAGAGTGAGTAAATTGGCCATTTTCATGCACTTTTAACCATTCCACAAATCTTGTGTTTTGGGCCCCTGGAAGCATGAAAATCACTTTAAACATGCTAATTTTAGCTCTAAAACTGATGATCTACCTACAAATGTGAACTGACATTAAAAAATAAAACATTTGAAAACGGACCATTTTTCACCTTTCTGCAGCATGACGTAATGGGGGGGGTGTTATCTCTTTTGTCAAAAATCACCTGTTTTTGCTTGAACATTAAATGCCTCCAAATTGTATTTAATTCACTTCCCGGGCCCCTGGAAGCATGAAAATCACTTTAAACATGCTAATTTTAGCTCTAAAACTGATGATCTACCTACAAATGTGAACTGACGTTCAAAAATAAAACATTTGAAAACGGACCATTTTTCACCTTTCTGAAGCATGACGTAATGGGGGGTGTTATCACTTTTGTCAAAAATCACCTGTTTTTGCTTGAACATTAAATGCCTCCAAATGGTATTTAATTCACTTCCCGGGGTGAAGAAACACTTTTTGAGACCTCAGAGTGAGTAAATTGGCCATTTTCATGCACTTTTAACCATTCCACAAATCTTGTGTTTTGGGCCCCTGGAAGCATGAAAATCACTTTAAACATGCTAATTTTAGCTCTAAAACTGATGATCTACCTACAAATGTGAACTGACGTTAAAAAATAAAACATTTGAAAATGGACCATTTTTCACCTTTCTGCAGCATGACGTAATGGGGGGGGGTGTTATCTCTTTTGTCAAAAATCACCTGTTTTTGCTTGAACATTAAATGCCTCCAAATGGTATTAAATTCACTTCCCGGGGTGAAGAAACACTTTTTGAGACCTCAGAGTGAGTAAATTGGCCATTTTCATGCACTTTTAACCATTCCACAAATCTTGTGTTTTGGGCCCCTGGAAGCATGAATATCACTTTAAACATGCTAATTTTAGCTCTAAAACTGATGATCTACCTACAAATGTGAACTGACGTTAAAAAATAAAACATTTGAAAACGGACCATTTTTCACCTTTCTGCAGCATGACGTAATGGGGGGGTGTTATCTCTTTTGTCAAAAATCACCTGTTTTTGCTTGAACATTAAATGCCTCCAAATGGTATTTAATTCACTTCCCGGGCCCCTGGAAGCATGAAAATCACTTTAAATGTGCTAATTTTAGCTCTAAAACTGATGATCTACCTACAAATGTGAACTGACTTTCAAAAATAAAACATTTGAAAACGGACAATTTTTCACCTTTCTGAAGCATGACGTAATGGGGGGTGTTATCTCTTTTGTCAAAAATCACCTGTTTTTGCTTGAACATTAAATGCCTCAAAATGGTATTTAATTCACTTCCCGGGCCCCTGGTAGCATGAAAATCACTTTAAACGTGCTAATTTTAGCTCTAAAACTGATGATCTACCTACAAATGTGAACTGACATTCAAAAATAAAACATTTGAAAACGGACCATTTTTCACCTTTCTGAAGCATGACGTAATGGGGGGGGTTATCTCTTTTGTCAAAAATCACCTGTTTTTGCTTGAACATTAAATGCCTCCAAATGGTATTTAATTACCTTCCCGGGTGAAGAAACACTTTTTGAGACCTCAGAGTGAGTAAATTGGCCATTTTCATGCACTTTTAACCATTCCACAAATCTTGTGTTTTGGGCCCCTGGAAGCATGAAAATCACTTTAAACATGCTAATTTTAGCTCTAAAACTGATGATCTACCTACAAATGTGAACTGACGTTAAAAAATAAAACATTTGAAAACTGACCATTTTTCACCTTTCTGCAGCATGACGTAATGGGGGGGGTGTTATCTCTTTTGTCAAAAATCACCTGTTTTTGCTTGAACATTAAATGCCTCCAAATGGTATTTAATTCACTTCCCGGGCCCCTGGAAGCATGAAAATCACTTTAAACGTGCTAATTTTAGCTCTAAAACTGATGATCTACCTACAAATGTGAACTGACTTTCAAAAATAAAACATTTGAAAACGGACAATTTTTCACCTTTCTGAAGCATGACGTAATGGGGGGTGTTATCTCTTTTGTCAAAAATCACCTGTTTTTGCTTGAACATTAAATGCCTCAAAATGGTATTTAATTCACTTCCCGGGCCCCTGGTAGCATGAAAATCACTTTAAACATGCTAATTTTAGCTCTAAAACTGTTGATCTACCTACAAATGTGAACTGACATTCAAAAATAAAACATTTGAAAACGGACCATTTTTCACCTTTCTGAAGCATGACGTAATGGGGGGGTGTTATCTCTTTTGTCAAAAATCACCTGTTTTTGCTTGAACATTAAATGCCTCCAAATGGTATTTAATTACCTTCCCGGGGTGAAGAAACACTTTTTGAGACCTCAGAGTGAGTAAATTGGCCATTTGCATGCACTTTTGACCATTCCACAAATCTTGTGTTTTGGGCCCCTGGAAGCATGAAAATCACTTTAAACATGCTAATTTTAGCTCTAAAACTGATGATCTACCTACAAATGTGAACTGACTTTCAAAAATAAAACATTTGAAAACTGACAATTTTTCACCTTTCTGAAGCATGACGTAATGGGGGGGTGTTATCTCTTTTGTCAAAAATCACCTGTTTTTGCTTGAACATTAAATGCCTCCAAATGGTATTTAATTCACTTCCCGGGCCCCTGGAAGCATGAAAATCACTTTAAACATGCTAATTTTAGCTCTAAAACTGATGATCTACCTACAAATGTGAACTGACGTTCAAAAATAAAACATTTGAAAACGGACCATTTTTCACCTTTCTGAAGCATGACGTAATGGGGGGGTGTTATCTCTTTTGTCAAAAATCACCTGTTTTTGCTTGAACATTAAATGCCTCCAAATGGTATTTAATTCACTTCCCGGGGTGAAGAAACACTTTTTGAGACCTCAGAGTGAGTAAATTGGCCATTTTCATGCACTTTTAACCATTCCACAAATCTTGTGTTTTGGGCCCCTGGAAGCATGAATATCACTTTAAACATGCTAATTTTAGCTCTAAAACTGATGATCTACCTACAAATGTGAACTGACGTTAAAAAATAAAACATTTGAAAACGGACCATTTTTCACCTTTCTGCAGCATGACGTAATGGGGGGGTGTTATCTCTTTTGTCAAAAATCACCTGTTTTTGCTTGAACATTAAATGCCTCCAAATGGTATTTAATTCACTTCCCGGGCCCCTGGAAGCATGAAAATCACTTTAAATGTGCTAATTTTAGCTCTAAAACTGATGATCTACCTACAAATGTGAACTGACTTTCAAAAATAAAACATTTGAAAACGGACAATTTTTCACCTTTCTGAAGCATGACGTAATGGGGGGTGTTATCTCTTTTGTCAAAAATCACCTGTTTTTGCTTGAACATTAAATGCCTCAAAATGGTATTTAATTCACTTCCCGGGCCCCTGGTAGCATGAAAATCACTTTAAACGTGATAATTTTAGCTCTAAAACTGATGATCTACCTACAAATGTGAACTGACATTCAAAAATAAAACATTTGAAAACGGACCATTTTTCACCTTTCTGAAGCATGACGTAATGGGGGGGTGTTATCTCTTTTGTCAAAAATCACCTGTTTTTGCTTGAACATTAAATGCCTCCAAATGGTATTTAATTACCTTCCCGGGTGAAGAAACACTTTTTGAGACCTCAGAGTGAGTAAATTGGCCATTTTCATGCACTTTTAACCATTCCACAAATCTTGTGTTTTGGGCCCCTGGAAGCATGAAAATCACTTTAAACATGCTAATTTTAGCTCTAAAACTGATGATCTACCTACAAATGTGAACTGACGTTAAAAAATAAAACATTTGAAAACGGACCATTTTTCACCTTTCTGCAGCATGACGTAATGGGGGGGTTATCTCTTTTGTCAAAAATCACCTGTTTTTGCTTGAACATTAAATGCCTCCAAATCGTATTTAATTCACTTCCCGGGCCCCTGGAAGCATGAAAATCACTTTAAACATGCTAATTTTAGCTCTAAAACTGATGATCTACCTACAAATGTGAACTGACTTTCAAAAATAAAACATTTGAAAACGGACAATTTTTCACCTTTCTGAAGCATGACGTAATGGGGGGGTGTTATCTCTTTTGTCAAAAATCACCTGTTTTTGCTTGAACATTAAATGCCTCCAAATGGTATTTAATTCACTTCCCGGGCCCCTGGAAGCATGAAAATCACTTTAAACATGCTAATTTTAGCTCTAAAACTGATGATCTACCTACAAATGTGAACTGACGTTCAAAAATAAAACATTTGAAAACGGACCATTTTTCACCTTTCTGAAGCATGACGTAATGGGGGGGTGTTATCTCTTTTGTCAAAAATCACCTGTTTTTGCTTGAACATTAAATGCCTCCAAATGGTATTTAATTCACTTCCCGGGGTGAAGAAACACTTTTTGAGACCTCAGAGTGAGTAAATTGGCCATTTTCATGCACTTTTAACCATTCCACAAATCTTGTGTTTTGGGCCCTGGAAGCATGAAAATCACTTTAAACATGCTAATTTTAGCTCTAAAACTGATGATCTACCTACAAATGTGAACTGACGTTAAAAAAAAAACATTTGAAAACTGACCATTTTTCACCTTTCTGCAGCATGACGTAATGGGGGGGGTGTTATCTCTTTTGTCAAAAATCACCTGTTTTTGCTTGAACATTAAATGCCTCCAAATGGTATTTAATTCACTTCCCGGGCCCCTGGAAGCATGAAAATCACTTTAAACATGGTAATTTTAGCTCTAAAACTGATGATCTACCTACAAATGTGAACTGACGTTCAAAAATAAAACATTTGAAAACGGACCATTTTTCACCTTTCTGAAGCATGACGTAATGGGGGGTGTTATCTCTTTTGTCAAAAATCACCTGTTTTTGCTTGAACATTAAATGCCTCCAAATGGTATTTAATTACCTTCCCGGGGTGAAGAAACACTTTTTGAGACCTCAGAGTGAGTAAATTGGCCATTTTCATGCACTTTTAACCATTCCACAAATCTTGTGTTTTGGGCCCCTGGAAGCATGAATATCACTTTAAACATGCTAATTTTAGCTCTAAAACTGATGATCTACCTACAAATGTGAACTGACGTTAAAAAATAAAACATTTGAAAACGGACCATTTTTCACCTTTCTGCAGCATGACGTAATGGGGGGGTGTTATCTCTTTTGTCAAAAATCACCTGTTTTTGCTTGAACATTAAATGCCTCCAAATGGTATTTAATTCACTTCCCGGGCCCCTGGAAGCATGAAAATCACTTTAAATGTGCTAATTTTAGCTCTAAAACTGATGATCTACCTACAAATGTGAACTGACTTTCAAAAATAAAACATTTGAAAACGGACAATTTTTCACCTTTCTGAAGCATGACGTAATGGGGGGTGTTATCTCTTTTGTCAAAAATCACCTGTTTTTGCTTGAACATTAAATGCCTCAAATTGGTATTTAATTCACTTCCCGGGCCCCTGGTAGCATGAAAATCACTTTAAACGTGCTAATTTTAGCTCTAAAACTGATGATCTACCTACAAATGTGAACTGACATTCAAAAATAAAACATTTGAAAACGGACCATTTTTCACCTTTCTGAAGCATGACGTAATGGGGGGGTGTTATCTCTTTTGTCAAAAATCACCTGTTTTTGCTTGAACATTAAATGCCTCCAAATGGTATTTAATTACCTTCCCGGGTGAAGAAACACTTTTTGAGACCTCAGAGTGAGTAAATTGGCCATTTTCATGCACTTTTAACCATTCCACAAATCTTGTGTTTTGGGCCCCTGGAAGCATGAAAATCACTTTAAACATGCTAATTTTAGCTCTAAAACTGATGATCTACCTACAAATGTGAACTGACGTTAAAAAATAAAACATTTGAAAACTGACCATTTTTCACCTTTCTGCAGCATGACGTAATGGGGGGGGTGTTATCTCTTTTGTCAAAAATCACCTGTTTTTGCTTGAACATTAAATGCCTCCAAATGGTATTTAATTCACTTCCCGGGCCCCTGGAAGCATGAAAATCACTTTAAACGTGCTAATTTTAGCTCTAAAACTGATGATCTACCTACAAATGTGAACTGACTTTCAAAAATAAAACATTTGAAAACGGACAATTTTTCACCTTTCTGAAGCATGACGTAATGGGGGGTGTTATCTCTTTTGTCAAAAATCACCTGTTTTTGCTTGAACATTAAATGCCTCAAAATGGTATTTAATTCACTTCCCGGGCCCCTGGTAGCATGAAAATCACTTTAAACATGCTAATTTTAGCTCTAAAACTGATGATCTACCTACAAATGTGAACTGACATTCAAAAATAAAACATTTGAAAACGGACCATTTTTCACCTTTCTGAAGCATGACGTAATGGGGGGGTGTTATCTCTTTTGTCAAAAATCACCTGTTTTTGCTTGAACATTAAATGCCTCCAAATGGTATTTAATTACCTTCCCGGGGTGAAGAAACACTTTTTGAGACCTCAGAGTGAGTAAATTGGCCATTTGCATGCACTTTTGACCATTCCACAAATCTTGTGTTTTGGGCCCCTGGAAGCATGAAAATCACTTTAAACATGCTAATTTTAGCTCTAAAACTGATGATCTACCTACAAATGTGAACTGACTTTCAAAAATAAAACATTTGAAAACTGACAATTTTTCACCTTTCTGAAGCATGACGTAATGGGGGGGTGTTATCTCTTTTGTCAAAAATCACCTGTTTTTGCTTGAACATTAAATGCCTCCAAATGGTATTTAATTCACTTCCCGGGCCCCTGGAAGCATGAAAATCACTTTAAACATGCTAATTTTAGCTCTAAAACTGATGATCTACCTACAAATGTGAACTGACGTTCAAAAATAAAACATTTGAAAACGGACCATTTTTCACCTTTCTGAAGCATGACGTAATGGGGGGGTGTTATCTCTTTTGTCAAAAATCACCTGTTTTTGCTTGAACATTAAATGCCTCCAAATGGTATTTAATTCACTTCCCGGGGTGAAGAAACACTTTTTGAGACCTCAGAGTGAGTAAATTGGCCATTTTCATGCACTTTTAACCATTCCACAAATCTTGTGTTTTGGGCCCCTGGAAGCATGAATATCACTTTAAACATGCTAATTTTAGCTCTAAAACTGATGATCTACCTACAAATGTGAACTGACGTTAAAAAATAAAACATTTGAAAACGGACCATTTTTCACCTTTCTGCAGCATGACGTAATGGGGGGGTGTTATCTCTTTTGTCAAAAATCACCTGTTTTTGCTTGAACATTAAATGCCTCCAAATGGTATTTAATTCACTTCCCGGGCCCCTGGAAGCATGAAAATCACTTTAAATGTGCTAATTTTAGCTCTAAAACTGATGATCTACCTACAAATGTGAACTGACTTTCAAAAATAAAACATTTGAAAACGGACAATTTTTCACCTTTCTGAAGCATGACGTAATGGGGGGTGTTATCTCTTTTGTCAAAAATCACCTGTTTTTGCTTGAACATTAAATGCCTCAAAATGGTATTTAATTCACTTCCCGGGCCCCTGGTAGCATGAAAATCACTTTAAACGTGATAATTTTAGCTCTAAAACTGATGATCTACCTACAAATGTGAACTGACATTCAAAAATAAAACATTTGAAAACGGACCATTTTTCACCTTTCTGAAGCATGACGTAATGGGGGGGTGTTATCTCTTTTGTCAAAAATCACCTGTTTTTGCTTGAACATTAAATGCCTCCAAATGGTATTTAATTACCTTCCCGGGTGAAGAAACACTTTTTGAGACCTCAGAGTGAGTAAATTGGCCATTTTCATGCACTTTTAACCATTCCACAAATCTTGTGTTTTGGGCCCCTGGAAGCATGAAAATCACTTTAAACATGCTAATTTTAGCTCTAAAACTGATGATCTACCTACAAATGTGAACTGACGTTAAAAAATAAAACATTTGAAAACGGACCATTTTTCACCTTTCTGCAGCATGACGTAATGGGGGGGTTATCTCTTTTGTCAAAAATCACCTGTTTTTGCTTGAACATTAAATGCCTCCAAATCGTATTTAATTCACTTCCCGGGCCCCTGGAAGCATGAAAATCACTTTAAACATGCTAATTTTAGCTCTAAAACTGATGATCTACCTACAAATGTGAACTGACTTTCAAAAATAAAACATTTGAAAACGGACAATTTTTCACCTTTCTGAAGCATGACGTAATGGGGGGGTGTTATCTCTTTTGTCAAAAATCACCTGTTTTTGCTTGAACATTAAATGCCTCCAAATGGTATTTAATTCACTTCCCGGGCCCCTGGAAGCATGAAAATCACTTTAAACATGCTAATTTTAGCTCTAAAACTGATGATCTACCTACAAATGTGAACTGACGTTCAAAAATAAAACATTTGAAAACGGACCATTTTTCACCTTTCTGAAGCATGACGTAATGGGGGGGTGTTATCTCTTTTGTCAAAAATCACCTGTTTTTGCTTGAACATTAAATGCCTCCAAATGGTATTTAATTCACTTCCCGGGGTGAAGAAACACTTTTTGAGACCTCAGAGTGAGTAAATTGGCCATTTTCATGCACTTTTAACCATTCCACAAATCTTGTGTTTTGGGCCCTGGAAGCATGAAAATCACTTTAAACATGCTAATTTTAGCTCTAAAACTGATGATCTACCTACAAATGTGAACTGACGTTAAAAAAAAAACATTTGAAAACTGACCATTTTTCACCTTTCTGCAGCATGACGTAATGGGGGGGGTGTTATCTCTTTTGTCAAAAATCACCTGTTTTTGCTTGAACATTAAATGCCTCCAAATGGTATTTAATTCACTTCCCGGGCCCCTGGAAGCATGAAAATCACTTTAAACATGGTAATTTTAGCTCTAAAACTGATGATCTACCTACAAATGTGAACTGACGTTCAAAAATAAAACATTTGAAAACGGACCATTTTTCACCTTTCTGAAGCATGACGTAATGGGCGGTGTTATCTCTTTTGTCAAAAATCACCTGTTTTTGCTTGAACATTAAATGCCTCCAAATGGTATTTAATTACCTTCCCGGGGTGAAGAAACACTTTTTGAGACCTCAGAGTGAGTAAATTGGCCATTTTCATGCACTTTTAACCATTCCACAAATCTTGTGTTTTGGGCCCCTGGAAGCATGAAAATCACTTTAAACATGCTAATTTTAGCTCTAAAACTGATGATCTACCTACAAATGTGAACTGACGTTAAAAAATAAAACATTTGAAAACGGACCATTTTTCACCTTTCTGCAGCATGACGTAATGGGGGGGTTATCTCTTTTGTCAAAAATCACCTGTTTTTGCTTGAACATTAAATGCCTCCAAATCGTATTTAATTCACTTCCCGGGCCCCTGGAAGCATGAAAATCACTTTAAACATGCTAATTTTAGCTCTAAAACTGATGATCTACCTACAAATGTGAACTGACTTTCAAAAATAAAACATTTGAAAACGGACAATTTTTCACCTTTCTGAAGCATGACGTAATGGGGGGGTGTTATCTCTTTTGTCAAAAATCACCTGTTTTTGCTTGAACATTAAATGCCTCCAAATGGTATTTAATTCACTTCCCGGGCCCCTGGAAGCATGAAAATCACTTTAAACATGCTAATTTTAGCTCTAAAACTGATGATCTACCTACAAATGTGAACTGACGTTCAAAAATAAAACATTTGAAAACGGACCATTTTTCACCTTTCTGAAGCATGACGTAATGGGGGGGTGTTATCTCTTTTGTCAAAAATCACCTGTTTTTGCTTGAACATTAAATGCCTCCAAATGGTATTTAATTCACTTCCCGGGGTGAAGAAACACTTTTTGAGACCTCAGAGTGAGTAAATTGGCCATTTTCATGCACTTTTAACCATTCCACAAATCTTGTGTTTTGGGCCCCTGGAAGCATGAAAATCACTTTAAACATGCTAATTTTAGCTCTAAAACTGATGATCTACCTACAAATGTGAACTGACATTAAAAAATAAAACATTTGAAAACGGACCATTTTTCACCTTTCTGCAGCATGACGTAATGGGGGGGGTGTTATCTCTTTTGTCAAAAATCACCTGTTTTTGCTTGAACATTAAATGCCTCCAAATTGTATTTAATTCACTTCCCGGGCCCCTGGAAGCATGAAAATCACTTTAAACATGCTAATTTTAGCTCTAAAACTGATGATCTACCTACAAATGTGAACTGACGTTCAAAAATAAAACATTTGAAAACGGACCATTTTTCACCTTTCTGAAGCATGACGTAATGGGGGGTGTTATCACTTTTGTCAAAAATCACCTGTTTTTGCTTGAACATTAAATGCCTCCAAATGGTATTTAATTCACTTCCCGGGGTGAAGAAACACTTTTTGAGACCTCAGAGTGAGTAAATTGGCCATTTTCATGCACTTTTAACCATTCCACAAATCTTGTGTTTTGGGCCCCTGGAAGCATGAAAATCACTTTAAACATGCTAATTTTAGCTCTAAAACTGATGATCTACCTACAAATGTGAACTGACGTTAAAAAATAAAACATTTGAAAACGGACCATTTTTCACCTTTCTGCAGCATGACGTAATGGGGGGGGTGTTATCTCTTTTGTCAAAAATCACCTGTTTTTGCTTGAACATTAAATGCCTCCAAATGGTATTAAATTCACTTCCCGGGGTGAAGAAACACTTTTTGAGACCTCAGAGTGAGTAAATTGGCCATTTTCATGCACTTTTAACCATTCCACAAATCTTGTGTTTTGGGCCCCTGGAAGCATGAATATCACTTTAAACATGCTAATTTTAGCTCTAAAACTGATGATCTACCTACAAATGTGAACTGACGTTAAAAAATAAAACATTTGAAAACGGACCATTTTTCACCTTTCTGCAGCATGACGTAATGGGGGGGTGTTATCTCTTTTGTCAAAAATCATCTGTTTTTGCTTGAACATTAAATGCCTCCAAATGGTATTTAATTCACTTCCCGGGCCCCTGGAAGCATGAAAATCACTTTAAATGTGCTAATTTTAGCTCTAAAACTGATGATCTACCTACAAATGTGAACTGACTTTCAAAAATAAAACATTTGAAAACGGACAATTTTTCACCTTTCTGAAGCATGACGTAATGGGGGGTGTTATCTCTTTTGTCAAAAATCACCTGTTTTTGCTTGAACATTAAATGCCTCAAAATGGTATTTAATTCACTTCCCGGGCCCCTGGTAGCATGAAAATCACTTTAAACGTGCTAATTTTAGCTCTAAAACTGATGATCTACCTACAAATGTGAACTGACATTCAAAAATAAAACATTTGAAAACGGACCATTTTTCACCTTTCTGAAGCATGACGTAATGGGGGGGTGTTATCTCTTTTGTCAAAAATCACCTGTTTTTGCTTGAACATTCAATGCCTCCAAATGGTATTTAATTACCTTCCCGGGTGAAGAAACACTTTTTGAGACCTCAGAGTGAGTAAATTGGCCATTTTCATGCACTTTTAACCATTCCACAAATCTTGTGTTTTGGGCCCCTGCAAGCATGAAAATCACTTTAAACATGCTAATTTTAGCTCTAAAACTGATGATCTACCTACAAATGTGAACTGACGTTAAAAAATAAAACATTTGAAAACTGACCATTTTTCACCTTTCTGCAGCATGACGTAATGGGGGGGGTGTTATCTCTTTTGTCAAAAATCACCTGTTTTTGCTTGAACATTAAATGCCTCCAAATGGTATTTAATTCACTTCCCGGGCCCCTGGAAGCATGAAAATCACTTTAAACGTGCTAATTTTAGCTCTAAAACTGATGATCTACCTACAAATGTGAACTGACTTTCAAAAATAAAACATTTGAAAACGGACAATTTTTCACCTTTCTGAAGCATGACGTAATGGGGGGTGTTATCTCTTTTGTCAAAAATCACCTGTTTTTGCTTGAACATTAAATGCCTCAAAATGGTATTTAATTCACTTCCCGGGCCCCTGGTAGCATGAAAATCACTTTAAACATGCTAATTTTAGCTCTAAAACTGATGATCTACCTACAAATGTGAACTGACATTCAAAAATAAAACATTTGAAAACGGACCATTTTTCACCTTTCTGAAGCATGACGTAATGGGGGGGTGTTATCTCTTTTGTCAAAAATCACCTGTTTTTGCTTGAACATTAAATGCCTCCAAATGGTATTTAATTACCTTCCCGGGGTGAAGAAACACTTTTTGAGACCTCAGAGTGAGTAAATTGGCCATTTGCATGCACTTTTGACCATTCCACAAATCTTGTGTTTTGGGCCCCTGGAAGCATGAAAATCACTTTAAACATGCTAATTTTAGCTCTAAAACTGATGATCTACCTACAAATGTGAACTGACTTTCAAAAATAAAACATTTGAAAACTGACAATTTTTCACCTTTCTGAAGCATGACGTAATGGGGGGGTGTTATCTCTTTTGTCAAAAATCACCTGTTTTTGCTTGAACATTAAATGCCTCCAAATGGTATTTAATTCACTTCCCGGGGTGAAGAAACACTTTTTGAGACCTCAGAGTGAGTAAATTGGCCATTTTCATGCACTTTTAACCATTCCACAAATCTTGTGTTTTGGGCCCCTGGAAGCATGAAAATCACTTTAAACATGCTAATTTTAGCTCTAAAACTGATGATCTACCTACAAATGTGAACTGACATTAAAAAATAAAACATTTGAAAACGGACCATTTTTCACCTTTCTGCAGCATGACGTAATGGGGGGGGTGTTATCTCTTTTGTCAAAAATCACCTGTTTTTGCTTGAACATTAAATGCCTCCAAATTGTATTTAATTCACTTCCCGGGCCCCTGGAAGCATGAAAATCACTTTAAACATGCTAATTTTAGCTCTAAAACTGATGATCTACCTACAAATGTGAACTGACGTTCAAAAATAAAACATTTGAAAACGGACCATTTTTCACCTTTCTGAAGCATGACGTAATGGGGGGTGTTATCACTTTTGTCAAAAATCACCTGTTTTTGCTTGAACATTAAATGCCTCCAAATGGTATTTAATTCACTTCCCGGGGTGAAGAAACACTTTTTGAGACCTCAGAGTGAGTAAATTGGCCATTTTCATGCACTTTTAACCATTCCACAAATCTTGTGTTTTGGGCCCCTGGAAGCATGAAAATCACTTTAAACATGCTAATTTTAGCTCTAAAACTGATGATCTACCTACAAATGTGAACTGACGTTAAAAAATAAAACATTTGAAAACGGACCATTTTTCACCTTTCTGCAGCATGACGTAATGGGGGGGGTGTTATCTCTTTTGTCAAAAATCACCTGTTTTTGCTTGAACATTAAATGCCTCCAAATGGTATTAAATTCACTTCCCGGGGTGAAGAAACACTTTTTGAGACCTCAGAGTGAGTAAATTGGCCATTTTCATGCACTTTTAACCATTCCACAAATCTTGTGTTTTGGGCCCCTGGAAGCATGAATATCACTTTAAACATGCTAATTTTAGCTCTAAAACTGATGATCTACCTACAAATGTGAACTGACGTTAAAAAATAAAACATTTGAAAACGGACCATTTTTCACCTTTCTGCAGCATGACGTAATGGGGGGGTGTTATCTCTTTTGTCAAAAATCATCTGTTTTTGCTTGAACATTAAATGCCTCCAAATGGTATTTAATTCACTTCCCGGGCCCCTGGAAGCATGAAAATCACTTTAAATGTGCTAATTTTAGCTCTAAAACTGATGATCTACCTACAAATGTGAACTGACTTTCAAAAATAAAACATTTGAAAACGGACAATTTTTCACCTTTCTGAAGCATGACGTAATGGGGGGTGTTATCTCTTTTGTCAAAAATCACCTGTTTTTGCTTGAACATTAAATGCCTCAAAATGGTATTTAATTCACTTCCCGGGCCCCTGGTAGCATGAAAATCACTTTAAACGTGCTAATTTTAGCTCTAAAACTGATGATCTACCTACAAATGTGAACTGACATTCAAAAATAAAACATTTGAAAACGGACCATTTTTCACCTTTCTGAAGCATGACGTAATGGGGGGGTGTTATCTCTTTTGTCAAAAATCACCTGTTTTTGCTTGAACATTCAATGCCTCCAAATGGTATTTAATTACCTTCCCGGGTGAAGAAACACTTTTTGAGACCTCAGAGTGAGTAAATTGGCCATTTTCATGCACTTTTAACCATTCCACAAATCTTGTGTTTTGGGCCCCTGCAAGCATGAAAATCACTTTAAACATGCTAATTTTAGCTCTAAAACTGATGATCTACCTACAAATGTGAACTGACGTTAAAAAATAAAACATTTGAAAACTGACCATTTTTCACCTTTCTGCAGCATGACGTAATGGGGGGGGTGTTATCTCTTTTGTCAAAAATCACCTGTTTTTGCTTGAACATTAAATGCCTCCAAATGGTATTTAATTCACTTCCCGGGCCCCTGGAAGCATGAAAATCACTTTAAACGTGCTAATTTTAGCTCTAAAACTGATGATCTACCTACAAATGTGAACTGACTTTCAAAAATAAAACATTTGAAAACGGACAATTTTTCACCTTTCTGAAGCATGACGTAATGGGGGGTGTTATCTCTTTTGTCAAAAATCACCTGTTTTTGCTTGAACATTAAATGCCTCAAAATGGTATTTAATTCACTTCCCGGGCCCCTGGTAGCATGAAAATCACTTTAAACATGCTAATTTTAGCTCTAAAACTGATGATCTACCTACAAATGTGAACTGACATTCAAAAATAAAACATTTGAAAACGGACCATTTTTCACCTTTCTGAAGCATGACGTAATGGGGGGGTGTTATCTCTTTTGTCAAAAATCACCTGTTTTTGCTTGAACATTAAATGCCTCCAAATGGTATTTAATTACCTTCCCGGGGTGAAGAAACACTTTTTGAGACCTCAGAGTGAGTAAATTGGCCATTTGCATGCACTTTTGACCATTCCACAAATCTTGTGTTTTGGGCCCCTGGAAGCATGAAAATCACTTTAAACATGCTAATTTTAGCTCTAAAACTGATGATCTACCTACAAATGTGAACTGACTTTCAAAAATAAAACATTTGAAAACTGACAATTTTTCACCTTTCTGAAGCATGACGTAATGGGGGGGTGTTATCTCTTTTGTCAAAAATCACCTGTTTTTGCTTGAACATTAAATGCCTCCAAATGGTATTTAATTCACTTCCCGGGCCCCTGGAAGCATGAAAATCACTTTAAACATGCTAATTTTAGCTCTAAAAATGATGATCTACCTACAAATGTGAACTGACGTTCAAAAATAAAACATTTGAAAACGGACCATTTTTCACCTTTCTGCAGCATGACGTAATGGGGGGGGGTGTTATCTCTTTTGTCAAAAATCACCTGTTTTTGCTTGAACATTAAATGCCTCCAAATGGTATTTAATTCACTTCCCGGGCCCCTGGAAGCATGAAAATCACTTTAAACATGCTAATTTTAGCTCTAAAACTGATGATCTACCTACAAATGTGAACTGACGTTCAAAAATAAAACATTTGAAAACGGACCATTTTTCACCTTTCTGAAGCATGACGTAATGGGGGGGTGTTATCACTTTTGTCAAAAATCACCTGTTTTTGCTTGAACATTAAATGCCTCCAAATGGTATTTAATTCACTTCCCGGGGTGAAGAAACACTTTTTGAGACCTCAGAGAGAGTAAATTGGCCATTTTCATGCACTTTTAACCATTCCACAAATCTTGTGTTTTGGGCCCCTGGAAGCATGAAAATCACTTTAAACATGCTAATTTTAGCTCTAAAACTGATGATCTACCTACAAATGTGAACTGACGTTAAAAAATAAAACATTTGAAAACGGACCATTTTTCACCTTTCTGCAGCATGACGTAATGGGGGGGGGGTGTTATCTCTTTTGTCAAAAATCACCTGTTTTTGCTTGAACATTAAATGCCTCCAAATGGTATTTAATTCACTTCCCGGGCCCCTGGAAGCATGAAAATCACTTTAAACATGCTAATTTTAGCTCTAAAACTGATGATCTACCTACAAATGTGAACTGACGTTCAAAAATAAAACATTTGAAAACGGACCATTTTTCACCTTTCATAAGCATGACGTAATGGGGGGGTGTTATCACTTTTGTCAAAAATCACCTGTTTTTGCTTGAACATTAAATGCCTCCAAATGGTATTTAATTCACTTCCCGGGGTGAAGAAACACTTTTTGAGACCTCAGAGTGAGTAAATTGGCCATTTTCATGCACTTTTAACCATTCCACAAATCTTGTGTTTTGGGCCCCTGGAAGCATGAAAATCACTTTAAACATGCTAATTTTAGCTCTAAAACTGATGATCTACCTACAAATGTGAACTGACGTTAAAAAATAAAACATTTGAAAACGGACCATTTTTCACCTTTCTGCAGCATGACGTAATGGGGGGGGGGTGTTATCTCTTTTGTCAAAAATCACCTGTTTTTGCTTGAACATTAAATGCCTCCAAATGGTATTAAATTCACTTCCCGGGGTGAAGAAACACTTTTTGAGACCTCAGAGTGAGTAAATTGGCCATTTTCATGCACTTTTAACCATTCCACAAATCTTGTGTTTTGGGCCCCTGGAAGCATGAATATCACTTTAAACATGCTAATTTTAGCTCTAAAACTGATGATCTAGCTACAAATGTGAACTGACGTTAAAAAATAAAACATTTGAAAACGGACCATTTTTCACCTTTCTGCAGCATGACGTAATGGGGGGGTGTTATCTCTTTTGTCAAAAATCACCTGTTTTTGCTTGAACATTAAATGCCTCTAAATGGTATTTAATTCACTTCCCGGGCCCCTGGAAGCATGAAAATCACTTTAAACGTGCTAATTTTAGCTCTAAAACTGATGATCTACCTACAAATGTGAACTGACTTTCAAAAATAAAACATTTGAAAACGGACAATTTTTCACCTTTCTGAAGCATGACGTAATGGGGGGTGTTATCTCTTTTGTCAAAAATCACCTGTTTTTGCTTGAACATTAAATGCCTCAAAATGGTATTTAATTCACTTCCCGGGCCCCTGGTAGCATGAAAATCACTTTAAACGTGCTAATTTTAGCTCTAAAACTGATGATCTACCTACAAATGTGAACTGACATTCAAAAATAAAACATTTGAAAACGGACCATTTTTCACCTTTCTGAAGCATGACGTAATGGGGGGGTTATCTCTTTTGTCAAAAATCACCTGTTTTTGCTTGAACATTAAATGCCTCCAAATGGTATTTAATTACCTTCCCGGGGTGAAGAAACACTTTTTGAGACCTCAGAGTGAGTAAATTGGCCATTTTCATGCACTTTTAACCATTCCACAAATCTTGTGTTTTGGGCCCCTGGAAGCATGAAAATTATTTTAAACATGCTAATTTTAGCTCTAAAACTGATGATCTACCTACAAATGTGAACTGACGTTAAAAAATAAAACATTTGAAAATGGACCATTTTTCACCTTTCTGCAGCATGACGTAATGGGGGGGTTATCTCTTTTGTCAAAAATCACCTGTTTTTGCTTGAACATTAAATGCCTCCAAATCGTATTTAATTCACTTCCCGGGCCCCTGGAAGCATGAAAATCACTTTAAACATGCTAATTTTAGCTCTAAAACTGATGATCTACCTACAAATGTGAACTGACTTTCAAAAATAAAACATTTGAAAACGGACAATTTTTCACCTTTCTGAAGCATGACGTAATGGGGGGTGTTATCTCTTTTGTCAAAAATCACCTGTTTTTGCTTGAACATTAAATGCCTCCAAATGGTATTTAATTCACTTCCCGGGCCCCTGGAAGCATGAAAATCACTTTAAACATGCTAATTTTAGCTCTAAAACTGATGATCTACCTACAAATGTGAACTGACGTTCAAAAATAAAACATTTGAAAACGGACCATTTTTCACCTTTCTGAAGCATGACGTAATGGGGGGGGTGTTATCTCTTTTGTCAAAAATCACCTGTTTTTGCTTTAACATTAAATGCCTCCAAATGGTATTTAATTCACTTCCCGGGGTGAAGAAACACTTTTTGAGACCTCAGAGTGAGTAAATTGGCCATTTTCATGTACTTTTAACCATTCTACAAATCTTGTGTTTTGGGCCCCTGGAAGCATGAAAATCACTTTAAACATGCTAATTTTAGCTCTAAAACTGATGATCTACCTACAAATGTGAACTGACATTAAAAAATAAAACATTTGAAAACGGACCATTTTTCACCTTTCTGCAGCATGACGTAATGGGGGGGGTGTTATCTCTTTTGTCAAAAATCACCTGTTTTTGCTTGAACATTAAATGCCTCCAAATTGTATTTAATTCACTTCCCGGGCCCCTGGAAGCATGAAAATCACTTTAAACATGCTAATTTTAGCTCTAAAACTGATGATCTACCTACAAATGTGAACTGACGTTCAAAAATAAAACATTTGAAAACGGACCATTTTTCACCTTTCTGAAGCATGACGTAATGGGGGGTGTTATCACTTTTGTCAAAAATCACCTGTTTTTGCTTGAACATTAAATGCCTCCAAATGGTATTTAATTCACTTCCCGGGGTGAAGAAACACTTTTTGAGACCTCAGAGTGAGTAAATTGGCCATTTTCATGCACTTTTAACCATTCCACAAATCTTGTGTTTTGGGCCCCTGGAAGCATGAAAATCACTTTAAACATGCTAATTTTAGCTCTAAAACTGATGATCTACCTACAAATGTGAACTGACGTTAAAAAATTAAAACATTTGAAAACGGACCATTTTTCACCTTTCTGCAGCATGACGTAATGGGGGGGGGTGTTATCTCTTTTGTCAAAAATCACCTGTTTTTGCTTGAACATTAAATGCCTCCAAATGGTATTAAATTCACTTCCCGGGGTGAAGAAACACTTTTTGAGACCTCAGAGTGAGTAAATTGGCCATTTTCATGCACTTTTAACCATTCCACAAATCTTGTGTTTTGGGCCCCTGGAAGCATGAATATCACTTTAAACATGCTAATTTTAGCTCTAAAACTGATGATCTACCTACAAATGTGAACTGACGTTAAAAAATAAAACATTTGAAAACGGACCATTTTTCACCTTTCTGCAGCATGACGTAATGGGGGGGTGTTATCTCTTTTGTCAAAAATCACCTGTTTTTGCTTGAACATTAAATGCCTCCAAATGGTATTTCATTCACTTCCCGGGCCCCTGGAAGCATGAAAATCACTTTAAACGTGCTAATTTTAGCTCTAAAACTGATGATCTACCTACAAATGTGAACTGACTTTCAAAAATAAAACATTTGAAAACGGACAATTTTTCACCTTTCTGAAGCATGACGTAATGGGGGGTGTTATCTCTTTTGTCAAAAATCACCTGTTTTTGCTTGAACATTAAATGCCTCAAAATGGTATTTAATTCACTTCCCGGGCCCCTGGTAGCATGAAAATCACTTTAAACGTGCTAATTTTAGCTCTAAAACTGATGATCTACCTACAAATGTGAACTGACATTCAAAAATAAAACATTTGAAAACGGACCATTTTTCACCTTTCTGAAGCATGACGTAATGGGGGGGTGTTATCTCTTTTGTCAAAAATCACCTGTTTTTGCTTGAACATTAAATGCCTCCAAATGGTATTTAATTACCTTCCCGGGGTGAAGAAACACTTTTTGAGACCTCAGAGTGAGTAAATTGGCCATTTTCATGCACTTTTAACCATTCCACAAATCTTGTGTTTTGGGCCCCTGGAAGCATGAAAATCACTTTAAACATGCTAATTTTAGCTCTAAAACTGATGATCTACCTACAAATGTGAACTGACGTTAAAAAATAAAACATTTGAAAACGGACCATTTTTCACCTTTCTGCAGCATGACGTAATGGGGGGGTTATCTCTTTTGTCAAAAATCACCTGTTTTTGCTTGAACATTAAATGCCTCCAAATCGTATTTAATTCACTTCCCGGGCCCCTGGAAGCATGAAAATCACTTTAAACATGCTAATTTTAGCTCTAAAACTGATGATCTACCTACAAATGTGAACTGACTTTCAAAAATAAAACATTTGAAAACGGACAATTTTTCACCTTTCTGAAGCATGACGTAATGGGGGGGTGTTATCTCTTTTGTCAAAAATCACCTGTTTTTGCTTGAACATTAAATGCCTCCAAATGGTATTTAATTCACTTCCCGGGCCCCTGGAAGCATGAAAATCACTTTAAACATGCTAATTTTAGCTCTAAAACTGATGATCTACCTACAAATGTGAACTGACGTTCAAAAATAAAACATTTGAAAACGGACCATTTTTCACCTTTCTGAAGCATGACGTAATGGGGGGTGTTATCACTTTTGTCAAAAATCACCTGTTTTTGCTTGAACATTAAATGCCTCCAAATGGTATTTAATTCACTTCCCGGGGTGAAGAAACACTTTTTGAGACCTCAGAGTGAGTAAATTGGCCATTTTCATGCACTTTTAACCATTCCACAAATCTTGTGTTTTGGGCCCCTGGAAGCATGAAAATCACTTTAAACATGCTAATTTTAGCTCTAAAACTGATGATCTACCTACAAATGTGAACTGACGTTAAAAAATTAAAACATTTGAAAACGGACCATTTTTCACCTTTCTGCAGCATGACGTAATGGGGGGGGGTGTTATCTCTTTTGTCAAAAATCACCTGTTTTTGCTTGAACATTAAATGCCTCCAAATGGTATTAAATTCACTTCCCGGGGTGAAGAAACACTTTTTGAGACCTCAGAGTGAGTAAATTGGCCATTTTCATGCACTTTTAACCATTCCACAAATCTTGTGTTTTGGGCCCCTGGAAGCATGAATATCACTTTAAACATGCTAATTTTAGCTCTAAAACTGATGATCTACCTACAAATGTGAACTGACGTTAAAAAATAAAACTTTTGAAAACGGACCATTTTTCACCTTTCTGCAGCATGACGTAATGGGGGGGTGTTATCTCTTTTGTCAAAAATCACCTGTTTTTGCTTGAACATTAAATGCCTCCAAATGGTATTTCATTCACT
This sequence comes from Lissotriton helveticus, assembly GCF_964261635.1. NCBI lineage: Eukaryota > Metazoa > Chordata > Amphibia > Caudata > Salamandridae > Lissotriton > Lissotriton helveticus. The sequence goes on along the minus strand of NW_027612056.1, from coordinate 301,765 downwards.
TCCCGGGCCCCTGGAAGCATGAAAATCACTTTAAACGTGCTAATTTTAGCTCTAAAACTGATGATCTGCCTACAAATGTGAACTGACTTTCAAAAATAAAACATTTGAAAACGGACAATTTTTTACCTTTCTGAAGCATGACGTAATGGGGGGTGTTATCTCTTTTGTCAAAAATCACCTGTTTTTGCTTGAACATTAAATGCCTCAAAATGGTATTTAATTCACTTCCCGGGCCCCTGGTAGCATGAAAATCACTTTAAACGTGCTAATTTTAGCTCTAAAACTGATGATCTACCTACAAATGTGAACTGACATTCAAAAATAAAACATTTGAAAACGGACCATTTTTCACCTTTCTGAAGCATGACGTAATGGGGGGGTGTTATCTCTTTTGTCAAAAATCACCTGTTTTTGCTTGAACATTAAATGCCTCCAAATGGTATTTAATTACCTTCCCGGGGTGAAGAAACACTTTTTGAGACCTCAGAGTGAGTAAATTGGCCATTTTCATGCACTTTTAACCATTCCACAAATCTTGTGTTTTGGGCCCCTGGAAGCATGAAAATCACTTTAAACATGCTAATTTTAGCTCTAAAACTGATGATCTACCTACAAATGTGAACTGACGTTAAAAAATAAAACATTTGAAAACGGACCATTTTTCACGTTTCTGCAGCATGACGTAATGGGGGGGTTATCTCTTTTGTCAAAAATCACCTGTTTTTGCTTGAACATTAAATGCCTCCAAATCGTATTTAATTCACTTCCCGGGCCCCTGGAAGCATGAAAATCACTTTAAACATGCTAATTTTAGCTCTAAAACTGATGATCTACCTACAAATGTGAACTGACTTTCAAAAATAAAACATTTGAAAACGGACAATTTTTCACCTTTCTGAAGCATGACGTAATGGGGGGGTGTTATCTCTTTTGTCAAAAATCACCTGTTTTTGCTTGAACATTAAATGCCTCCAAATGGTATTTAATTCACTTCCCGGGCCCCTGGAAGCATGAAAATCACTTTAAACATGCTAATTTTAGCTCTAAAACTGATGATCTACCTACAAATGTGAACTGACGTTCAAAAATAAAACATTTGAAAACGGACCATTTTTCACCTTTCTGAAGCATGACGTAATGGGGGGGTGTTATCTCTTTTGTCAAAAATCACCTGTTTTTGCTTGAACATTAAATGCCTCCAAATGGTATTTAATTCACTTCCCGGGGTGAAGAAACACTTTTTGAGACCTCAGAGTGAGTAAATTGGCCATTTTCATGCACTTTTAACCATTCCACAAATCTTGTGTTTTGGGCCCCTGGAAGCATGAAAATCACTTTAAACATGCTAATTTTAGCTCTAAAACTGATGATCTACCTACAAATGTGAACTGACATTAAAAAATAAAACATTTGAAAACGGACCATTTTTCACCTTTCTGCAGCATGACGTAATGGGGGGGGTGTTATCTCTTTTGTCAAAAATCACCTGTTTTTGCTTGAACATTAAATGCCTCCAAATTGTATTTAATTCACTTCCCGGGCCCCTGGAAGCATGAAAATCACTTTAAACATGCTAATTTTAGCTCTAAAACTGATGATCTACCTACAAATGTGAACTGACGTTCAAAAATAAAACATTTGAAAACGGACCATTTTTCACCTTTCTGAAGCATGACGTAATGGGGGGTGTTATCACTTTTGTCAAAAATCACCTGTTTTTGCTTGAACATTAAATGCCTCCAAATGGTATTTAATTCACTTCCCGGGGTGAAGAAACACTTTTTGAGACCTCAGAGTGAGTAAATTGGCCATTTTCATGCACTTTTAACCATTCCACAAATCTTGTGTTTTGGGCCCCTGGAAGCATGAAAATCACTTTAAACATGCTAATTTTAGCTCTAAAACTGATGATCTACCTACAAATGTGAACTGACGTTAAAAAATAAAACATTTGAAAACGGACCATTTTTCACCTTTCTGCAGCATGACGTAATGGGGGGGGTGTTATCTCTTTTGTCAAAAATCACCTGTTTTTGCTTGAACATTAAATGCCTCCAAATGGTATTAAATTCACTTCCCGGGGTGAAGAAACACTTTTTGAGACCTCAGAGTGAGTAAATTGGCCATTTTCATGCACTTTTAACCATTCCACAAATCTTGTGTTTTGGGCCCCTGGAAGCATGAATATCACTTTAAACATGCTAATTTTAGCTCTAAAACTGATGATCTACCTACAAATGTGAACTGACGTTAAAAAATAAAACATTTGAAAACGGACCATTTTTCACCTTTCTGCAGCATGACGTAATGGGGGGGTGTTATCTCTTTTGTCAAAAATCACCTGTTTTTGATTGAACATTAAATGCCTCCAAATGGTATTTAATTCACTTCCCGGGCCCCTGGAAGCATGAAAATCACTTTAAATGTGCTAATTTTAGCTCTAAAACTGATGATCTACCTACAAATGTGAACTGACTTTCAAAAATAAAACATTTGAAAACGGACAATTTTTCACCTTTCTGAAGCATGACGTAATGGGGGGTGTTATCTCTTTTGTCAAAAATCACCTGTTTTTGCTTGAACATTAAATGCCTCAAAATGGTATTTAATTCACTTCCCGGGCCCCTGGTAGCATGAAAATCACTTTAAACGTGCTAAATTTTAGCTCTAAAACTGATGATCTACCTACAAATGTGAACTGACATTCAAAAATAAAACATTTGAAAACGGACCATTTTTCACCTTTCTGAAGCATGACGTAATGGGGGGGTGTTATCTCTTTTGTCAAAAATCACCTGTTTTTGCTTGAACATTAAATGCCTCCAAATGGTATTTAATTACCTTCCCGGGTGAAGAAACACTTTTTGAGACCTCAGAGTGAGTAAATTGGCCATTTTCATGCACTTTTAACCATTCCACAAATCTTGTGTTTTGGGCCCCTGGAAGCATGAAAATCACTTTAAACATGCTAATTTTAGCTCTAAAACTGATGATCTACCTACAAATGTGAACTGACGTTAAAAAATAAAACATTTGAAAACGGACCATTTTTCACCTTTCTGCAGCATGACGTAATGGGGGGGTTATCTCTTTTGTCAAAAATCACCTGTTTTTGCTTGAACATTAAATGCCTCCAAATCGTATTTAATTCACTTCCCGGGCCCCTGGAAGCATGAAAATCACTTTAAACATGCTAATTTTAGCTCTAAAACTGATGATCTACCTACAAATGTGAACTGACTTTCAAAAATAAAACATTTGAAAACGGACAATTTTTCACCTTTCTGAAGCATGACGTAATGGGGGGGTGTTATCTCTTTTGTCAAAAATCACCTGTTTTTGCTTGAACATTAAATGCCTCCAAATGGTATTTAATTCACTTCCCGGGCCCCTGGAAGCATGAAAATCACTTTAAACATGCTAATTTTAGCTCTAAAACTGATGATCTACCTACAAATGTGAACTGACGTTCAAAAATAAAACATTTGAAAACGGACCATTTTTCACCTTTCTGAAGCATGACGTAATGGGGGGGTGTTATCTCTTTTGTCAAAAATCACCTGTTTTTGCTTGAACATTAAATGCCTCCAAATGGTATTTAATTCACTTCCCGGGGTGAAGAAACACTTTTTGAGACCTCAGAGTGAGTAAATTGGCCATTTTCATGCACTTTTAACCATTCCACAAATCTTGTGTTTTGGGCCCTGGAAGCATGAAAATCACTTTAAACATGCTAATTTTAGCTCTAAAACTGATGATCTACCTACAAATGTGAACTGACGTTAAAAAAAAAACATTTGAAAACTGACCATTTTTCACCTTTCTGCAGCATGACGTAATGGGGGGGGTGTTATCTCTTTTGTCAAAAATCACCTGTTTTTGCTTGAACATTAAATGCCTCCAAATGGTATTTAATTCACTTCCCGGGCCCCTGGAAGCATGAAAATCACTTTAAACATGGTAATTTTAGCTCTAAAACTGATGATCTACCTACAAATGTGAACTGACGTTCAAAAATAAAACATTTGAAAACGGACCATTTTTCACCTTTCTGAAGCATGACGTAATGGGGGGTGTTATCACTTTTGTCAAAAATCACCTGTTTTTGCTTGAACATTAAATGCCTCCAAATGGTATTTAATTACCTTCCCGGGGTGAAGAAACACTTTTTGAGACCTCAGAGTGAGTAAATTGGCCATTTTCATGCACTCTTAACCATTCCACAAATCTTGTGTTTTGGGCCCCTGGAAGCATGAAAATCACTTTAAACATGCTAATTTTAGCTCTAAAACTGATGATCTACCTACAAATGTGAACTGACGTTAAAAAATAAAACATTTGAAAACGGACCATTTTTCACCTTTCTGCAGCATGACGTAATGGGGGGGTTATCTCTTTTGTCAAAAATCACCTGTTTTTGCTTGAACATTAAATGCCTCCAAATCGTATTTAATTCACTTCCCGGGCCCCTGGAAGCATGAAAATCACTTTAAACATGCTAATTTTAGCTCTAAAACTGATGATCTACCTACAAATGTGAACTGACTTTCAAAAATAAAACATTTGAAAACGGACAATTTTTCACCTTTCTGAAGCATGACGTAATGGGGGGGTGTTATCTCTTTTGTCAAAAATCACCTGTTTTTGCTTGAACATTAAATGCCTCCAAATGGTATTTAATTCACTTCCCGGGCCCCTGGAAGCATGAAAATCACTTTAAACATGCTAATTTTAGCTCTAAAACTGATGATCTACCTACAAATGTGAACTGACGTTCAAAAATAAAACATTTGAAAACGGACCATTTTTCACCTTTCTGAAGCATGACGTAATGGGGGGGTGTTATCTCTTTTGTCAAAAATCACCTGTTTTTGCTTGAACATTAAATGCCTCCAAATGGTATTTAATTCACTTCCCGGGGTGAAGAAACACTTTTTGAGTCCTCAGAGTGAGTAAATTGGCCATTTTCATGCACTTTTAACCATTCCACAAATCTTGTGTTTTGGGCCCCTGGAAGCATGAAAATCACTTTAAACATGCTAATTTTAGCTCTAAAACTGATGATCTACCTACAAATGTGAACTGACATTAAAAAATAAAACATTTGAAAACGGACCATTTTTCACCTTTCTGCAGCATGACGTAATGGGGGGGGTGTTATCTCTTTTGTCAAAAATCACCTGTTTTTGCTTGAACATTAAATGCCTCCAAATGGTATTTAATTCACTTCCCGGGCCCCTGGAAGCATGAAAATCACTTTAAACATGCTAATTTTAGCTCTAAAACTGATGATCTACCTACAAATGTGAACTGACGTTCAAAAATAAAACATTTGAAAACGGACCATTTTTCACCTTTCTGAAGCATGACGTAATGGGGGGGTGTTATCTCTTTTGTCAAAAATCACCTGTTTTTGCTTGAACATTAAATGCCTCCAAATGGTATTTAATTCACTTCCCGGGGTGAAGAAACACTTTTTGAGACCTCAGAGTGAGTAAATTGGCCATTTTCATGCACTTTTAACCATTCCACAAATCTTGTGTTTTGGGCCCCTGGAAGCATGAAAATCACTTTAAACATGCTAATTTTAGCTCTAAAACTGATGATCTACCTACAAATGTGAACTGACATTAAAAAATAAAACATTTGAAAACGGACCATTTTTCACCTTTCTGCAGCATGACGTAATGGGGGGGGTGTTATCTCTTTTGTCAAAAATCACCTGTTTTTGCTTGAACATTAAATGCCTCCAAATTGTATTTAATTCACTTCCCGGGCCCCTGGAAGCATGAAAATCACTTTAAACATGCTAATTTTAGCTCTAAAACTGATGATCTACCTACAAATGTGAACTGACGTTCAAAAATAAAACATTTGAAAACGGACCATTTTTCACCTTTCTGAAGCATGACGTAATGGGGGGTGTTATCACTTTTGTCAAAAATCACCTGTTTTTGCTTGAACATTAAATGCCTCCAAATGGTATTTAATTCACTTCCCGGGGTGAAGAAACACTTTTTGAGACCTCAGAGTGAGTAAATTGGCCATTTTCATGCACTTTTAACCATTCCACAAATCTTGTGTTTTGGGCCCCTGGAAGCATGAAAATCACTTTAAACATGCTAATTTTAGCTCTAAAACTGATGATCTACCTACAAATGTGAACTGACGTTAAAAAATAAAACATTTGAAAACGGACCATTTTTCACCTTTCTGCAGCATGACGTAATGGGGGGGGTGTTATCTCTTTTGTCAAAAATCACCTGTTTTTGCTTGAACATTAAATGCCTCCAAATGGTATTAAATTCACTTCCCGGGGTGAAGAAACACTTTTTGAGACCTCAGAGTGAGTAAATTGGCCATTTTCATGCACTTTTAACCATTCCACAAATCTTGTGTTTTGGGCCCCTGGAAGCATGAATATCACTTTAAACATGCTAATTTTAGCTCTAAAACTGATGATCTACCTACAAATGTGAACTGACGTTAAAAAATAAAACATTTGAAAACGGACCATTTTTCACCTTTCTGAAGCATGACGTAATGGGGGGGTGTTATCTCTTTTGTCAAAAATCACCTGTTTTTGCTTGAACATTAAATGCCTCCAAATGGTATTTAATTACCTTCCCGGGTGAAGAAACACTTTTTGAGACCTCAGAGTGAGTAAATTGGCCATTTTCATGCACTTTTAACCATTCCACAAATCTTGTGTTTTGGGCCCCTGGAAGCATGAAAATCACTTTAAACATGCTAATTTTAGCTCTAAAACTGATGATCTACCTACAAATGTGAACTGACGTTAAAAAATAAAACATTTGAAAACGGACCATTTTTCACCTTTCTGCAGCATGACGTAATGGGGGGGTTATCTCTTTTGTCAAAAATCACCTGTTTTTGCTTGAACATTAAATGCCTCCAAATCGTATTTAATTCACTTCCCGGGCCCCTGGAAGCATGAAAATCACTTTAAACATGCTAATTTTAGCTCTAAAACTGATGATCTACCTACAAATGTGAACTGACTTTCAAAAATAAAACATTTGAAAACGGACAATTTTTCACCTTTCTGAAGCATGACGTAATGGGGGGGTGTTATCTCTTTTGTCAAAAATCACCTGTTTTTGCTTGAACATTAAATGCCTCCAAATGGTATTTAATTCACTTCCCGGGCCCCTGGAAGCATGAAAATCACTTTAAACATGCTAATTTTAGCTCTAAAACTGATGATCTACCTACAAATGTGAACTGACGTTCAAAAATAAAACATTTGAAAACGGACCATTTTTCACCTTTCTGAAGCATGACGTAATGGGGGGGTGTTATCTCTTTTGTCAAAAATCACCTGTTTTTGCTTGAACATTAAATGCCTCCAAATGGTATTTAATTCACTTCCCGGGGTGAAGAAACACTTTTTGAGACCTCAGAGTGAGTAAATTGGCCATTTTCATGCACTTTTAACCATTCCACAAATCTTGTGTTTTGGGCCCTGGAAGCATGAAAATCACTTTAAACATGCTAATTTTAGCTCTAAAACTGATGATCTACCTACAAATGTGAACTGACGTTAAAAAAAAAACATTTGAAAACTGACCATTTTTCACCTTTCTGCAGCATGACGTAATGGGGGGGGTGTTATCTCTTTTGTCAAAAATCACCTGTTTTTGCTTGAACATTAAATGCCTCCAAATGGTATTTAATTCACTTCCCGGGCCCCTGGAAGCATGAAAATCACTTTAAACATGGTAATTTTAGCTCTAAAACTGATGATCTACCTACAAATGTGAACTGACGTTCAAAAATAAAACATTTGAAAACGGACCATTTTTCACCTTTCTGAAGCATGACGTAATGGGGGGTGTTATCACTTTTGTCAAAAATCACCTGTTTTTGCTTGAACATTAAATGCCTCCAAATGGTATTTAATTACCTTCCCGGGGTGAAGAAACACTTTTTGAGACCTCAGAGTGAGTAAATTGGCCATTTTCATGCACTCTTAACCATTCCACAAATCTTGTGTTTTGGGCCCCTGGAAGCATGAAAATCACTTTAAACATGCTAATTTTAGCTCTAAAACTGATGATCTACCTACAAATGTGAACTGACGTTAAAAAATAAAACATTTGAAAACGGACCATTTTTCACCTTTCTGCAGCATGACGTAATGGGGGGGTTATCTCTTTTGTCAAAAATCACCTGTTTTTGCTTGAACATTAAATGCCTCCAAATCGTATTTAATTCACTTCCCGGGCCCCTGGAAGCATGAAAATCACTTTAAACATGCTAATTTTAGCTCTAAAACTGATGATCTACCTACAAATGTGAACTGACTTTCAAAAATAAAACATTTGAAAACGGACAATTTTTCACCTTTCTGAAGCATGACGTAATGGGGGGGTGTTATCTCTTTTGTCAAAAATCACCTGTTTTTGCTTGAACATTAAATGCCTCCAAATGGTATTTAATTCACTTCCCGGGCCCCTGGAAGCATGAAAATCACTTTAAACATGCTAATTTTAGCTCTAAAACTGATGATCTACCTACAAATGTGAACTGACGTTCAAAAATAAAACATTTGAAAACGGACCATTTTTCACCTTTCTGAAGCATGACGTAATGGGGGGGTGTTATCTCTTTTGTCAAAAATCACCTGTTTTTGCTTGAACATTAAATGCCTCCAAATGGTATTTAATTCACTTCCCGGGGTGAAGAAACACTTTTTGAGTCCTCAGAGTGAGTAAATTGGCCATTTTCATGCACTTTTAACCATTCCACAAATCTTGTGTTTTGGGCCCCTGGAAGCATGAAAATCACTTTAAACATGCTAATTTTAGCTCTAAAACTGATGATCTACCTACAAATGTGAACTGACATTAAAAAATAAAACATTTGAAAACGGACCATTTTTCACCTTTCTGCAGCATGACGTAATGGGGGGGGTGTTATCTCTTTTGTCAAAAATCACCTGTTTTTGCTTGAACATTAAATGCCTCCAAATGGTATTTAATTCACTTCCCGGGCCCCTGGAAGCATGAAAATCACTTTAAACATGCTAATTTTAGCTCTAAAACTGATGATCTACCTACAAATGTGAACTGACGTTCAAAAATAAAACATTTGAAAACGGACCATTTTTCACCTTTCTGAAGCATGACGTAATGGGGGGGTGTTATCTCTTTTGTCAAAAATCACCTGTTTTTGCTTGAACATTAAATGCCTCCAAATGGTATTTAATTCACTTCCCGGGGTGAAGAAACACTTTTTGAGACCTCAGAGTGAGTAAATTGGCCATTTTCATGCACTTTTAACCATTCCACAAATCTTGTGTTTTGGGCCCCTGGAAGCATGAAAATCACTTTAAACATGCTAATTTTAGCTCTAAAACTGATGATCTACCTACAAATGTGAACTGACGTTAAAAAATAAAACATTTGAAAACGGACCATTTTTCACCTTTCTGCAGCATGACGTAATGGGGGGGTTATCTCTTTTGTCAAAAATCACCTGTTTTTGCTTGAACATTAAATGCCTCCAAATCGTATTTAATTCACTTCCCGGGCCCCTGGAAGCATGAAAATCACTTTAAACATGCTAATTTTAGCTCTAAAACTGATGATCTACCTACAAATGTGAACTGACTTTCAAAAATAAAACATTTGAAAACGGACAATTTTTCACCTTTCTGAAGCATGACGTAATGGGGGGGTGTTATCTCTTTTGTCAAAAATCACCTGTTTTTGCTTGAACATTAAATGCCTCCAAATGGTATTTAATTCACTTCCCGGGCCCCTGGAAGCATGAAAATCACTTTAAACATGCTAATTTTAGCTCTAAAACTGATGATCTACCTACAAATGTGAACTGACGTTCAAAAATAAAACATTTGAAAACGGACCATTTTTCACCTTTCTGAAGCATGACGTAATGGGGGGGTGTTATCTCTTTTGTCAAAAATCACCTGTTTTTGCTTGAACATTAAATGCCTCCAAATGGTATTTAATTCACTTCCCGGGGTGAAGAAACACTTTTTGAGTCCTCAGAGTGAGTAAATTGGCCATTTTCATGCACTTTTAACCATTCCACAAATCTTGTGTTTTGGGCCCCTGGAAGCATGAAAATCACTTTAAACATGCTAATTTTAGCTCTAAAACTGATGATCTACCTACAAATGTGAACTGACATTAAAAAATAAAACATTTGAAAACGGACCATTTTTCACCTTTCTGCAGCATGACGTAATGGGGGGGGTGTTATCTCTTTTGTCAAAAATCACCTGTTTTTGCTTGAACATTAAATGCCTCCAAATGGTATTTAATTCACTTCCCGGGCCCCTGGAAGCATGAAAATCACTTTAAACATGCTAATTTTAGCTCTAAAACTGATGATCTACCTACAAATGTGAACTGACGTTCAAAAATAAAACATTTGAAAACGGACCATTTTTCACCTTTCTGAAGCATGACGTAATGGGGGGGTGTTATCTCTTTTGTCAAAAATCACCTGTTTTTGCTTGAACATTAAATGCCTCCAAATGGTATTTAATTCACTTCCCGGGGTGAAGAAACACTTTTTGAGACCTCAGAGTGAGTAAATTGGCCATTTTCATGCACTTTTAACCATTCCACAAATCTTGTGTTTTGGGCCCCTGGAAGCATGAAAATCACTTTAAACATGCTAATTTTAGCTCTAAAACTGATGATCTACCTACAAATGTGAACTGACATTAAAAAATAAAACATTTGAAAACGGACCATTTTTCACCTTTCTGCAGCATGACGTAATGGGGGGGGTGTTATCTCTTTTGTCAAAAATCACCTGTTTTTGCTTGAACATTAAATGCCTCCAAATTGTATTTAATTCACTTCCCGGGCCCCTGGAAGCATGAAAATCACTTTAAACATGCTAATTTTAGCTCTAAAACTGATGATCTACCTACAAATGTGAACTGACGTTCAAAAATAAAACATTTGAAAACGGACCATTTTTCACCTTTCTGAAGCATGACGTAATGGGGGGTGTTATCACTTTTGTCAAAAATCACCTGTTTTTGCTTGAACATTAAATGCCTCCAAATGGTATTTAATTCACTTCCCGGGGTGAAGAAACACTTTTTGAGACCTCAGAGTGAGTAAATTGGCCATTTTCATGCACTTTTAACCATTCCACAAATCTTGTGTTTTGGGCCCCTGGAAGCATGAAAATCACTTTAAACATGCTAATTTTAGCTCTAAAACTGATGATCTACCTACAAATGTGAACTGACGTTAAAAAATAAAACATTTGAAAACGGACCATTTTTCACCTTTCTGCAGCATGACGTAATGGGGGGGGTGTTATCTCTTTTGTCAAAAATCACCTGTTTTTGCTTGAACATTAAATGCCTCCAAATGGTATTTAATTCACTTCCCGGGCCCCTGGAAGCATGAAAATCACTTTAAACATGCTAATTTTAGCTCTAAAACTGATGATCTACCTACAAATGTGAACTGACGTTCAAAAATAAAACATTTGAAAACGGACCATTTTTCACCTTTCTGAAGCATGACGTAATGGGGGGGTGTTATCTCTTTTGTCAAAAATCACCTGTTTTTGCTTGAACATTAAATGCCTCCAAATGGTATTTAATTCACTTCCCGGGGTGAAGAAACACTTTTTGAGACCTCAGAGTGAGTAAATTGGCCATTTTCATGCACTTTTAACCATTCCACAAATCTTGTGTTTTGGGCCCCTGGAAGCATGAAAATCACTTTAAACATGCTAATTTTAGCTCTAAAACTGATGATCTACCTACAAATGTGAACTGACGTTAAAAAATAAAACATTTGAAAACGGACCATTTTTCACCTTTCTGCAGCATGACGTAATGGGGGGGTTATCTCTTTTGTCAAAAATCACCTGTTTTTGCTTGAACATTAAATGCCTCCAAATCGTATTTAATTCACTTCCCGGGCCCCTGGAAGCATGAAAATCACTTTAAACATGCTAATTTTAGCTCTAAAACTGATGATCTACCTACAAATGTGAACTGACTTTCAAAAATAAAACATTTGAAAACGGACAATTTTTCACCTTTCTGAAGCATGACGTAATGGGGGGGTGTTATCTCTTTTGTCAAAAATCACCTGTTTTTGCTTGAACATTAAATGCCTCCAAATGGTATTTAATTCACTTCCCGGGCCCCTGGAAGCATGAAAATCACTTTAAACATGCTAATTTTAGCTCTAAAACTGATGATCTACCTACAAATGTGAACTGACGTTCAAAAATAAAACATTTGAAAACGGACCATTTTTCACCTTTCTGAAGCATGACGTAATGGGGGGGTGTTATCTCTTTTGTCAAAAATCACCTGTTTTTGCTTGAACATTAAATGCCTCCAAATGGTATTTAATTCACTTCCCGGGGTGAAGAAACACTTTTTGAGTCCTCAGAGTGAGTAAATTGGCCATTTTCATGCACTTTTAACCATTCCACAAATCTTGTGTTTTGGGCCCCTGGAAGCATGAAAATCACTTTAAACATGCTAATTTTAGCTCTAAAACTGATGATCTACCTACAAATGTGAACTGACATTAAAAAATAAAACATTTGAAAACGGACCATTTTTCACCTTTCTGCAGCATGACGTAATGGGGGGGGTGTTATCTCTTTTGTCAAAAATCACCTGTTTTTGCTTGAACATTAAATGCCTCCAAATGGTATTTAATTCACTTCCCGGGCCCCTGGAAGCATGAAAATCACTTTAAACATGCTAATTTTAGCTCTAAAACTGATGATCTACCTACAAATGTGAACTGACGTTCAAAAATAAAACATTTGAAAACGGACCATTTTTCACCTTTCTGAAGCATGACGTAATGGGGGGGTGTTATCTCTTTTGTCAAAAATCACCTGTTTTTGCTTGAACATTAAATGCCTCCAAATGGTATTTAATTCACTTCCCGGGGTGAAGAAACACTTTTTGAGACCTCAGAGTGAGTAAATTGGCCATTTTCATGCACTTTTAACCATTCCACAAATCTTGTGTTTTGGGCCCCTGGAAGCATGAAAATCACTTTAAACATGCTAATTTTAGCTCTAAAACTGATGATCTACCTACAAATGTGAACTGACATTAAAAAATAAAACATTTGAAAACGGACCATTTTTCACCTTTCTGCAGCATGACGTAATGGGGGGGGTGTTATCTCTTTTGTCAAAAATCACCTGTTTTTGCTTGAACATTAAATGCCTCCAAATTGTATTTAATTCACTTCCCGGGCCCCTGGAAGCATGAAAATCACTTTAAACATGCTAATTTTAGCTCTAAAACTGATGATCTACCTACAAATGTGAACTGACGTTCAAAAATAAAACATTTGAAAACGGACCATTTTTCACCTTTCTGAAGCATGACGTAATGGGGGGTGTTATCACTTTTGTCAAAAATCACCTGTTTTTGCTTGAACATTAAATGCCTCCAAATGGTATTTAATTCACTTCCCGGGGTGAAGAAACACTTTTTGAGACCTCAGAGTGAGTAAATTGGCCATTTTCATGCACTTTTAACCATTCCACAAATCTTGTGTTTTGGGCCCCTGGAAGCATGAAAATCACTTTAAACATGCTAATTTTAGCTCTAAAACTGATGATCTACCTACAAATGTGAACTGACGTTAAAAAATAAAACATTTGAAAACGGACCATTTTTCACCTTTCTGCAGCATGACGTAATGGGGGGGGTGTTATCTCTTTTGTCAAAAATCACCTGTTTTTGCTTGAACATTAAATGCCTCCAAATGGTATTAAATTCACTTCCCGGGGTGAAGAAACACTTTTTGAGACCTCAGAGTGAGTAAATTGGCCATTTTCATGCACTTTTAACCATTCCACAAATCTTGTGTTTTGGGCCCCTGGAAGCATGAATATCACTTTAAACATGCTAATTTTAGCTCTAAAACTGATGATCTACCTACAAATGTGAACTGACGTTAAAAAATAAAACATTTGAAAACGGACCATTTTTCACCTTTCTGAAGCATGACGTAATGGGGGGGTGTTATCTCTTTTGTCAAAAATCACCTGTTTTTGCTTGAACATTAAATGCCTCCAAATGGTATTTAATTACCTTCCCGGGTGAAGAAACACTTTTTGAGACCTCAGAGTGAGTAAATTGGCCATTTTCATGCACTTTTAACCATTCCACAAATCTTGTGTTTTGGGCCCCTGGAAGCATGAAAATCACTTTAAACATGCTAATTTTAGCTCTAAAACTGATGATCTACCTACAAATGTGAACTGACGTTAAAAAATAAAACATTTGAAAACGGACCATTTTTCACCTTTCTGCAGCATGACGTAATGGGGGGGTTATCTCTTTTGTCAAAAATCACCTGTTTTTGCTTGAACATTAAATGCCTCCAAATCGTATTTAATTCACTTCCCGGGCCCCTGGAAGCATGAAAATCACTTTAAACATGCTAATTTTAGCTCTAAAACTGATGATCTACCTACAAATGTGAACTGACTTTCAAAAATAAAACATTTGAAAACGGACAATTTTTCACCTTTCTGAAGCATGACGTAATGGGGGGGTGTTATCTCTTTTGTCAAAAATCACCTGTTTTTGCTTGAACATTAAATGCCTCCAAATGGTATTTAATTCACTTCCCGGGCCCCTGGAAGCATGAAAATCACTTTAAACATGCTAATTTTAGCTCTAAAACTGATGATCTACCTACAAATGTGAACTGACGTTCAAAAATAAAACATTTGAAAACGGACCATTTTTCACCTTTCTGAAGCATGACGTAATGGGGGGGTGTTATCTCTTTTGTCAAAAATCACCTGTTTTTGCTTGAACATTAAATGCCTCCAAATGGTATTTAATTCACTTCCCGGGGTGAAGAAACACTTTTTGAGACCTCAGAGTGAGTAAATTGGCCATTTTCATGCACTTTTAACCATTCCACAAATCTTGTGTTTTGGGCCCTGGAAGCATGAAAATCACTTTAAACATGCTAATTTTAGCTCTAAAACTGATGATCTACCTACAAATGTGAACTGACGTTAAAAAAAAAACATTTGAAAACTGACCATTTTTCACCTTTCTGCAGCATGACGTAATGGGGGGGGTGTTATCTCTTTTGTCAAAAATCACCTGTTTTTGCTTGAACATTAAATGCCTCCAAATGGTATTTAATTCACTTCCCGGGCCCCTGGAAGCATGAAAATCACTTTAAACATGGTAATTTTAGCTCTAAAACTGATGATCTACCTACAAATGTGAACTGACGTTCAAAAATAAAACATTTGAAAACGGACCATTTTTCACCTTTCTGAAGCATGACGTAATGGGGGGTGTTATCACTTTTGTCAAAAATCACCTGTTTTTGCTTGAACATTAAATGCCTCCAAATGGTATTTAATTACCTTCCCGGGGTGAAGAAACACTTTTTGAGACCTCAGAGTGAGTAAATTGGCCATTTTCATGCACTCTTAACCATTCCACAAATCTTGTGTTTTGGGCCCCTGGAAGCATGAAAATCACTTTAAACATGCTAATTTTAGCTCTAAAACTGATGATCTACCTACAAATGTGAACTGACGTTAAAAAATAAAACATTTGAAATGGGACCATTTTTCACCTTTCTGCAGCATGACGTAATGGGGGGGTTATCTCTTTTGTCAAAAATCACCTGTTTTTGCTTGAACATTAAATGCCTCCAAATCGTATTTAATTCACTTCCCGGGCCCCTGGAAGCATGAAAATCACTTTAAACATGCTAATTTTAGCTCTAAAACTGATGATCTACCTACAAATGTGAACTGACTTTCAAAAATAAAACATTTGAAAACGGACAATTTTTCACCTTTCTGAAGCATGACGTAATGGGGGGGTGTTATCTCTTTTGTCAAAAATCACCTGTTTTTGCTTGAACATTAAATGCCTCCAAATGGTATTTAATTCACTTCCCGGGCCCCTGGAAGCATGAAAATCACTTTAAACATGCTAATTTTAGCTCTAAAACTGATGATCTACCTACAAATGTGAACTGACGTTCAAAAATAAAACATTTGAAAACGGACCATTTTTCACCTTTCTGAAGCATGACGTAATGGGGGGGTGTTATCTCTTTTGTCAAAAATCACCTGTTTTTGCTTGAACATTAAATGCCTCCAAATGGTATTTAATTCACTTCCCGGGGTGAAGAAACACTTTTTGAGTCCTCAGAGTGAGTAAATTGGCCATTTTCATGCACTTTTAACCATTCCACAAATCTTGTGTTTTGGGCCCCTGGAAGCATGAAAATCACTTTAAACATGCTAATTTTAGCTCTAAAACTGATGATCTACCTACAAATGTGAACTGACATTAAAAAATAAAACATTTGAAAACGGACCATTTTTCACCTTTCTGCAGCATGACGTAATGGGGGGGGTGTTATCTCTTTTGTCAAAAATCACCTGTTTTTGCTTGAACATTAAATGCCTCCAAATGGTATTTAATTCACTTCCCGGGCCCCTGGAAGCATGAAAATCACTTTAAACATGCTAATTTTAGCTCTAAAACTGATGATCTACCTACAAATGTGAACTGACGTTCAAAAATAAAACATTTGAAAACGGACCATTTTTCACCTTTCTGAAGCATGACGTAATGGGGGGGTGTTATCTCTTTTGTCAAAAATCACCTGTTTTTGCTTGAACATTAAATGCCTCCAAATGGTATTTAATTCACTTCCCGGGGTGAAGAAACACTTTTTGAGACCTCAGAGTGAGTAAATTGGCCATTTTCATGCACTTTTAACCATTCCACAAATCTTGTGTTTTGGGCCCCTGGAAGCATGAAAATCACTTTAAACATGCTAATTTTAGCTCTAAAACTGATGATCTACCTACAAATGTGAACTGACGTTAAAAAATAAAACATTTGAAAACGGACCATTTTTCACCTTTCTGCAGCATGACGTAATGGGGGGGTTATCTCTTTTGTCAAAAATCACCTGTTTTTGCTTGAACATTAAATGCCTCCAAATCGTATTTAATTCACTTCCCGGGCCCCTGGAAGCATGAAAATCACTTTAAACATGCTAATTTTAGCTCTAAAACTGATGATCTACCTACAAATGTGAACTGACTTTCAAAAATAAAACATTTGAAAACGGACAATTTTTCACCTTTCTGAAGCATGACGTAATGGGGGGGTGTTATCTCTTTTGTCAAAAATCACCTGTTTTTGCTTGAACATTAAATGCCTCCAAATGGTATTTAATTCACTTCCCGGGCCCCTGGAAGCATGAAAATCACTTTAAACATGTTATGTTATGTTATGTTAATAACTTTTATTCAGCGCACAGCTGCCCCAGCGAAGGGGCGTCCTGGCGCCTGATCAAGTACCACAACATAACAGATCGCCACTGAGAAGAAGAAATTAATTAACGGAGGTGAACAGATGGGTCTTAATCGCCCGTCTGAAAAGAGTCAGGCTATTCAGGGCACGGATATGGACAGGAAGAGAGTTCCATAGTCCAGCCGCCATAACACAAAAAGAACGACCTCCTATCCTACTCAATCTGAATCTAGGCACGTTCGCTAGGTAGAGAGATTCCGACCTGAGAGACCGCCTGGGGACATATGGGGAAACAAGGCCCATCAAGGCGGGGGGAGACGAGAGTTTCAAGATCTTAAATGTCAAACAGAGTGCCTTAAATTTGATTCTCTGTCTGACCGGCAGCCAATGCAGGGAGGTCAGGACTGCCGATACAGAGCACCGTCTCGGGAGGCCTACAATGGCCCGCGCAGCGGCATTCTGTACTCTCTGCAGTCTAGTCGCCTCAGCCTGATTAACGCCGAGTAACAGAGCACTCCCATAGTCCAGCCGGGAAAGAATGGAGGCTTGGACAACCAGTTGCCGAGTAGGGGGGTCGAAGAATTTAAGGACCGGTCTCAGTCCTCGCAGAATCCCATAACAGGTGGCTGCGATCTTCTTAGTATGGCTGGTAAAAGAAAGGTTGGAATCCAGCCAGACATGCTAATTTTAGCTCTAAAACTGATGATCTACCTACAAATGTGAACTGACGTTCAAAAATAAAACATTTGAAAACGGACCATTTTTCACCTTTCTGAAGCATGACGTAATGGGGGGGTGTTATCTCTTTTGTCAAAAATCACCTGTTTTTGCTTGAACATTAAATGCCTCCAAATGGTATTTAATTCACTTCCCGGGGTGAAGAAACACTTTTTGAGTCCTCAGAGTGAGTAAATTGGCCATTTTCATGCACTTTTAACCATTCCACAAATCTTGTGTTTTGGGCCCCTGGAAGCATGAAAATCACTTTAAACATGCTAATTTTAGCTCTAAAACTGATGATCTACCTACAAATGTGAACTGACATTAAAAAATAAAACATTTGAAAACGGACCATTTTTCACCTTTCTGCAGCATGACGTAATGGGGGGGGTGTTATCTCTTTTGTCAAAAATCACCTGTTTTTGCTTGAACATTAAATGCCTCCAAATGGTATTTAATTCACTTCCCGGGCCCCTGGAAGCATGAAAATCACTTTAAACATGCTAATTTTAGCTCTAAAACTGATGATCTACCTACAAATGTGAACTGACGTTCAAAAATAAAACATTTGAAAACGGACCATTTTTCACCTTTCTGAAGCATGACGTAATGGGGGGGTGTTATCTCTTTTGTCAAAAATCACCTGTTTTTGCTTGAACATTAAATGCCTCCAAATGGTATTTAATTCACTTCCCGGGGTGAAGAAACACTTTTTGAGACCTCAGAGTGAGTAAATTGGCCATTTTCATGCACTTTTAACCATTCCACAAATCTTGTGTTTTGGGCCCCTGGAAGCATGAAAATCACTTTAAACATGCTAATTTTAGCTCTAAAACTGATGATCTACCTACAAATGTGAACTGACATTAAAAAATAAAACATTTGAAAACGGACCATTTTTCACCTTTCTGCAGCATGACGTAATGGGGGGGGTGTTATCTCTTTTGTCAAAAATCACCTGTTTTTGCTTGAACATTAAATGCCTCCAAATTGTATTTAATTCACTTCCCGGGCCCCTGGAAGCATGAAAATCACTTTAAACATGCTAATTTTAGCTCTAAAACTGATGATCTACCTACAAATGTGAACTGACGTTCAAAAATAAAACATTTGAAAACGGACCATTTTTCACCTTTCTGAAGCATGACGTAATGGGGGGTGTTATCACTTTTGTCAAAAATCACCTGTTTTTGCTTGAACATTAAATGCCTCCAAATGGTATTTAATTCACTTCCCGGGGTGAAGAAACACTTTTTGAGACCTCAGAGTGAGTAAATTGGCCATTTTCATGCACTTTTAACCATTCCACAAATCTTGTGTTTTGGGCCCCTGGAAGCATGAAAATCACTTTAAACATGCTAATTTTAGCTCTAAAACTGATGATCTACCTACAAATGTGAACTGACGTTAAAAAATAAAACATTTGAAAACGGACCATTTTTCACCTTTCTGCAGCATGACGTAATGGGGGGGGTGTTATCTCTTTTGTCAAAAATCACCTGTTTTTGCTTGAACATTAAATGCCTCCAAATGGTATTAAATTCACTTCCCGGGGTGAAGAAACACTTTTTGAGACCTCAGAGTGAGTAAATTGGCCATTTTCATGCACTTTTAACCATTCCACAAATCTTGTGTTTTGGGCCCCTGGAAGCATGAATATCACTTTAAACATGCTAATTTTAGCTCTAAAACTGATGATCTACCTACAAATGTGAACTGACGTTAAAAAATAAAACATTTGAAAACGGACCATTTTTCACCTTTCTGAAGCATGACGTAATGGGGGGGTGTTATCTCTTTTGTCAAAAATCACCTGTTTTTGCTTGAACATTAAATGCCTCCAAATGGTATTTAATTACCTTCCCGGGTGAAGAAACACTTTTTGAGACCTCAGAGTGAGTAAATTGGCCATTTTCATGCACTTTTAACCATTCCACAAATCTTGTGTTTTGGGCCCCTGGAAGCATGAAAATCACTTTAAACATGCTAATTTTAGCTCTAAAACTGATGATCTACCTACAAATGTGAACTGACGTTAAAAAATAAAACATTTGAAAACGGACCATTTTTCACCTTTCTGCAGCATGACGTAATGGGGGGGGTTATCTCTTTTGTCAAAAATCACCTGTTTTTGCTTGAACATTAAATGCCTCCAAATCGTATTTAATTCACTTCCCGGGCCCCTGGAAGCATGAAAATCACTTTAAACATGCTAATTTTAGCTCTAAAACTGATGATCTACCTACAAATGTGAACTGACTTTCAAAAATAAAACATTTGAAAACGGACAATTTTTCACCTTTCTGAAGCATGACGTAATGGGGGGGTGTTATCTCTTTTGTCAAAAATCACCTGTTTTTGCTTGAACATTAAATGCCTCCAAATGGTATTTAATTCACTTCCCGGGCCCCTGGAAGCATAACAATCACTTTAAACATGCTAATTTTAGCTCTAAAACTGATGATCTACCTACAAATGTGAACTGACGTTCAAAAATAAAACATTTGAAAACGGACCATTTTTCACCTTTCTGAAGCATGACGTAATGGGGGGGTGTTATCTCTTTTGTCAAAAATCACCTGTTTTTGCTTGAACATTAAATGCCTCCAAATGGTATTTAATTCACTTCCCGGGGTGAAGAAACACTTTTTGAGACCTCAGAGTGAGTAAATTGGCCATTTTCATGCACTTTTAACCATTCCACAAATCTTGTGTTTTGGGCCCTGGAAGCATGAAAATCACTTTAAACATGCTAATTTTAGCTCTAAAACTGATGATCTACCTACAAATGTGAACTGACGTTAAAAAAAAAACATTTGAAAACTGACCATTTTTCACCTTTCTGCAGCATGACGTAATGGGGGGGGTGTGATCTCTTTTGTCAAAAATCACCTGTTTTTGCTTGAACATTAAATGCCTCCAAATGGTATTTAATTCACTTCCCGGGCCCCTGGAAGCATGAAAATCACTTTAAACATGGTAATTTTAGCTCTAAAACTGATGATCTACCTACAAATGTGAACTGACGTTCAAAAATAAAACATTTGAAAACGGACCATTTTTCACCTTTCTGAAGCATGACGTAATGGGGGGTGTTATCACTTTTGTCAAAAATCACCTGTTTTTGCTTGAACATTAAATGCCTCCAAATGGTATTTAATTACCTTCCCGGGGTGAAGAAACACTTTTTGAGACCTCAGAGTGAGTAAATTGGCCATTTTCATGCACTCTTAACCATTCCACAAATCTTGTGTTTTGGGCCCCTGGAAGCATGAAAATCACTTTAAACATGCTAATTTTAGCTCTAAAACTGATGATCTACCTACAAATGTGAACTGACGTTAAAAAATAAAACATTTGAAAACGGACCATTTTTCACCTTTCTGCAGCATGACGTAATGGGGGGGTTATCTCTTTTGTCAAAAATCACCTGTTTTTGCTTGAACATTAAATGCCTCCAAATCGTATTTAATTCACTTCCCGGGCCCCTGGAAGCATGAAAATCACTTTAAACATGCTAATTTTAGCTCTAAAACTGATGATCTACCTACAAATGTGAACTGACTTTCAAAAATAAAACATTTGAAAACGGACAATTTTTCACCTTTCTGAAGCATGACGTAATGGGGGGGTGTTATCTCTTTTGTCAAAAATCACCTGTTTTTGCTTGAACATTAAATGCCTCCAAATGGTATTTAATTCACTTCCCGGGCCCCTGGAAGCATGAAAATCACTTTAAACATGCTAATTTTAGCTCTAAAACTGATGATCTACCTACAAATGTGAACTGACGTTCAAAAATAAAACATTTGAAAACGGACCATTTTTCACCTTTCTGAAGCATGACGTAATGGGGGGGTGTTATCTCTTTTGTCAAAAATCACCTGTTTTTGCTTGAACATTAAATGCCTCCAAATGGTATTTAATTCACTTCCCGGGGTGAAGAAACACTTTTTGAGTCCTCAGAGTGAGTAAATTGGCCATTTTCATGCACTTTTAACCATTCCACAAATCTTGTGTTTTGGGCCCCTGGAAGCATGAAAATCACTTTAAACATGCTAATTTTAGCTCTAAAACTGATGATCTACCTACAAATGTGAACTGACATTAAAAAATAAAACATTTGAAAACGGACCATTTTTCACCTTTCTGCAGCATGACGTAATGGGGGGGGTGTTATCTCTTTTGTCAAAAATCACCTGTTTTTGCTTGAACATTAAATGCCTCCAAATGGTATTTAATTCACTTCCCGGGCCCCTGGAAGCATGAAAATCACTTTAAACATGCTAATTTTAGCTCTAAAACTGATGATCTACCTACAAATGTGAACTGACGTTCAAAAATAAAACATTTGAAAACGGACCATTTTTCACCTTTCTGAAGCATGACGTAATGGGGGGGTGTTATCTCTTTTGTCAAAAATCACCTGTTTTTGCTTGAACATTAAATGCCTCCAAATGGTATTTAATTCACTTCCCGTGGTGAAGAAACACTTTTTGAGACCTCAGAGTGAGTAAATTGGCCATTTTCCTGCACTTTTAACCATTCCACAAATCTTGTGTTTTGGGCCCTGGAAGCATGAAAATCACTTTAAACATGCTAATTTTAGCTCTAAAACTGATGATCTACCTACAAATGTGAACTGACGTTAAAAAAAAAACATTTGAAAACTGACCATTTTTCACCTTTCTGCAGCATGACGTAATGGGGGGGGTGTTATCTCTTTTGTCAAAAATCACCTGTTTTTGCTTGAACATTAAATGCCTCCAAATGGTATTTAATTCACTTCCCGGGCCCCTGGAAGCATGAAAATCACTTTAAACATGGTAATTTTAGCTCTAAAACTGATGATCTACCTACAAATGTGAACTGACGTTCAAAAATAAAACATTTGAAAACGGACCATTTTTCACCTTTCTGAAGCATGACGTAATGGGGGGTGTTATCACTTTTGTCAAAAATCACCTGTTTTTGCTTGAACATTAAATGCCTCCAAATGGTATTTAATTACCTTCCCGGGGTGAAGAAACACTTTTTGAGACCTCAGAGTGAGTAAATTGGCCATTTTCATGCACTTTTAACCATTCCACAAATCTTGTGTTTTGGGCCCCTGGAAGCATGAAAATCACTTTAAACATGCTAATTTTAGCTCTAAAACTGATGATCTACCTACAAATGTGAACTGACGTTCAAAAATAAAACATTTGAAAACGGACCATTTTTCACCTTTCTGAAGCATGACGTAATGGGGGGTGTTATCACTTTTGTCAAAAATCACCTGTTTTTGCTTGAACATTAAATGCCTCCAAATGGTATTTAATTCACTTCCCGGGGTGAAGAAACACTTTTTGAGACCTCAGAGTGAGTAAATTGGCCATTTTCATGCACTTTTAACCATTCCACAAATCTTGTGTTTTGGGCCCCTGGAAGCATGAAAATCACTTTAAACATGCTAATTTTAGCTCTAAAACTGATGATCTACCTACAAATGTGAACTGACGTTAAAAAATTAAAACATTTGAAAACGGACCATTTTTCACCTTTCTGCAGCATGACGTAATGGGGGGGGGGTGTTATCTCTTTTGTCAAAAATCACCTGTTTTTGCTTGAACATTAAATGCCTCCAAATGGTATTAAATTCACTTCCCGGGGTGAAGAAACACTTTTTGAGACCTCAGAGTGAGTAAATTGGCCATTTTCATGCACTTTTAACCATTCCACAAATCTTGTGTTTTGGGCCCCTGGAAGCATGAATATCACTTTAAACATGCTAATTTTAGCTCTAAAACTGATGATCTACCTACAAATGTGAACTGACGTTAAAAAATAAAACATTTGAAAACGGACCATTTTTCACCTTTCTGAAGCATGACGTAATGGGGGGTGTTATCTCTTTTGTCAAAAATCACCTGTTTTTGCTTGAACATTAAATGCCTCCAAATGGTATTTAATTCACTTCCCGGGCCCCTGGAAGCATGAAAATCACTTTAAACATGCTAATTTTAGCTCTAAAACTGATGATCTACCTACAAATGTGAACTGACGTTCAAAAATAAAACATTTGAAAACGGACCATTTTTCACCTTTCTGAAGCATGACGTAATGGGGGGGTGTTATCTCTTTTGTCAAAAATCACCTGTTTTTGCTTGAACATTAAATGCCTCCAAATGGTATTTAATTCACTTCCCGGGGTGAAGAAACACTTTTTGAGACCTCAGAGTGAGTAAATTGGCCATTTTCATGCACTTTTAACCATTCTACAAATCTTGTGTTTTGGGCCCCTGGAAGCATGAAAATCACTTTAACCACTTGGCTGCTAAGGCACATGATGAGCTTCCATTGACTTTCCATTGAAATCAATGGAAACTCCATGACGAGTTACCCTTGTCATTAGCACTGAAGGGGTTAAACATGCTAATTTTAGCTCTAAAACTGATGATCTACCTACAAATGTGAACTGACATTAAAAAATAAAACATTTGAAAACGGACCATTTTTCACCTTTCTGCAGCATGACGTAATGGGGGGGGTGTTATCTCTTTTGTCAAAAATCACCTGTTTTTGCTTGAACATTAAATGCCTCCAAATTGTATTTAATTCACTTCCCGGGCCCCTGGAAGCATGAAAATCACTTTAAACATGCTAATTTTAGCTCTAAAACTGATGATCTACCTACAAATGTGAACTGACGTTCAAAAATAAAACATTTGAAAACGGACCATTTTTCACCTTTCTGAAGCATGACGTAATGGGGGGTGTTATCACTTTTGTCAAAAATCACCTGTTTTTGCTTGAACATTAAATGCCTCCAAATGGTATTTAATTCACTTCCCGGGGTGAAGAAACACTTTTTGAGACCTCAGAGTGATTAAATTGGCCATTTTCATGCACTTTTAACCATTCCACAAATCTTGTGTTTTGGGCCCCTGGAAGCATGAAAATCACTTTAAACATGCTAATTTTAGCTCTAAAACTGATGATCTACCTACAAATGTGAACTGACGTTAAAAAATTAAAACATTTGAAAACGGATCATTTTTCACCTTTCTGCAGCATGAAATAATGGGGGGGGTGTTATCTCTTTTGTCAAAAATCACCTGTTTTTGCTTGAACATTAAATGCCTCCAAATGGTATTAAATTCACTTCCCGGGGTGAAGAAACACTTTTTGAGACCTCAGAGTGAGTAAATTGGCCATTTTCATGCACTTTTAACCATTCCACAAATCTTGTGTTTTGGGCCCCTGGAAGCATGAATATCACTTTAAACATGCTAATTTTAGCTCTAAAACTGATGATCTACCTACAAATGTGAACTGACGTTAAAAAATAAAACATTTGAAAACGGACCATTTTTCACCTTTCTGCAGCATGACGTAATGGGGGGGTGTTATCTCTTTTGTCAAAAATCACCTGTTTTTGCTTGAACATTAAATGCCTCCAAATGGTATTTAATTCACTTCCCGGGCCCCTGGAAGCATGAAAATCACTTTAAACGTGCTAATTTTAGCTCTAAAACTGATGATCTACCTACAAATGTGAACTGACTTTCAAAAATAAAACATTTGAAAACGGACAATTTTTCACCTTTCTGAAGCATGACGTAATGGGGGGTGTTATCTCTTTTGTCAAAAATCACCTGTTTTTGCTTGAACATTAAATGCCTCAAAATGGTATTTAATTCACTTCCCGGGCCCCTGGTAGCATGAAAATCACTTTAAACGTGCTAATTTTAGCTCTAAAACTGATGATCTACCTACAAATGTGAACTGACATTCAAAAATAAAACATTTGAAAACGGACCATTTTTCACCTTTCTGAAGCATGACGTAATGGGGGGGTGTTATCTCTTTTGTCAAAAATCACCTGTTTTTGCTTGAACATTAAATGCCTCCAAATGGTATTTAATTACCTTCCCGGGGTGAAGAAACACTTTTTGAGACCTCAGAGTGAGTAAATTGGCCATTTTCATGCACTTTTAACCATTCCACAAATCTTGTGTTTTGGGCCCCTGGAAGCATGAAAATCACTTTAAACATGCTAATTTTAGCTCTAAAACTGATGATCTACCTACAAATGTGAACTGACGTTAAAAAATAAAACATTTGAAAACGGACCATTTTTCACCTTTCTGCAGCATGACGTAATGGGGGGGTTATCTCTTTTGTCAAAAATCACCTGTTTTTGCTTGAACATTAAATGCCTCCAAATCGTATTTAATTCACTTCCCGGGCCCCTGGAAGCATGAAAATCACTTTAAACATGCTAATTTTAGCTCTAAAACTGATGATCTACCTACAAATGTGAACTGACTTTCAAAAATAAAACATTTGAAAACGGACAATTTTTCACCTTTCTGAAGCATGACGTAATGGGGGGGTGTTATCTCTTTTGTCAAAAATCACCTGTTTTTGCTTGAACATTAAATGCCTCCAAATGGTATTTAATTCACTTCCCGGGCCCCTGGAAGCATGAAAATCACTTTAAACATGCTAATTTTAGCTCTAAAACTGATGATCTACCTACAA
The DNA here is from genome assembly GCF_964261635.1 of Lissotriton helveticus. Classification (NCBI taxonomy): domain Eukaryota; kingdom Metazoa; phylum Chordata; class Amphibia; order Caudata; family Salamandridae; genus Lissotriton; species Lissotriton helveticus. The sequence goes on along the minus strand of NW_027612056.1, from coordinate 275,190 downwards.
ATGTGAACTGACGTTCAAAAATAAAACATTTGAAAACGGACCATTTTTCACCTTTCTGAAGCATGACGTAATGGGGGGGGTGTTATCTCTTTTGTCAAAAATCACCTGTTTTTGCTTGAACATTAAATGCCTCCAAATGGTATTTAATTCACTTCCCGGGGTGAAGAAACACTTTTTGAGACCTCAGAGTGAGTAAATTGGCCATTTTCATGCACTTTTAACCATTCCACAAATCTTGTGTTTTGGGCCCCTGGAAGCATGAAAATCACTTTAAACATGCTAATTTTAGCTCTAAAACTGATGATCTACCTACAAATGTGAACTGACATTAAAAAATAAAACATTTGAAAACGGACCATTTTTCACCATTCTTCAGCATGACGTAATGGGGGGGGTGTTATCTCTTTTGTCAAAAATCACCAGTTTTTGCTTGAACATTAAATGCCTCCAAATTGTATTTAATTCACTTCCCGGGCCCCTGGAAGCATGAAAATCACTTTAAACATGCTAATTTTAGCTCTAAAACTGATGATCTACCTACAAATGTGAACTGACGTTCAAAAATAAAACATTTGAAAACGGACCATTTTTCACCTTTCTGAAGCATGACGTAATGGGGGGTGTTATCACTTTTGTCAAAAATCACCTGTTTTTGCTTGAACATTAAATGCCTCCAAATGGTATTTAATTCACTTCCCGGGGTGAAGAAACACTTTTTGAGACCTCAGAGTGAGTAAATTGGCCATTTTCATGCACTTTTAACCATTCCACAAATCTTGTGTTTTGGGCCCCTGGAAGCATGAAAATCACTTTAAACATGCTAATTTTAGCTCTAAAACTGATGATCTACCTACAAATGTGAACTGACGTTAAAAAATAAAACATTTGAAAACGGACCATTTTTCACCTTTCTGCAGCATGACGTAATGGGGGGGGTGTTATCTCTTTTGTCAAAAATCACCTGTTTTTGCTTGAACATTAAATGCCTCCAAATGGTATTAAATTCACTTCCCGGGGTGAAGAAACACTTTTTGAGACCTCAGAGTGAGTAAATTGGCCATTTTCATGCACTTTTAACCATTCCACAAATCTTGTGTTTTGGGCCCCTGGAAGCATGAATATCACTTTAAACATGCTAATTTTAGCTCTAAAACTGATGATCTACCTACAAATGTGAACTGACGTTAAAAAATAAAACATTTGAAAACGGACCATTTTTCACCTTTCTGCAGCATGACGTAATGGGGGGGTGTTATCTCTTTTGTCAAAAATCACCTGTTTTTGCTTGAACATTAAATGCCTCCAAATGGTATTTAATTCACTTCCCGGGCCCCTGGAAGCATGAAAATCACTTTAAATGTGCTAATTTTAGCTCTAAAACTGATGATCTACCTACAAATGTGAACTGACTTTCAAAAATAAAACATTTGAAAACGGACAATTTTTCACCTTTCTGAAGCATGACGTAATGGGGGGTGTTATCTCTTTTGTCAAAAATCACCTGTTTTTGCTTGAACATTAAATGCCTCAAAATGGTATTTAATTCACTTCCCGGGCCCCTGGTAGCATGAAAATCACTTTAAACGTGCTAATTTTAGCTCTAAAACTGATGATCTACCTACAAATGTGAACTGACATTCAAAAATAAAACATTTGAAAACGGACCATTTTTCACCTTTCTGAAGCATGACGTAATGGGGGGGTGTTATCTCTTTTATCAAAAATCACCTGTTTTTGCTTGAACATTAAATGCCTCCAAATGGTATTTAATTACCTTCCCGGGGTGAAGAAACACTTTTTGAGACCTCAGAGTGAGTAAATTGGCCATTTTCATGCACTTTTAACCATTCCACAAATCTTGTGTTTTGGGCCCCTGGAAGCATGAAAATCACTTTAAACATGCTAATTTTAGCTCTAAAACTGATGATCTACCTACAAATGTGAACTGACGTTAAAAAATAAAACATTTGAAAACGGACCATTTTTCACCTTTCTGCAGCATGACGTAATGGGGGGGTTATCTCTTTTGTCAAAAATCACCTGTTTTTGCTTGAACATTAAATGCCTCCAAATCGTATTTAATTCACTTCCCGGGCCCCTGGAAGCATGAAAATCACTTTAAACATGCTAATTTTAGCTCTAAAACTGATGATCTACCTACAAATGTGAACTGACTTTCAAAAATAAAACATTTGAAAACGGACAATTTTTCACCTTTCTGAAGCATGACGTAATGGGGGGGTGTTATCTCTTTTGTCAAAAATCACCTGTTTTTGCTTGAACATTAAATGCCTCCAAATGGTATTTAATTCACTTCCCGGGCCCCTGGAAGCATGAAAATCACTTTAAACATGCTAATTTTAGCTCTAAAACTGATGATCTACCTACAAATGTGAACTGACGTTCAAAAATAAAACATTTGAAAACGGACCATTTTTCACCTTTCTGAAGCATGACGTAATGGGGGGGTGTTATCTCTTTTGTCAAAAATCACCTGTTTTTGCTTGAACATTAAATGCCTCCAAATGGTATTTAATTCACTTCCCGGGGTGAAGAAACACTTTTTGAGACCTCAGAGTGAGTAAATTGGCCATTTTCATGCACTTTTAACCATTCCACAAATCTTGTGTTTTGGGCCCCTGGAAGCATGAAAATCACTTTAAACATGCTAATTTTAGCTCTAAAACTGATGATCTACCTACAAATGTAAACTGACATTAAAAAATAAAACATTTGAAAACGGACCATTTTTCACCTTTCTGCAGCATGACGTAATGGGGGGGTGTTATCTCTTTTGTCAAAAATCACCTGTTTTTGCTTGAACATTAAATGCCTCCAAATGGTATTTAATTCACTTCCCGGGCCCCTGGAAGCATGAAAATCACTTTAAACATGCTAATTTTAGCTCTAAAACTGATGATCTACCTACAAATGTGAACTGACGTTCAAAAATAAAACATTTGAAAACGGACCATTTTTCACCTTTCTGAAGCATGACGTAATGGGGGGGTGTTATCTCTTTTGTCAAAAATCACCTGTTTTTGCTTGAACATTAAATGCCTCCAAATGGTATTTAATTCACTTCCCGTGGTGAAGAAACACTTTTTGAGACCTCAGAGTGAGTAAATTGGCCATTTTCCTGCACTTTTAACCATTCCACAAATCTTGTGTTTTGGGCCCTGGAAGCATGAAAATCACTTTAAACATGCTAATTTTAGCTCTAAAACTGATGATCTACCTACAAATGTGAACTGACGTTAAAAAAAAAACATTTGAAAACTGACCATTTTTCACCTTTCTGCAGCATGACGTAATGGGGGGGGTGTTATCTCTTTTGTCAAAAATCACCTGTTTTTGCTTGAACATTAAATGCCTCCAAATGGTATTTAATTCACTTCCCGGGCCCCTGGAAGCATGAAAATCACTTTAAACATGGTAATTTTAGCTCTAAAACTGATGATCTACCTACAAATGTGAACTGACGTTCAAAAATAAAACATTTGAAAACGGACCATTTTTCACCTTTCTGAAGCATGACGTAATGGGGGGTGTTATCACTTTTGTCAAAAATCACCTGTTTTTGCTTGAACATTAAATGCCTCCAAATGGTATTTAATTACCTTCCCGGGGTGAAGAAACACTTTTTGAGACCTCAGAGTGAGTAAATTTGCCATTTTCATGCACTTTTAACCATTCCACAAATCTTGTGTTTTGGGCCCCTGGAAGCATGAAATCACTTTAAACATGCTAATTTTAGCTCTAAAACTGATGATCTACCTACAAATGTGAACTGACGTTAAAAAATAAAACATTTGAAAACGGACCATTTTTCACCTTTCTGCAGCATGACGTAATGGGGGGGTTATCTCTTTTGTCAAAAATCACCTGTTTTTGCTTGAACATTAAATGCCTCCAAATCGTATTTAATTCACTTCCCGGGCCCCTGGAAGCATGAAAATCACTTTAAACATGCTAATTTTAGCTCTAAAACTGATGATCTACCTACAAATGTGAACTGACTTTCAAAAATAAAACATTTGAAAACGGACAATTTTTCACCTTTCTGAAGCATGACATAATGGGGGGGTGTTATCTCTTTTGTCAAAAATCACCTGTTTTTGCTTGAACATTAAATGCCTCCAAATGGTATTTAATTCACTTCCCGGGCCCCTGGAAGCATGAAAATCACTTTAAACATGCTAATTTTAGCTCTAAAACTGATGATCTACCTACAAATGTGAACTGACGTCCAAAAATAAAACATTTGAAAACGGACCATTTTTCACCTTTCTGAAGCATGACGTAATGGGGGGGTGTTATCTCTTTTGTCAAAAATCACCTGTTTTTGCTTGAACATTAAATGCCTCCAAATGGTATTTAATTCACTTCCCGGGGTGAAGAAACACTTTTTGAGACCTCAGAGTGAGTAAATTGGCCATTTTCATGCACTTTTAACCATTCCACAAATCTTGTGTTTTGGGCCCCTGGAAGCATGAAAATCACTTTAAACATGCTAATTTTAGCTCTAAAACTGATGATCTACCTACAAATGTGAACTGACATTAAAAAATAAAACATTTGAAAACGGACCATTTTTCACCTTTCTGCAGCATGACGTAATGGGGGGGTGTTATCTCTTTTGTCAAAAATCACCTGTTTTTGCTTGAACATTAAATGCCTCCAAATGGTATTTAAGTCACTTCCCGGGCCCCTGGAAGCATGAAAATCACTTTAAACATGCTAATTTTAGCTCTAAAACTGATGATCTACCTACAAATGTGAACTGACATTCAAAAATAAAACATTTGAAAACGGACCATTTTTCACCTTTCTGAAGCATGACGTAATGGGGGGGTGTTATCTCTTTTGTCAAAAATCACCTGTTTTTGCTTGAACATTAAATGCCTCCAAATGGTATTTAATTCACTTCCCGTGGTGAAGAAACACTTTTTGAGACCTCAGAGTGAGTAAATTGGCCATTTTCCTGCACTTTTAACCATTCCACAAATCTTGTGTTTTGGGCCCTGGAAGCATGAAAATCACTTTAAACATGCTAATTTTAGCTCTAAAACTGATGATCTACCTACAAATGTGAACTGACGTTAAAAAAAAAACATTTGAAAACTGACCATTTTTCACCTTTCTGCAGCATGACGTAATGGGGGGGGTGTTATCTCTTTTGTCAAAAATCACCTGTTTTTGCTTGAACATTAAATGCCTCCAAATGGTATTTAATTCACTTCCCGGGCCCCTGGAAGCATGAAAATCACTTTAAACATGGTAATTTTAGCTCTAAAACTGATGATCTACCTACAAATGTGAACTGACGTTCAAAAATAAAACATTTGAAAACGGACCATTTTTCACCTTTCTGAAGCATGACGTAATGGGGGGTGTTATCACTTTTGTCAAAAATCACCTGTTTTTGCTTGAACATTAAATGCCTCCAAATGGTATTTAATTACCTTCCCGGGGTGAAGAAACACTTTTTGAGACCTCAGAGTGAGTAAATTGGCCATTTTCATGCCCTTTTAACCATTCCACAAATCTTGTGTTTTGGGCCCCTGGAAGCATGAAAATCACTTTAAACATGCTAATTTTAGCTCTAAAACTGATGATCTACCTACAAATGTGAACTGACGTTAAAAAATAAAACATTTGAAAACGGACCATTTTTCACCTTTCTGCAGCATGACGTAATGGGGGGGGTGTTATCTCTTTTGTCAAAAATCACCTGTTTTTGCTTGAACATTAAATGCCTCCAAATTGTATTAAATTCACTTCCCGGGGTGAAGAAACACTTTTTGAGACCTCAGAGTGAGTAAATTGGCCATTTTCATGCACTTTTAACCATTCCACAAATCTTGTGTTTTGGGCCCCTGGAAGCATGAAAATCACTTTGAACATGCTAATTTTAGCTCTAAAACTGATGATCTACCTACAAATGTGAACGGACGTTAAAAAACTAAAACATTTGAAAACGGACCATTTTTCACCTTTCTGCAGCATGACGTAATGGGGGGGTGTTATCTCTTTTGTCAAAAATCACCTGTTTTTGCTTGAACATTAAATGCCTCCAAATGGTATTTAATTCACTTCCCGGGCCCCTGGAAGCATGAAAATCACTTTAAACGTGCTAATTTTAGCTCTAAAACTGATGATCTACCTACAAATGTGAACTGACATTCAAAAATAAAACATTTGAAAACGGACCATTTTTCACCTTTCTGAAGCATGACGTAATGGGGGGGTGTTATCTCTTTTGTCAAAAATCACCTGTTTTTGCTTGAACATTAAATGCCTCCAAATGGTATTTAATTACCTTCCCGGGGTGAAGAAACACTTTTTGAGACCTCAGAGTGAGTAAATTGGCCATTTTCATGCACTTTTAACCATTCCACAAATCTTGTGTTTTGGGCCCCTGGAAGCATGAAAATCACTTTAAACATGCTAATTTTAGCTCTAAAACTGATGATCTACCTACAAATGTGAACTGACGATAAAAAATAAAACATTTGAAAACGGACCATTTTTCACCTTTCTGCAGCATGACGTAATGGGGGGGTTATCTCTTTTGTCAAAAACTCACCTGTTTTTGCTTGAACATTAAATGCCTCCAAATCGTATTTAATTCACTTCCCAGGCCCCTGGAAGCATGAAAATCACTTTAAACATGCTAATTTTAGCTCTAAAACTGATGATCTACCTACAAATGTGAACTGACTTTCAAAAATAAAACATTTGAAAACGGACAATTTTTCACCTTTCTGAAGCATGACGTAATGGGGGGTGTTATCTCTTTTGTCAAAAATCACCTGTTTTTGCTTGAACATTAAATGCCTCCAAATGGTATTTAATTCACTTCCCGGGCCCCTGGAAGCATGAAAATCACTTTAAACATGCTAATTTTAGCTCTAAAACTGATGATCTACCTACAAATGTGAACTGACGTTCAAAAATAAAACATTTGAAAACGGACCATTTTTCACCTTTCTGAAGCATGACGTAATGGGGGGGTGTTATCACTTTTGTCAAAAATCACCTGTTTTTGCTTGAACATTAAATGCCTCCAAATGGTATTTAATTCACTTCCCGGGGTGAAGAAACACTTTTTGAGACCTCAGAGTGAGTAAATTGGCCATTTTCATGCACTTTTAACCATTCCACAAATCTTGTGTTTTGGGCCCCTGGAAGCATGAAAATCACTTTAAACATGCTAATTTTAGCTCTAAAACTGATGATCTACCTACAAATGTGAACTGACGTTAAAAAATAAAACATTTGAAAACGGACCATTTTTCACCTTTCTGCAGCATGACGTAATGGGGGGGGGGTGTTATCTCTTTTGTCAAAAATCACCTGTTTTTGCTTGAACATTAAATGCCTCCAAATTGTATTAAATTCACTTCCCGGGGTGAAGAAACACTTTTTGAGACCTCAGAGTGAGTAAATTGGCCATTTTCATGCACTTTTAACCAATCCACAAATCTTGTGTTTTGGGCCCCTGGAAGCATGAAAATCACTTTAAACATGCTAATTTTAGCTCTAAAACTGATGATCTACCTACAAATGTGAACTGACGTTAAAAAATAAAACATTTGAAAACGGACCATTTTTCACCTTTCTGCAGCATGACGTAATGGGGGGGTGTTATCTCTTTTGTCAAAAATCACCTGTTTTTGCTTGAACATTAAATGCCTCCAAATGGTATTTAATTCACTTCCCGGGCCCCTGGAAGCATGAAAATCACTTTAAACGTGCTCATTTTAGCTCTAAAACTGATGATCTACCTACAAATGTGAACTGACATTCAAAAATAAAACATTTGAAAACGGACCATTTTTCACCTTTCTGAAGCATGATGTAATGGGGGGGTGTTATCTCTTTTGTCAAAAATCACCTGTTTTTGCTTGAACATTAAATGCCTCCAAATGGTATTTAATTACCTTCCCGGGGTGAAGAAACACTTTTTGAGACCTCAGAGTGAGTAAATTGGCCATTTTCAAGCACTTTTAACCATTCCACAAATCTTGTGTTTTGGGCCCCTGGAAGCATGAAAATCACTTTAAACATGCTAATTTTAGCTCTAAAACTGATGATCTACCTACAAATGTGAACTGACGTTAAAAAATAAAACATTTGAAAACGGACCATTTTTCACCTTTCTGCAGCATGACGTAATGGGGGGGTTATCTCTTTTGTCAAAAATCACCTGTTTTTGCTTGAACATTAAATGCCTCCAAATCGTATTTAATTCACTTCCCGGGCCCCTGGAAGCATGAAGATCACTTTAAACATGCTAATTTTAGCTCTAAAACTGATGATCTACCTACAAATGTGAACTGACTTTCAAAAATAAAACATTTGAAAACGGACAATTTTTCACCTTTCTGAAGCATGACGTAATGGGGGGTGTTATCTCTTTTGTCAAAAATCACCTGTTTTTGCTTGAACATTAAATGCCTCCAAATGGTATTTAATTCACTTCCCGGGCCCCTGGAAGCATGAAAATCACTTTAAACATGCTAATTTTAGCTCTAAAACTGATGATCTACCTACAAATGTGAACTGACGTTCAAAAATAAAACATTTGAAAACGGACCATTTTTCACCTTTCTGAAGCATGACGTAATGGGGGGGTGTTATCTCTTTTGTCAAAAATCACCTGTTTTTGATTGAACATTAAATGCCTCCAAATGGTATTGAATTCACTTCCCGGGTTGAAGAAACACTTTTTGAGACCTCAGAGTGAGTAAATTGGCCATTTTCATGCACTTTTAACCATTCCACAAATCTTGTGTTTTGGGCCCCTGGAAGCATGAAAATCACTTTAAACATGCTAATTTTAGCTCTAAAACTGATGATCTACCTACAAATGTGAACTGACATTAAAAAATAAAACATTTGAAAACAGACCATTTTTCACCTTTCTGCAGCATGACGTAATGGGAGGGTGTTATCTCTTTTGTCAAAAATCACCTGTTTTTGCTTGAACATTAAATGCCTCCAAATGGTATTTAATTCACTTCCCGGGCCCCTGGAAGCATGAAAATCACTTTAAACATGCTAATTTTAGCTCTAAAACTGATGATCTACCTACAAATGTGAACTGACGTTCAAAAATAAAACATTTGAAAACGGACCATTTTTCACCTTTCTGAAGCATGACATAATGGGGGGGTGTTATCTCTTTTGTCAAAAATCACCTGTTTTTGCTTGAACATTAAATGCCTCCAAATGGTATTTAATTCACTTCCCGTGGTGAAGAAACACTTTTTGAGACCTCAGAGTGAGTAAATTGGCCATTTTCATGCACTTTTAACCATTCCACAAATCTTGTGTTTTGGGCCCTGGAAGCATGAAAATCACTTTAAACATGCTAATTTTAGCTCTAAAACTGATGATCTACCTACAAATGTGAACTGACGTTAAAAAAAAAACATTTGAAAACGGACCATTTTTCACCTTTCTGCAGCATGACGTAATGGGGGGGGTGTTATCTCTTTTGTCAAAAATCACCTGTTTTTGCTTGAACATTAAATGCCTCCAAATGGTATTTAATTCACTTCCCGGGCCCCTGGAAGCATGAAAATCACTTTAAACATGGTAATTTTAGCTCTAAAACTGATGATCTACCTACAAATGTGAACTGATGTTCAAAAATAAAACATTTGAAAACGGACCATTTTTCACCTTTCTGAAGCATGACGTAATGGGGGGGTGTTATCACTTTTGTCAAAAATCACCTGTTTTTGCTTGAACATTAAATGCCTCCAAATGGTATTTAATTACCTTCCCGGGGTGAAGAAACACTTTTTGAGACCTCAGAGTGAGTAAATTGGCCATTTTCATGCACTTTTAACCATTCCACAAATCTTGTGTTTTGGGCCCCTGGAAGCATGAAAATCACTTTAAACATGCTAATTTTAGCTCTAAAACTGATGATCTACCTACAAATGTGAACTGACGTTAAAAAATAAAACATTTGAAAACGGACCATTTTTCACCTTTCTGCAGCATGACGTAATGGGGGGGGGGTGTTATCTCTTTTGTCAAAAATCACCTGTTTTTGCTTGAACATTAAATGCCTCCAAATTGTATTAAATTCACTTCCCGGGGTGAAGAAACACTTTTTGAGACCTCAGAGTGAGTAAATTGGCCATTTTCATGCACTTTTAACCATTCCACAAATCTTGTGTTTTGGGCCCCTGGAAGCATGAAAATCACTTTGAACATGCTAATTTTAGCTCTAAAACTGATGATCTACCTACAAATGTGAACTGACGTTAAAAAACTAAAACATTTGAAAACGGACCATTTTTCACCTTTCTGCAGCATGACGTAATGGGGGGGTGTTATCTCTTTTGTCAAAAATCACCTGTTTTTGCTTGAACATTAAATGCCTCCAAATGGTATTTAATTCACTTCCCGGGCCCCTGGAAGCATGAAAATCACTTTAAACGTGCTAATTTTAGCTCTAAAACTGATGATCTACCTACAAATGTGAACTGACATTCAAAAATAAAACATTTGAAAACGGACCATTTTTCACCTTTCTGAAGCATGACGTAATGGGGGGGTGTTATCTCTTTTGTCAAAAATCACCTGTTTTTGCTTGAACATTAAATGCCTCCAAATGGTATTTAATTACCTTCCCGGGGTGAAGAAACACTTTTTGAGACCTCAGAGTGAGTAAATTGGCCATTTTCATGCACTTTTAACCATTCCACAAATCTTGTGTTTTGGGCCCCTGGAAGCATGAAAATCACTTTAAACATGCTAATTTTAGCTCTAAAACTGATGATATACCTACAAATGTGAACTGACGATAAAAAATAAAACATTTGAAAACGGACCATTTTTCACCTTTCTGCAGCATGACGTAATGGGGGGTTATCTCTTTTGTCAAAAATCACCTGTTTTTGCTTGAACATTAAATGCCTCCAAATCGTATTTAATTCACTTCCCGGGCCCCTGGAAGCATGAAAATCACTTTAAACATGCTAATTTTAGCTCTAAAACTGATGATCTACCTACAAATGTGAACTGACTTTCAAAAATAAAACATTTGAAAACGGACAATTTTTCACCTTTCTGAAGCATGACGTAATGGGGGGTGTTATCTCTTTTGTCAAAAATCACCTGTTTTTGCTTGAACATTAAATGCCTCCAAATGGTATTTAATTCACTTCCCGGGGTGAAGAAACACTTTTTGAGACCTCAGAGTGAGTAAATTGGCCATTTTCATGCACTTTTAACCATTCCACAAATCTTGTGTTTTGGGCCCCTGGAAGCATGAAAATCACTTTAAACATGCTAATTTTAGCTCTAAAACTGATGATCTACCTACAAATGTGAACTGACGTTAAAAAATAAAACATTTGAAAACGGACCATTTTTCACCTTTCTGAAGCATGACGTAATGGGGGGGTGTTATCACTTTTGTCAAAAATCACCTGTTTTTGCTTGAACATTAAATGCCTCCAAATGGTATTTAATTCACTTCCCGGGGTGAAGAAACACTTTTTGAGACCTCAGAGTGAGTAAATTGGCCATTTTCATGCACTTTTAACCATTCCACAAATCTTGTGTTTTGGGCCCCTGGGAGCATGAAAATCACTTTAAACATGCTAATTTTAGCTCTAAAACTGATGATCTACCTACAAATGTGAACTGACGTTAAAAAATAAAACATTTGGAAACGGACCATTTTTCACCTTTCTGCAGCATGACGTAATGGGGGGGGTGTTATCTCTTTTGTCAAAAATCACCTGTTTTTGCTTGAACATTAAATGCCTCCAAATTGTATTAAATTCACTTCCCGGGGTGAAGAAACACTTTTTGAGACCTCAGAGTGAGTAAATTGGCCATTTTCATGCACTTTTAACCATTCCACAAATCTTGTGTTTTGGGCCCCTGGAAGCATGAAAATCACTTTAAACATGCTAATTTTAGCTCTAAAACTGATGATCTACCTACAAATGTGAACTGACGTTAAAAAATAAAACATTTGAAAACGGACCATTTTTCACCTTTCTGCAGCATGACGTAATGGGGAGGTGTTATCTCTTTTGTCAAAAATCACCTGGTTTTGCTTGAACATTAAATGCCTCCAAATGGTATTTAATTCACTTCCCGGGCCCCTGGAAGCATGAAAATCACTTTAAACGTGCTAATTTTAGCTCTAAAACTGATGATCTACCTACAAATGTGAACTGACTTTCAAAAATAAAACATTTGAAAACTGACAATTTTTCACCTTTCTGAAGCATGACGTAATGGGGGTGTTATCTCTTTTGTCAAAAATCACCTGTTTTTGCTTGAACATTAAATGCCTCAAAATGGTATTTAATTCACTTCCCGGGCCCCTGGTAGCATGAAAATCACTTTAAACATGCTAATTTTAGCTCTAAAACTGATGATCTACCTACAAATGTGAACTGACGTTCAAAAATAAAACATTTGAAAACGGACCATTTTTCACCTTTCTGCAGCATGACGTAATGGGGGGGGGTGTTATCTCTTTTGTCAAAAATCACCTGTTTTTGCTTGAACATTAAATGCCTCCAAATGGTATTTAATTCACTTCCCGGGCCCCTGGAAGCATGAAAATCACTTTAAACATGCTAATTTTAGCTCTAAAACTGATGATCTACCTACAAATGTGAACTGACGTTCAAAAATAAAACATTTGAAAACTGACCATTTTTCACCTTTCTGAAGCATGACGTAATGGGGGGGTGTTATCACTTTTGTCAAAAATCACCTGTTTTTGCTTGAACATTAAATGCCTCCAAATGGTATTTAATTCACTTCCCGGGGTGAAGAAACACTTTTTGAGACCTCAGAGTGAGTAAATTGGCCATTTTCATGCACTTTTAACCATTCCACAAATCTTGTGTTTTGGGCCCCTGGAAGCATGAAAATCACTTTAAACATGCTAATTTTAGCTCTAAAACTGATGATCTACCTACAAATGTGAACTGACGTTAAAAAATAAAACATTTGAAAACGGACCATTTTTCACCTTTCTGCAGCATGACGTAATGGGGGGGGGGGGGTTATCTCTTTTGTCAAAAATCACCTGTTTTTGCTTGAACATTAAATGCCTCCAAATTGTATTAAATTCACTTCCCGGGGTGAAGAAACACTTTTTGAGACCTCAGAGTGAGTAAATTGGCCATTTTCATGCACTTTTAACCAATCCACAAATCTTGTGTTTTGGGCCCCTGGAAGCATGAAAATCACTTTAAACATGCTAATTTTAGCTCTAAAACTGATGATCTACCTACAAATGTGAACTGACGTTAAAAAATAAAACATTTGAAAACGGACCATTTTTCACCTTTCTGCAGCATGACGTAATGGGGGGGTGTTATCTCTTTTGTCAAAAATCACCTGTTTTTGCTTGAACATTAAATGCCTCCAAATGGTATTTAATTCACTTCCCGGGCCCCTGGAAGCATGAAAATCACTTTAAACGTGCTAATTTTAGCTCTAAAACTGATGATCTACCTACAAATGTGAACTGACATTCAAAAATAAAACATTTGAAAACGGACCATTTTTCACCTTTCTGAAGCATGATGTAATGGGGGGGTGTTATCTCTTTTGTCAAAAATCACCTGTTTTTGCTTGAACATTAAATGCCTCCAAATGGTATTTAATTACCTTCCCGGGGTGAAGAAACACTTTTTGAGACCTCAGAGTGAGTAAATTGGCCATTTTCATGCACTTTTAACCATTCCACAAATCTTGTGTTTTGGGCCCCTGGAAGCATGAAAATCACTTTAAACATGCTAATTTTAGCTCTAAAACTGATGATCTACCTACAAATGTGAACTGACGTAAAAAAATAAAACATTTGAAAACGGACAATTTTTCACCTTTCTGAAGCATGACGTAATGGGGGGTGTTATCTCTTTTGTCAAAAATCACCTGTTTTTGCTTGAACATTAAATGCCTCCAAATCGTATTTAATTCACTTCCCGGGCCCCTGGAAGCATGAAGATCACTTTAAACATGCTAATTTTAGCTCTAAAACTGATGATCTACCTACAAATGTGAACTGACTTTCAAAAATAAAACATTTGAAAACGGACAATTTTTCACCTTTCTGAAGCATGACGTAATGGGGGGTGTTATCTCTTTTGTCAAAAATCACCTGTTTTTGCTTGAACATTAAATGCTTCCAAATGGTATTTAATTCACTTCCCGGGCCCCTGGAAGCATGAAAATCACTTTAAACATGCTAATTTTAGCTCTAAAACTGATGATCTACCTACAAATGTGAACTGACGTTCAAAAATAAAACATTTGAAAACGGACCATTTTTCACCTTTCTGAAGCATGACGTAATGGGGGGGTGTTATCTCTTTTGTCAAAAATCACCTGTTTTTGCTTGAACATTAAATGCCTCCAAATGGTATTTAATTCACTTCCCGGGGTGAAGAAACACTTTTTGAGACCTCAGAGTGAGTAAATTGGCCATTTTCATGCACTTTTAACCATTCCACAAATCTTGTGTTTTGGGCCCCTGGAAGCATGAAAATCACTTTAAACATGCTAATTTTAGCTCTAAAACTGATGATCTACCTACAAATGTGAACTGACATTAAAAAATAAAACATTTGAAAACAGACCATTTTTCACCTTTCTGCAGCATGACGTAATGGGGGGGTGTTATCTCTTTTGTCAAAAATCACCTGTTTTTGCTTGAACATTAAATGCCTCCAAATGGTATTTAATTCACTTCCCGGGCCCCTGGAAGCATGAAAATCACTTTAAACACGCTAATTTTAGCTCTAAAACTGATGATCTACCTACAAATGTGAACTGACGTTCAAAAATAAAACATTTGAAAACGGACCATTTTTCACCTTTCTGAAGCATGACGTAATGGGGGGGTGTTATCTCTTTTGTCAAAAATCACCTGTTTTTGCTTGAACATTAAATGCCTCCAAATGGTATTTAATTCACTTCCCGTGGTGAAGAAACACTTTTTGAGACCTCAGAGTGAGTAAATTGGCCATTTTCATGCACTTTTAACCATTCCACAAATCTTGTGTTTTGGGCCCTGGAAGCATGAAAATCACTTTAAACATGCTAATTTTAGCTCTAAAACTGATGATCTACCTACAAATGTGAACTGACGTTAAAAAAAAAAACATTTGAAAACGGACCATTTTTCACCTTTCTGCAGCATGACGTAATGGGGGGGGGTGTTATCTCTTTTGTCAAAAATCACCTGTTTTTGCTTGAACATTAAATGCCTCCAAATGGTATTTAATTCACTTCCCGGGCCCCTGGAAGCATGAAAATCACTTTAAACATGCTAATTTTAGCTCTAAAACTGATGATCTACCTACAAATGTGAACTGACGTTCAAAAATAAAACATTTGAAAACGGACAATTTTTCACCTTTCTGAAGCATGACGTAATGGGGGGGTGTTATCACTTTTGTCAAAAATCACCTGTTTTTGCTTGAACATTAAATGCCTCCAAATGGTATTTAATTCACTTCCCGGGGTGAAGAAACACTTTTTGAGACCTCAGAGTGAGTAAATTGGCCATTTTCATGCACTTTTAACCATTCCACAAATCTTGTGTTTTGGGCCCCTGGAAGCATGAAAATCACTTTAAACATGCTAATTTTAGCTCTAAAACTGATGATCTACCTACAAATGTGAACTGACGTTAAAAAATAAAACATTTGAAAACGGACCATTTTTCACCTTTCTGCAGCATGACGTAATGGGGGGGGGTGTTATCTCTTTTGTCAAAAATCACCTGTTTTTGCTTGAACATTAAATGCCTCCAAATTGTATTAAATTCACTTCCCGGGGTGAAGAAACACTTTTTGAGACCTCAGAGTGAGTAAATTGGCCATTTTCATGCACTTTTAACCAATCCACAAATCTTGTGTTTTGGGCCCCTGGAAGCATGAAAATCACTTTAAACATGCTAATTTTAGCTCTAAAACTGATGATCTACCTACAAATGTGAACTGACGTTAAAAAATAAAACATTTGAAAACGGACCATTTTTCACCTTTCTGCAGCATGACGTAATGGGGGGGTGTTATCTCTTTTGTCAAAAATCACCTGTTTTTGCTTGAACATTAAATGCCTCCAAATGGTATTTAATTCACTTCCCGGGCCCCTGGAAGCATGAAAATCACTTTAAACGTGCTAATTTTAGCTCTAAAACTGATGATCTACCTACAAATGTGAACTGACATTCAAAAATAAAACATTTGAAAACGGACCATTTTTCACCTTTCTGAAGCATGATGTAATGGGGGGGTGTTATCTCTTTTGTCAAAAATCACCTGTTTTTGCTTGAACATTAAATGCCTCCAAATGGTATTTAATTACCTTCCCGGGGTGAAGAAACACTTTTTGAGACCTCAGAGTGAGTAAATTGGCCATTTTCAAGCACTTTTAACCATTCCACAAATCTTGTGTTTTGGGCCCCTGGAAGCATGAAAATCACTTTAAACATGCTAATTTTAGCTCTAAAACTGATGATCTACCTACAAATGTGAACTGACGTTCAAAAATAAAACATTTGAAAACGGACCATTTTTCACCTTTCTGAAGCATGACGTAATGGGGGGGTGTTATCACTTTTGTCAAAAATCACCTGTTTTTGCTTGAACATTAAATGCCTCCAAATGGTATTTAATTCACTTCCCGGGGTGAAGAAACACTTTTTGAGACCTCAGAGTGAGTAAATTGGCCATTTTCATGCACTTTTAACCATTCCACAAATCTTGTGTTTTGGGCCCCTGGAAGCATGAAAATCACTTTAAACATGCTAATTTTAGCTCTAAAACTGATGATCTACCTACAAATGTGAACTGACGTTAAAAAATAAAACATTTGAAAACGGACCATTTTTCACCTTTCTGAAGCATGACGTAATGGGGGGGTGTTATCACTTTTGTCAAAAATCACCTGTTTTTGCTTGAACATTAAATGCCTCCAAATGGTATTTAATTCACTTCCCGGGGTGAAGAAACACTTTTTGAGACCTCAGAGTGAGTAAATTGGCCATTTTCATGCACTTTTAACCATTCCACAAATCTTGTGTTTTGGGCCCCTGGAAGCATGAAAATCACTTTAAACATGCTAATTTTAGCTCTAAAACTGATGATCTACCTACAAATGTGAACTGACGTTAAAAAATAAAACATTTGGAAACGGACCATTTTTCACCTTTCTGCAGCATGACGTAATGGGGGGGGTGTTATCTCTTTTGTCAAAAATCACCTGTTTTTGCTTGAACATTAAATGCCTCCAAATTGTATTAAATTCACTTCCCGGGGTGAAAAAACACTTTTTGAGACCTCAGAGTGAGTAAATTGGCCATTTTCATGCACTTTTAACCATTCCACAAATCTTGTGTTTTGGGCCCCTGGAAGCATGAAAATCACTTTAAACATGCTAATTTTAGCTCTAAAACTGATGATCTACCTACAAATGTGAACTGACGTTAAAAAATAAAACATTTGAAAACGGACCATTTTTCACCTTTCTGCAGCATGACGTAATGGGGGGGTGTTATCTCTTTTGTCAAAAATCACCTGGTTTTGCTTGAACATTAAATGCCTCCAAATGGTATTTAATTCACTTCCCGGGCCCCTGGAAGCATGAAAATCACTTTAAACGTGCTAATTTTAGCTCTAAAACTGATGATCTACCTACAAATGTGAACTGACTTTCAAAAATAAAACATTTGAAAACTGACAATTTTTCACGTTTCTGAAGCATGACGTAATGGGGGTGTTATCTCTTTTGTCAAAAATCACCTGTTTTTGCTTGAACATTAAATGCCTCAAAATGGTATTTAATTCACTTCCCGGGCCCCTGGTAGCATGAAAATCACTTTAAACATGCTAATTTTAGCTCTAAAACTGATGATCTACCTACAAATGTGAACTGACGTTCAAAAATAAAACATTTGAAAACGGACCATTTTTCACCTTTCTCCAGCATGACGTAATGGGGGGGGGGTGTTATCTCTTTTGTCAAAAATCACCTGTTTTTGCTTGAACATTAAATGCCTCCAAATGGTATTTAATTCACTTCCCGGGCCCCTGGAAGCATGAAAATCACTTTAAACATGCTAATTTTAGCTCTAAAACTGATGATCTACCTACAAATGTGAACTGACGTTCAAAAATAAAACATTTGAAAACTGACCATTTTTCAC
Organism: Lissotriton helveticus; assembly: GCF_964261635.1. Classification (NCBI taxonomy): domain Eukaryota; kingdom Metazoa; phylum Chordata; class Amphibia; order Caudata; family Salamandridae; genus Lissotriton; species Lissotriton helveticus. Next base: position 256,973 of record NW_027612056.1, on the reverse strand, counting down.
CTTTCTGACGCATGACGTAATGGGGGGGTGTTATCACTTTTGTCAAAAATCACCTGTTTTTGCTTGAACATTAAATGCCTCCAAATGGTATTTAATTCACTTCCCGGGGTGAAGAAACACTTTTTGAGACCTCAGAGTGAGTAAATTGGCCATTTTCATGCACTTTTAACCATTCCACAAATCTTGTGTTTTGGGCCCCTGGAAGCATGAAAATCACTTTAAACATGCTAATTTTAGCTCTAAAACTGATGATCTACCTACAAATGTGAACTGACGTTAAAAAATAAAACATTTGAAAACGGACCATTTTTCACCTTTCTGCAGCATGACGTAATGGGGGGGGGGGGGGTTATCTCTTTTGTCAAAAATCACCTGTTTTTGCTTGAACATTAAATGCCTCCAAATTGTATTAAATTCACTTCCCGGGGTGAAGGAACACTTTTTGAGACCTCAGAGTGAGTAAATTGGCCATTTTCATGCACTTTTAACCAATCCACAAATCTTGTGTTTTGGGCCCCTGGAAGCATGAAAATCACTTTAAACATGCTAATTTTAGCTCTAAAACTGATGATCTACCTACAAATGTGAACTGACGTTAAAAAATAAAACATTTGAAAACGGACCATTTTTCACCTTTCTGCAGCATGACGTAATGGGGGGGTGTTATCTCTTTTGTCAAAAATCACCTGTTTTTGCTTGAACATTAAATGCCTCCAAATGGTATTTAATTCACTTCCCGGGCCCCTGGAAGCATGAAAATCACTTTAAACGTGCTAATTTTAGCTCTAAAACTGATGATCTACCTACAAATGTGAACTGACATTCAAAAATAAAACATTTGAAAACGGACCATTTTTCACCTTTCTGAAGCATGATGTAATGGGGGGGTGTTATCTCTTTTGTCAAAAATCACCTGTTTTTGCTTGAACATTAAATGCCTCCAAATGGTATTTAATTACCTTCCCGGGGTGAAGAAACACTTTTTGAGACCTCAGAGTGAGTAAATTGGCCATTTTCATGCACTTTTAACCATTCCACAAATCTTGTGTTTTGGGCCCCTGGAAGCATGAAAATCACTTTAAACATGCTAATTTTAGCTCTAAAACTGATGATCTACCTACAAATGTGAACTGACGTAAAAAAATAAAACATTTGAAAACGGACAATTTTTCACCTTTCTGAAGCATGACGTAATGGGGGGTGTTATCTCTTTTGTCAAAAATCACCTGTTTTTGCTTGAACATTAAATGCCTCCAAATCGTATTTAATTCACTTCCCGGGCCCCTGGAAGCATGAAGATCACTTTAAACATGCTAATTTTAGCTCTAAAACTGATGATCTACCTACAAATGTGAACTGACTTTCAAAAATAAAACATTTGAAAACGGACAATTTTTCACCTTTCTGAAGCATGACGTAATGGGGGGTGTTATCTCTTTTGTCAAAAATCACCTGTTTTTGCTTGAACATTAAATGCTTCCAAATGGTATTTAATTCACTTCCCGGGCCCCTGGAAGCATGAAAATCACTTTAAACATGCTAATTTTAGCTCTAAAACTGATGATCTACCTACAAATGTGAACTGACGTTCAAAAATAAAACATTTGAAAACGGACCATTTTTCACCTTTCTGAAGCATGACGTAATGGGGGGGTGTTATCTCTTTTGTCAAAAATCACCTGTTTTTGCTTGAACATTAAATGCCTCCAAATGGTATTTAATTCACTTCCCGGGGTGAAGAAACACCTTTTGAGACCTCAGAGTGAGTAAATTGGCCATTTTCATGCACTTTTAACCATTCCACAAATCTTGTGTTTTGGGCCCCTGGAAGCATGAAAATCACTTTAAACATGCTAATTTTAGCTCTAAAACTGATGATCTACCTACAAATGTGAACTGACATTAAAAAATAAAACATTTGAAAACAGACCATTTTTCACCTTTCTGCAGCATGACGTAATGGGGGGGTGTTATCTCTTTTGTCAAAAATCACCTGTTTTTGCTTGAACATTAAATGCCTCCAAATGGTATTTAATTCACTTCCCGGGCCCCTGGAAGCATGAAAATCACTTTAAACACGCTAATTTTAGCTCTAAAACTGATGATCTACCTACAAATGTGAACTGACGTTCAAAAATAAAACATTTGAAAACGGACCATTTTTCACCTTTCTGAAGCATGACGTAATGGGGGGGTGTTATCTCTTTTGTCAAAAATCACCTGTTTTTGCTTGAACATTAAATGCCTCCAAATGGTATTTAATTCACTTCCCGTGGTGAAGAAACACTTTTTGAGACCTCAGAGTGAGTAAATTGGCCATTTTCATGCACTTTTAACCATTCCACAAATCTTGTGTTTTGGGCCCTGGAAGCATGAAAATCACTTTAAACATGCTAATTTTAGCTCTAAAACTGATGATCTACCTACAAATGTGAACTGACGTTAAAAAAAAAAACATTTGAAAACGGACCATTTTTCACCTTTCTGCAGCATGACGTAATGGGGGGGGGTGTTATCTCTTTTGTCAAAAATCACCTGTTTTTGCTTGAACATTAAATGCCTCCAAATGGTATTTAATTCACTTCCCGGGCCCCTGGAAGCATGAAAATCACTTTAAACATGCTAATTTTAGCTCTAAAACTGATGATCTACCTACAAATGTGAACTGACGTTCAAAAATAAAACATTTGAAAACGGACAATTTTTCACCTTTCTGAAGCATGACGTAATGGGGGGGTGTTATCACTTTTGTCAAAAATCACCTGTTTTTGCTTGAACATTAAATGCCTCCAAATGGTATTTAATTCACTTCCCGGGGTGAAGAAACACTTTTTGAGACCTCAGAGTGAGTAAATTGGCCATTTTCATGCACTTTTAACCATTCCACAAATCTTGTGTTTTGGGCCCCTGGAAGCATGAAAATCACTTTAAACATGCTAATTTTAGCTCTAAAACTGATGATCTACCTACAAATGTGAACTGACGTTAAAAAATAAAACATTTGAAAACGGACCATTTTTCACCTTTCTGCAGCATGACGTAACGGGGGGGGTGTTATCTCTTTTGTCAAAAATCACCTGTTTTTGCTTGAACATTAAATGCCTCCAAATTGTATTAAATTCACTTCCCGGGGTGAAGAAACACTTTTTGAGACCTCAGAGTGAGTAAATTGGCCATTTTCATGCACTTTTAACCAATCCACAAATCTTGTGTTTTGGGCCCCTGGAAGCATGAAAATCACTTTAAACATGCTAATTTTAGCTCTAAAACTGATGATCTACCTACAAATGTGAACTGACGTTAAAAAATAAAACATTTGAAAACGGACCATTTTTCACCTTTCTGCAGCATGACGTAATGGGGGGGTGTTATCTCTTTTGTCAAAAATCACCTGTTTTTGCTTGAACATTAAATGCCTCCAAATGGTATTTAATTCACTTCCCGGGCCCCTGGAAGCATGAAAATCACTTTAAACGTGCTAATTTTAGCTCTAAAACTGATGATCTACCTACAAATGTGAACTGACATTCAAAAATAAAACAATTGAAAACGGACCATTTTTCACCTTTCTGAAGCATGATGTAATGGGGGGGTGTTATCTCTTTTGTCAAAAATCACCTGTTTTTGCTTGAACATTAAATGCCTCCAAATGGTATTTAATTACCTTCCCGGGGTGAAGAAACACTTTTTGAGACCTCAGAGTGAGTAAATTGGCCATTTTCAAGCACTTTTAACCATTCCACAAATCTTGTGTTTTGGGCCCCTGGAAGCATGAAAATCACTTTAAACATGCTAATTTTAGCTCTAAAACTGATGATCTACCTACAAATGTGAACTGACGTTAAAAAATAAAACATTTGAAAACGGACCATTTTTCACCTTTCTGCAGCATGACGTAATGGGGGGGTTATCTCTTTTGTCAAAAATCACCTGTTTTTGCTTGAACATTAAATGCCTCCAAATCGTATTTAATTCACTTCCCGGGCCCCTGGAAGCATGAAGATCACTTTAAACATGCTAATTTTAGCTCTAAAACTGATGATCTACCTACAAATGTGAACTGACTTTCAAAAATAAAACATTTGAAAACGGACAATTTTTCACCTTTCTGAAGCATGACGTAATGGGGGGTGTTATCTCTTTTGTCAAAAATCACCTTGTTTTTGCTTGAACATTAAATGCCTCCAAATGGTATTTAATTCACTTCCCGGGCCCCTGGAAGCATGAAAATCACTTTAAACATGCTAATTTTAGCTCTAAAACTGATGATCTACCTACAAATGTGAACTGACGTTCAAAAATAAAACATTTGAAACGGACCATTTTTCACCTTTCTGAAGCATGACGTAATGGGGGGGTGTTATCTCTTTTGTCAAAAATCACCTGTTTTTGCTTGAACATTAAATGCCTCCAAATGGTATTTAATTCACTTCCCGTGGTGAAGAAACACTTTTTGAGACCTCAGAGTGAGTAAATTGGCCATTTTCATGCACTTTTAACCATTCCACAAATCTTGTGTTTTGGGCCCTGGAAGCATGAAAATCACTTTAAACATGCTAATTTTAGCTCTAAAACTGATGATCTACCTACAAATGTGAACTGACGTTAAAAAAAACACATTTGAAAACGGACCATTTTTCACCTTTCTGCAGCATGATGTAATGGGGGGGGTGTTATCTCTTTTGTCAAAAATCACCTGTTTTTGCTTGAACATTAAATGCCTCCAAATGGTATTTAATTCACTTCCCGGGCCCCTGGAAGCATGAAAATCACTTTAAACATGCTAATTTTTAGCTCTAAAACTGATGATCTACCTACAAATGTGAACTGACGTTAAAAAATAAAACATTTGAAAACGGACCATTTTTCACCTTTCTGAAGCATGACGTAATGGGGGGGTGTTATCACTTTTGTCAAAAATCACCTGTTTTTGCTTGAACATTAAATGCCTCCAAATGGTATTTAATTCACTTCCCGGGGTGAAGAAACACTTTTTGAGACCTCAGAGTGAGTAAATTGGCCATTTTCATGCACTTTTAACCATTCCACAAATCTTGTGTTTTGGGCCCCTGGAAGCATGAAAATCACTTTAAACATGCTAATTTTAGCTCTAAAACTGATGATCTACCTACAAATGTGAACTGACGTTAAAAAATAAAACATTTGGAAACGGACCATTTTTCACCTTTCTGCAGCATGACGTAATGGGGGGGTGTTATCTCTTTTGTCAAAAATCACCTGTTTTTGCTTGAACATTAAATGCCTCCAAATTGTATTAAATTCACCTCCCGGGGTGAAGAAACACTTTTTGAGACCTCAGAGTGAGTAAATTGGCCATTTTCATGCACTTTTAACCATTCCACAAATCTTGTGTTTTGGGCCCCTGGAAGCATGAAAATCACTTTAAACATGCTAATTTTAGCTCTAAAACTGATGATCTACCTACAAATGTGAACTGACGTTAAAAAATAAAACATTTGAAAACGGACCATTTTTCACCTTTCTGCAGCATGACGTAATGGGGGGGTGTTATCTCTTTTGTCAAAAATCACCTGGTTTTGCTTGAACATTAAATGCCTCCAAATGGTATTTAATTCACTTCCCGGGCCCCTGGAAGCATGAAAATCACTTTAAACGTGCTAATTTTAGCTCTAAAACTGATGATCTACCTACAAATGTGAACTGACTTTCAAAAATAAAACATTTGAAAACGGACAATTTTTCACGTTTCTGAAGCATGACGTAATGGGGGTGTTATCTCTTTTGTCAAAAATCACCTGTTTTTGCTTGAACATTAAATGCCTCAAAATGGTATTTAATTCACTTCCCGGGCCCCTGGTAGCATGAAAATCACTTTAAACATGCTAATTTTAGCTCTAAAACTGATGATCTACCTACAAATGTGAACTGACGTTCAAAAATAAAACATTTGAAAACGGACCATTTTTCACCTTTCTGCAGCATGACGTAATGGGGGGGGGTGTTATCTCTTTTGTCAAAAATCACCTGTTTTTGCTTGAACATTAAATGCCTCCAAATGGTATTTAATTCACTTCCCGGGCCCCTGGAAGCATGAAAATCACTTTAAACATGCTAATTTTAGCTCTAAAACTGATGATCTACCTACAAATGTGAACTGACGTTCAAAAATAAAACATTTGAAAACTGACCATTTTTCACCTTTCTGAAGCATGACGTAATGGGGGGGTGTTATCACTTTTGTCAAAAATCACCTGTTTTTGCTTGAACATTAAATGCCTCCAAATGGTATTTAATTCACTTCCCGGGGTGAAGAAACACTTTTTGAGACCTCAGAGTGAGTAAATTGGCCATTTTCATGCACTTTTAACCATTCCACAAATCTTGTGTTTTGGGCCCCTGGAAGCATGAAAATCACTTTAAACATGCTAATTTTAGCTCTAAAACTGATGATCTACCTACAAATGTGAACTGACGTTAAAAAATAAAACATTTGAAAACGGACCATTTTTCACCTTTCTGCAGCATGACGTAATGGGGGGGGGGGTGTTATCTCTTTTGTCAAAAATCACCTGTTTTTGCTTGAACATTAAATGCCTCCAAATTGTATTAAATTCACTTCCCGGGGTGAAGAAACACTTTTTGAGACCTCAGAGTGAGTAAATTGGCCATTTTCATGCACTTTTAACCAATCCACAAATCTTGTGTTTTGGGCCCCTGGAAGCATGAAAATCACTTTAAACATGCTAATTTTAGCTCTAAAACTGATGATCTACCTACAAATGTGAACTGACGTTAAAAAATAAAACATTTGAAAACGGACCATTTTTCACCTTTCTGCAGCATGACGTAATGGGGGGGTGTTATCTCTTTTGTCAAAAATCACCTGTTTTTGCTTGAACATTAAATGCCTCCAAATGGTATTTAATTCACTTCCCGGGCCCCTGGAAGCATGAAAATCACTTTAAACGTGCTAATTTTAGCTCTAAAACTGATGATCTACCTACAAATGTGAACTGACATTCAAAAATAAAACATTTGAAAACGGACCATTTTTCACCTTTCTGAAGCATGATGTAATGGGGGGTGTTATCTCTTTTGTCAAAAATCACCTGTTTTTGCTTGAACATTAAATGCCTCCAAATGGTATTTAATTACCTTCCCGGGGTGAAGAAACACTTTTTGAGACCTCAGAGTGAGTAAATTGGCCATTTTCATGCACTTTTAACCATTCCACAAATCTTGTGTTTTGGGCCCCTGGAAGCATGAAAATCACTTTAAACATGCTAATTTTAGCTCTAAAACTGATGATCTACCTACAAATGTGAACTGACGTTAAAAAATAAAACATTTGAAAACGGACCATTGTTCACCTTTCTGCAGCATGACGTAATGGGGGGTTATCTCTTTTGTCAAAAATCACCTGTTTTTGCTTGAACATTAAATGCCTCCAAATCGTATTTAATTCACTTCCCTGGCCCCTGGAAGCATGAAGATCACTTTAAACATGCTAATTTTAGCTCTAAAACTGATGATCTACCTACAAATGTGAACTGACTTTCAAAAATAAAACATTTGAAAACGGACAATTTTTCACCTTTCTGAAGCATGACGTAATGGGGGGTGTTATCTCTTTTGTCAAAAATCACCTGTTTTTGCTTGAACATTAAATGCCTCCAAATGGTATTTAATTCACTTCCCGGGCCCCTGGAAGCATGAAAATCACTTTAAACATGCTAATTTTAGCTCTAAAACTGATGATCTACCTACAAATGTGAACTGACGTTCAAAAATAAAACATTTGAAAACGGACCATTTTTCACCTTTCTGAAGCATGACGTAATGGGGGGGGTGTTATCTCTTTTGTCAAAAATCACCTGTTTTTGCTTGAACATTAAATGCCTCCAAATGGTATTTAATTCACTTCCCGGGGTGAAGAAACACTTTTTGAGACCTCAGAGTGAGTAAATTGGCCATTTTCATGCACTTTTAACCATTCCACAAATCTTGTGTTTTGGGCCCCTGGAAGCATGAAAATCACTTTAAACATGCTAATTTTAGCTCTAAAACTGATGATCTACCTACAAATGTGAACTGACATTAAAAAAGAAAACATTTGAAAACAGACCATTTTTCACCTTTCTGCAGCATGACGTAATGGGGGGGTGTTATCTCTTTTGTCAAAAATCACCTGTTTTTGCTTGAACATTAAATGCCTCCAAATGGTATTTAATTCACTTCCCGTGGTGAAGAAACACTTTTTGAGACCTCAGAGTGAGTAAATTGGCCATTTTCATGCACTTTTAACCATTCCACAAATCTTGTGTTTTGGGCCCTGGAAGCATGAAAATCACTTTAAACATGCTAATTTTAGCTCTAAAACTGATGATCTACCTACAAATGTGAACTGACGTTAAAAAAAACACATTTGAAAACGGACCATTTTTCACCTTTCTGCAGCATGACGTAATGGGGGGGGGGTGTTATCTCTTTTGTCAAAAATCACCTGTTTTTGCTTGAACATTAAATGCCTCCAAATGGTATTTAATTCACTTCCCGGGCCCCTGGAAGCATGAAAATCACTTTAAACATGCTAATTTTAGCTCTAAAACTGATGATCTACCTACAAATGTGAACTGACGTTCAAAAATAAAACATTTGAAAACGGACCATTTTTCACCTTTCTGAAGCATGACGTAATGGGGGGGTGTTATCACTTTTGTCAAAAATCACTTGTTTTTGCTTGAACATTAAATGCCTCCAAATGGTATTTAATTCACTTCCCGGGGTGAAGAAACACTTTTTGAGACCTCAGAGTGAGTAAATTGGCCATTTTCATGCACTTTTAACCATTCCACAAATCTTGTGTTTTGGGCCCCTGGAAGCATGAAAATCACTTTAAACATGCTAATTTTAGCTCTAAAACTGATGATCTACCTACAAATGTGAACTGACGTTAAAAAATAAAACATTTGAAAACGGACCATTTTTCACCTTTCTGCAGCATGACGTAATGGGGGGGGTGTTATCTCTTTTGTCAAAAATCACCTGTTTTTGCTTGAACATTAAATGCCTCCAAATTGTATTAAATTCACTTCCCGGGGTGAAGAAACACTTTTTGAGACCTCAGAGTGAGTAAATTGGCCATTTTCATGCACTTTTAACCATTCCACAAATCTTGTGTTTTGGGCCCCTGGAAGCATGAAAATCACTTTAAACATGCTAATTTTAGCTCTAAAACTGATGATCTACCTACAAATGTGAACTGACGTTAAAAAATAAAACATTTGAAAACGGACCATTTTTCACCTTTCTGCAGCATGACGTAATGGGGGGTGTTATCTCTTTTGTCAAAAATCACTTGGTTTTGCTTGAACATTAAATGCCTCCAAATGGTATTTAATTCACTTCCCGGGCCCCTGGAAGCATGAAAATCACTTTAAACGTGCTAATTTTAGCTCTAAAACTGATGATCTACCTACAAATGTGAACTGACTTTCAAAAATAAAACATTTGAAAACGGACAATTTTTCACGTTTCTGAAGCATGACGTAATGGGGGTGTTATCTCTTTTGTCAAAAATCACCTGTTTTTGCTTGAACATTAAATGCCTCAAAATGGTATTTAATTCACTTCCCGGGCCCCTGGTAGCATGAAAATCACTTTAAACATGCTAATTTTAGCTCTAAAACTGATGATCTACCTACAAATGTGAACTGACGTTCAAAAATAAAACATTTGAAAACGGACCATTTTTCACCTTTCTGCAGCATGACGTAATGGGGGGGGGGGGTGTTATCTCTTTTGTCAAAAATCACCTGTTTTTGCTTGAACATTAAATGCCTCCAAATGGTATTTAATTCACTTCCCGGGCCCCTGGAAGCATGAAAATCACTTTAAACATGCTAATTTTAGCTCTAAAACTGATGATCTACCTACAAATGTGAACTGACGTTCAAAAATAAAACATTTGAAAACGGACCATTTTTCACCTTTCTGAAGCATGACGTAATGGGGGGGTGTTATCTCTTTTGTCAAAAATCACCTGTTTTTGCTTGAACATTAAATGCCTCCAAATGGTATTTAATTACCTTCCCGGGGTGAAGAAACACTTTTTGAGACCTCAGAGTGAGTAAATTGGCCATTTGCATGCACTTTTAACCATTCCACAAATCTTGTGTTTTGGGCCCCTGGAAGCATGAAAATCACTTTAAACATGCTAATTTTAGCTCTAAAACTGATGATCTACCTACAAATGTGAACTGACGTTAAAAAATAAAACATTTGAAAACGGACCATTTTTCACCTTTCTGCAGCATGACGTAATGGGGGGGTTATCTCTTTTGTCAAAAATCACCTGTTTTTGCTTGAACATTAAATGCCTCCAAATCGTATTTAATTCACTTCCCTGGCCCCTGGAAGCATGAAGATCACTTTAAACATGCTAATTTTAGCTCTAAAACTGATGATCTACCTACAAATGTGAACTGACTTTCAAAAATAAAACATTTGAAAACGGACAATTTTTCACCTTTCTGAAGCATGACGTAATGGGGGGTGTTATCTCTTTTGTCAAAAATCACCTGTTTTTGCTTGAACATTAAATGCCTCCAAATGGTATTTAATTCACTTCCCGGGCCCCTGGAAGCATGAAAATCACTTTAAACATGCTAATTTTAGCTCTAAAACTGATGATCTACCTACAAATGTGAACTGACGTTCAAAAATAAAACATTTGAAAACGGACCATTTTTCACCTTTCTGAAGCATGACGTAATGGGGGGGGTGTTATCTCTTTTGTCAAAAATCACCTGTTTTTGCTTGAACATTAAATGCCTCCAAATGGTATTTAATTCACTTCCCGGGGTGAAGAAACACTTTTTGAGACCTCAGAGTGAGTAAATTGGCCATTTTCATGCACTTTTAACCATTCCACAAATCTTGTGTTTTGGGCCCCTGGAAGCATGAAAATCACTTTAAACATGCTAATTTTAGCTCTAAAACTGATGATCTACCTACAAATGTGAACTCACATTAAAAAATAAAACATTTGAAAACAGACCATTTTTCACCTTTCTGCAGCATGACGTAATGGGGGGGTGTTATCTCTTTTGTCAAAAATCACCTGTTTTTGCTTGAACATTAAATGCCTCCAAATGGTATTTAATTCACTTCCCGTGGTGAAGAAACACTTTTTGAGACCTCAGAGTGAGTAAATTGGCCATTTTCATGCACTTTTAACCATTCCACAAATCTTGTGTTTTGGGCCCTGGAAGCATGAAAATCACTTTAAACATGCTAATTTTAGCTCTAAAACTGATGATCTACCTACAAATGTGAACTGACGTTAAAAAAAAACACATTTGAAAACGGACCATTTTTCACCTTTCTGCAGCATGACGTAATGGGGGGGGTGTTATCTCTTTTGTCAAAAATCACCTGTTTTTGCTTGAACATTAAATGCCTCCAAATGGTATTTAATTCACTTCCCGGGCCCCTGGAAGCATGAAAATCACTTTAAACATGCTAATTTTAGCTCTAAAACTGATGATCTACCTACAAATGTGAACTGACGTTCAAAAATAAAACATTTGAAAACGGACCATTTTTCACCTTTCTGAAGCATGACGTAATGGGGGGGTGTTATCACTTTTGTCAAAAATCACTTGTTTTTGCTTGAACATTAAATGCCTCCAAATGGTATTTAATTCACTTCCCGGGGTGAAGAAACACTTTTTGAGACCTCAGAGTGAGTAAATTGGCCATTTTCATGCACTTTTAACCATTCCACAAATCTTGTGTTTTGGGCCCCTGGAAGCATGAAAATCACTTTAAACATGCTAATTTTAGCTCTAAAACTGATGATCTACCTACAAATGTGAACTGACGTTAAAAAATAAAACATTTGAAAACGGACCATTTTTCACCTTTCTGCAGCATGACGTAATGGGGGGGGTGTTATCTCTTTTGTCAAAAATCACCTGTTTTTGCTTGAACATTAAATGCCTCCAAATTGTATTAAATTCACTTCCCGGGGTGAAGAAACACTTTTTGAGACCTCAGAGTGAGTAAATTGGCCATTTTCATGCACTTTTAACCATTCCACAAATCTTGTGTTTTGGGCCCCTGGAAGCATGAAAATCACTTTAAACATGCTAATTTTAGCTCTAAAACTGATGATCTACCTACAAATGTGAACTGACGTTAAAAAATAAAACATTTGAAAACGGACCATTTTTCACCTTTCTGCAGCATGACGTAATGGGGGGGTGTTATCTCTTTTGTCAAAAATCACCTGGTTTTGCTTGAACATTAAATGCCTCCAAATGGTATTTAATTCACTTCCCGGGCCCCTGGAAGCATGAAAATCACTTTAAACGTGCTAATTTTAGCTCTAAAACTGATGATCTACCTACAAATGTGAACTGACTTTCAAAAATAAAACATTTGAAAACGGACAATTTTTCACGTTTCTGAAGCATGACGTAATGGGGGTGTTATCTCTTTTGTCAAAAATCACCTGTTTTTGCTTGAACATTAAATGCCTCAAAATGGTATTTAATTCACTTCCCGGGCCCCTGGTAGCATGAAAATCATTTTAAACATGCTAATTTTAGCTCTAAAACTGATGATCTACCTACAAATGTGAACTGACGTTCAAAAATAAAACATTTGAAAACGGACCATTTTTCACCTTTCTGCAGCATGACGTAATGGGGGGGAGGGTGTTATCTCTTTTGTCAAAAATCACCTGTTTTTGCTTGAACATTAAATGCCTCCAAATGGTATTTAATTCACTTCCCGGGCCCCTGGAAGCATGAAAATCACTTTAAACATGCTAATTTTAGCTCTAAAACTGATGATCTACCTACAAATGTGAACTGACGTTCAAAAATAAAACATTTGAAAACGGACCATTTTTCACCTTTCTGAAGCATGACGTAATGGGGGGGTGTTATCTCTTTTGTCAAAAATCACCTGTTTTTGCTTGAACATTAAATGCCTCCAAATGGTATTTAATTACCTTCCCGGGGTGAAGAAACACTTTTTGAGACCTCAGAGTGAGTAAATTGGCCATTTGCATGCACTTTTAACCATTCCACAAATCTTGTGTTTTGGGCCCCTGGAAGCATGAAAATCACTTTAAACATGCTAATTTTAGCTCTAAAACTGATGATCTACCTACAAATGTGAACTGACGTTAAAAAATAAAACATTTGAAAACGGACCATTTTTCACCTTTCTGCAGCATGACGTAATGGGGGGGTTATCTCTTTTGTCAAAAATCACCTGTTTTTGCTTGAACATTAAATGCCTCCAAATCGTATTTAATTCACTTCCCGGGCCCCTGGAAGCATGAAAATCACTTTAAACATGCTAATTTTAGCTCTAAAACTGATGATCTACCTACAAATGTGAACTGACTTTCAAAAATAAAACATTTGAAAACGGACAATTTTTCACCTTTCTGAAGCATGACGTAATGGGGGGGTGTTATCTCTTTTGTCAAAAATCACCTGTTTTTGCTTGAACATTAAATGCCTCCAAATGGTATTTAATTCACTTCCCGGGCCCCTGGAAGCATGAAAATCACTTTAAACATGCTAATTTTAGCTCTAAAACTGATGATCTACCTACAAATGTGAACTGACGTTCAAAAATAAAACATTTGAAAACGGACCATTTTTCACCTTTCTGAAGCATGACGTAATGGGGGGTGTTATCACTTTTGTCAAAAATCACCTGTTTTTGCTTGAACATTAAATGCCTCCAAATGGTATTTAATTCACTTCCCGGGGTGAAGAAACACTTTTTGAGACCTCAGAGAGAGTAAATTGGCCATTTTCATGCACTTTTAACCATTCCACAAATCTTGTGTTTTGGGCCCCTGGAAGCATGAAAATCACTTTAAACATGCTAATTTTAGCTCTAAAACTGATGATCTACCTACAAATGTGAACTGACGTTAAAAAATAAAACCTTTGAAAACGGACCATTTTTCACCTTTCTGCAGCATGACGTAATGGGGGGGGGGGGTGTTATCTCTTTTGTCAAAAATCACCTGTTTTTGCTTGAACATTAAATGCCTCCAAATTGTATTAAATTCACTTCCCGGGGTGAAGAAACACTTTTTGAGACCTCAGAGTGAGTAAATTGGCCATTTTCATGCACTTTTAACCATTCCACAAATCTTGTGTTTTGGGCCCCTGGAAGCATGAAAATCACTTTAAACATGCTAATTTTAGCTCTAAAACTGATGATCTACCTACAAATGTGAACTGACGTTAAAATATAAAACATTTGAAAACGGACCATTTTTCACCTTTCTGCAGCATGACGTAATGGGGGGGGTGTTATCTCTTTTGTCAAAAATCACCTGTTTTTGCTTGAACATTAAATGCCTCCAAATGGTATTTAATTCACTTCCCGGGCCCCTGGAAGCATGAAAATCACTTTAAACATGCTAATTTTAGCTCTAAAACTGATGATCTTCCTACAAATGTGAACTGACATTCAAAAATAAAACATTTGAAAACGGACCATTTTTTACCTTTCTGAAGCATGACGTAATGGGGGGGTGTTATCTCTTTTGTCAAAAATCACCTGTTTTTGCTTGAACATTAAATACCTCCAAATGGTATTTAATTACCTTCCCGGGGTGAAGAAACACTTTTTGAGACCTCAGAGTGAGTAAATTGGCCATTTTCATGCACTTTTAACCATTCCACAAATCTTGTGTTTTGGGCCCCTGGAAGCATGAAAATCACTTTAAACATGCTAATTTTAGCTCTAAAACTGATGATCTACCTACAAATGTGAACTGACGTTAAAATATAAAACATTTGAAAACGGACCATTTTTCACCTTTCTGCAGCATGACGTAATGGGGGGGGTGTTATCTCTTTTGTCAAAAATCACCTGTTTTTGCTTGAACATTAAATGCCTCCAAATGGTATTTAATTCACTTCCCGGGCCCCTGGAAGCATGAAAATCACTTTAAACATGCTAATTTTAGCTCTAAAACTGATGATCTACCTACAAATGTGAACTGACTTTCAAAAATAAAACATTTGAAAACGGACCATTTTTCACCTTTCTGAAGCATGACGCAATGGGGGGGTGTTATCACTTTTGTCACAAATCACCTGTTTTTGCTTGAACATTAAATGCCTCCAAATGGTATTTAATTCACTTCCTGGGGTGAAGAAACACTTTTTGAGACCTCAGAGTGAGTAAATTGGCCATTTTCATGCACTTTTAACCATTCCACAAATCTTGTGTTTTGGGCCCCTGGAAGCATGAAAATCACTTTAACCACTTGGCTGCTAAGGTACTCCCTCTTCTTCCCATTGACTTTCCATTGAAATCAATGGAAAGTCCATGACGAGTTACCCTTGTCATTAGCGCTGAAGGGGTTAAACATGCTAATTTTAGCTCTAAAACTGATGATCTACCTACAAATGTGAACTGACGTTAAAAAATAAAACATTTGAAAACGGACCATTTTTCACCTTTCTGCAGCATGACGTAATGGGGGGGGGTGTTATCTCTTTTGTCAACAACCACCTGTTTTTGCTTGAACATTAAATGCCCCCAAATGGTATTTAATTCACTTCCCGGGCCCCTGGAAGCATGAAAATCACTTTAAACGTGCTAATTTTAGCTCTAAAACTGATGATCTACCTACAAATGTGAACTGACTTTCAAAAATAAAACATTTGAAAACGGACAATTTTTTTTAAATGCCTCCAAATGGTATTTAATTCACTTCCCGGGGTGAAGAAACACTTTTTGAGACCTCAGAGAGAGTAAATTGGCCATTTTCATGCACTTTTAACCATTCCACAAATCTTGTGTTTTGGGCCCCTGGAAGCATGAAAATCACTTTAAACATGCTAATTTTAGCTCTAAAACTGATGATCTACCTACAAATGTGAACTGACGTTAAAAAATAAAACATTTGAAAACGGACCAATTTTTCACCTTTCTGCAGCATGACGCAATGGGGGGGTGTTATCACTTTTGTCAAAAATCACCTGTTTTTGCTTGAAAATTAAATGCCTCCAAATCATATTTAATTCACTTCCCGGGCCCCTGGAAGCATGAAAATCACTTTAAACATGCTAATTTTAGCTCTAAAACTGATGATCTACCTACAAATGTGAACTGACTTTCAAAAATAAAACATTTGAAAACGGACCATTTTTCACCTTTCTGAAGCATGACGCAATGGGGGGGTGTTATCACTTTTGTCACAAATCACCTGTTTTTGCTTGAACATTAAATGCCTCCAAATGGTATTTAATTCACTTCCTGGGGTGAAGAAACACTTTTTGAGACCTCAGAGTGAGTAAATTGGCCATTTTCATGCACTTTTAACCATTCCACAAATCTTGTGTTTTGGGCCCCTGGAAGCATGAAAATCACTTTAAACATGCTAATTTTAGCTCTAAAACTGATGATCTACCTACAAATGTGAACTGACATTCAAAAATAAAACATTTGAAAACGGACCATTTTTCACCTTTCTGAAGCATGACGTAATGGGGGGGTGTTATCTCTTTTGTCAAAAATCACCTGTTTTTGCTTGAACATTAAATGCCTCCAAATGGTATTTAATTACCTTCCCGGGGTGAAGAAACACTTTTTGAGACCTCAGAGTGAGTAAATTGGCCATTTTCATGCACTTTTAACCATTCCACAAATCTTGTGTTTTGGGCCCCTGGAAGCATGAAAATCACTTTAAACATGCTAATTTTAGCTCTAAAACTGATGATCTACCTACAAATGTGAACTGACGTTAAAAAATAAAACATTTGAAAACGGACCATTTTTCACCTTTCTGCAGCATGACGTAATGGGGGGGTTATCTCTTTTGTCAAAAATCACCTGTTTTTGCTTGAACATTAAATGCCTCCAAATCGTATTTAATTCACTTCCCAGGCCCCTGGAAGCATGAAAATCACTTTAAACATGCTAATTTTAGCTCTAAAACTGATCATCTACCTACAAATGTGAACTGACTTTCAAAAATAAAACATTTGAATACGGACAATTTTTCACCTTTCTGAAGCATGACGTAATGGGGGGTGTTATCTCTTTTGTCAAAAATCACCTGTTTTTGCTTGAACATTAAATGCCTCCAAATGGTATTTAATTCACTTCCCGGGCCCCTGGAAGCATGAAAATCACTTTAAACATGCAAATTTTAGCTCTAAAACTGATGATCTACCTACAAATGTGAACTGACGTTCAAAAATAAAACATTTGAAAACGGACCATTTTTCACCTTTCTGAAGCATGACGTAATGGGGGGGGTGTTATCTCTTTTGTCAAAAATCACCTGTTTTTGCTTGAACATTAAATGCCTCCAAATGGTATTTAATTCACTTCCCGGGGTGAAGAAACACTTTTTGAGACCTCAGAGAGAGTAAATTGGCCATTTTCATGCACTTTTAACCATTCCACAAATCTTGTGTTTTGGGCCCCTGGAAGCATGAAAATCACTTTAAACATGCTAATTTTAGCTCTAAAACTGATGATCTACCTACAAATGTGAACTGACGTTAAAAAATAAAACATTTGAAAACGGACCAATTTTTCACCTTTCTGCAGCATGACGCAATGGGGGGGTGTTATCACTTTTGTCAAAAATCACCTGTTTTTGCTTGAAAATTAAATGCCTCCAAATCATATTTAATTCACTTCCCGGGCCCCTGGAAGCATGAAAATCACTTTAAACATGCTAATTTTAGCTCTAAAACTGATGATCTACCTACAAATGTGAACTGACTTTCAAAAATAAAACATTTGAAAACGGACCATTTTTCACCTTTCTGAAGCATGACGCAATGGGGGGGTGTTATCACTTTTGTCACAAATCACCTGTTTTTGCTTGAACATTAAATGCCTCCAAATGGTATTTAATTCACTTCCTGGGGTGAAGAAACACTTTTTGAGACCTCAGAGTGAGTAAATTGGCCATTTTCATGCACTTTTAACCATTCCACAAATCTTGTGTTTTGGGCCCCTGGAAGCATGAAAATCACTTTAAACATGCTAATTTTAGCTCTAAAACTGATGATCTACCTACAAATGTGAACTGACATTCAAAAATAAAACATTTGAAAACGGACCATTTTTCACCTTTCTGAAGCATGACGTAATGGGGGGGTGTTATCTCTTTTGTCAAAAATCACCTGTTTTTGCTTGAACATTAAATGCCTCCAAATGGTATTTAATTACCTTCCCGGGGTGAAGAAACACTTTTTGAGACCTCAGAGTGAGTAAATTGGCCATTTTCATGCACTTTTAACCATTCCACAAATCTTGTGTTTTGGGCCCCTGGAAGCATGAAAATCACTTTAAACATGCTAATTTTAGCTCTAAAACTGATGATCTACCTACAAATGTGAACTGACGTTAAAAAATAAAACATTTGAAAACGGACCATTTTTCACCTTTCTGCAGCATGACGTAATGGGGGGGTTATCTCTTTTGTCAAAAATCACCTGTTTTTGCTTGAACATTAAATGCCTCCAAATCGTATTTAATTCACTTCCCAGGCCCCTGGAAGCATGAAAATCACTTTAAACATGCTAATTTTAGCTCTAAAACTGATCATCTACCTACAAATGTGAACTGACTTTCAAAAATAAAACATTTGAATACGGACAATTTTTCACCTTTCTGAAGCATGACGTAATGGGGGGTGTTATCTCTTTTGTCAAAAATCACCTGTTTTTGCTTGAACATTAAATGCCTCCAAATGGTATTTAATTCACTTCCCGGGCCCCTGGAAGCATGAAAATCACTTTAAACATGCAAATTTTAGCTCTAAAACTGATGATCTACCTACAAATGTGAACTGACGTTCAAAAATAAAACATTTGAAAACGGACCATTTTTCACCTTTCTGAAGCATGACGTAATGGGGGGGGTGTTATCTCTTTTGTCAAAAATCACCTGTTTTTGCTTGAACATTAAATGCCTCCAAATGGTATTTAATTCACTTCCCGGGGTGAAGAAACACTTTTTGAGACCTCAGAGTGAGTAAATTGGCCATTTTCATGCACTTTTAACCATTCCACAAATCTTGTGTTTTGGGCCCCTGGAAGCATGAAAATCACTTTAAACATGCTAATTTTAGCTCTAAAACTGATGATCTACCTACAAATGTGAACTGACATTAAAAAATAAAACATTTGAAAACGGACCATTTTTCACCTTTCTGCAGCATGACGTAATGGGGGGGTGTTATCTCTTTTGTCAAAAATCACCTGTTTTTGCTAGAACATTAAATGCCTCCAAATGGTATTTAATTCACTTCCCGGGCCCCTGGAAGCATGAAAATCACTTTAAACATGCTAATTTTAGCTTTAAAACTGATGATCTACCTACAAATGTGAACTGACGTTCAAAAATAAAACATTTGAAAACGGACCATTTTTCACCTTTCTGAAGCATGACGTAATGGGGGGGTGTTATCTCTTTTGTCAAAAATCACCTGTTTTTGCTTGAACATTAAATGCCTCCAAATGGTATTTAATTCACTTCCCGGGGTGAAGAAACACTTTTTGAGACCTCAGAGTGAGTAAATTGGCCATTTTTATGCACTTTTAACCATTCCACAAATCTTGTGTTTTGGGCCCCTGGAAGCATGAAAATCACTTTAAACATGCTAATTTTAGCTCTAAAACTGATGATCTAACTACAAATGTGAACTGACGTTAAAAAATAAAACATTTGAAAACGGACCATTTTTCACCTTTCTGCAGCATGACGTAATGGGGGGGTGTTATCTCTTTTGTCAAAAATCACCTGTTTTTGCTTGAACATTAAATGCCTCCAAATTGTATTAAATTCACTTCCCGGGGTGAAGAAACACTTTTTGAGACCTCAGAGTGAGTAAATTGGCCATTTTCATGCTCTTTTAACCATTCCACAAATCTTGTGTTTTGGGCCCCTGGAAGCATGAAAATCACTTTAAACATGCTAATTTTAGCTCTAAAACTGATGATCTACCTACAAATGTGAACTGACGTTAAAAAATAAAACATTTGAAAACGGACCATTTTTCACCTTTCTGCAGCATGACGTAATGGGGGGGGTGTTATCTCTTTTGTCAAAAATCACCTGTTTTTGCTTGAACATTAAATGCCTCCAAATGGTATTTAATTCACTTCCCGGGCCCCTGGAAGCATGAAAATCACTTTAAACGTGCTAATTTTAGCTCTAAAACTGATGATCTACCTACAAATGTGAACTGACTTTCAAAAATAAAACATTTGAAAACGGACAATTTTTCACCTTTCTGAAGCATGACGTAATGGGGGTGTTATCTCTTTTGTCAAAAATGACCTGTTTTTGCTTGAACATTAAATGCCTCAAAATGGTATTTAATTCACTTCCCGGGCCCCTGGTAGCATGAAAATCACTTTAAACATGCTAATTTTAGCTCTAAAACTGATGATCTACCTACAAATGTGAACTGACGTTCAAAAATAAAACATTTGAAAACGGACCATTTTTCACCTTTCTGCAGCATGACGTAATGGGGGGGGGTGTTATCTCTTTTGTCAAAAATCACCTGTTTTTGCTTGAACATTAAATGCCTCCAAATGGTATTTAATTCACTTCCCGAGCCCCTGGAAGCATGAAAATCACTTTAAACATGCTAATTTTAGCTCTAAAACTGATGATCTACCTACAAATGTGAACTGACGTTCAAAAATAAAACATTTGAAAACGGACCGTTTTTCACCTTTCTGAAGCATGACGTAATGGGGGGGTGTTATCACTTTTGTCAAAAATCACCTGTTTTTGCTTGAACATTAAATGCCTCCAAATGGTATTTAATTCACTTCCCGGGGTGAAGAAACACTTTTTGAGACCTCAGAGTGAGTAAATTGGCCATTTTCATGCACTTTTAACCATTCCACAAATCTTGTGTTTTGGGCCCCTGGAAGCATGAAAATCACTTTAAACATGCTAATTTTAGCTCTAAAACTGATGATCTACCTACAAATGTGAACTGACGTTAAAAAATAAAACATTTGAAAACGGACCATTTTTCACCTTTCTGCAGCATGACGTAATGGGGGGGTGTTATCTCTTTTGTCAAAAATCACCTGTTTTTGCTTGAACAGTAAATGCCTCCAAATGGTATTAAATTCACTTCCCGGGGTGAAGAAACACTTTTTGAGACCTCAGAGTGAGTAAATTGGCCATTTTCATGCACTTTTAACCATTCCACAAATCTTGTGTTTTGGGCCCCTGGAAGCATGAAAATCACTTTAAACATGCTAATTTTAGCTCTAAAACTGATGATCTACCTACAAATGTGAACTGACGTTAAAAAATAAAACATTTGAAAACGGACCATTTTTCACCTTTCTGCAGCATGACGTAATGGGGGGGTGTTATCTCTTTTGTCAAAAATCACCTGTTTTTGCTTGAACATTAAATGCCTCCAAATGGTATTTAATTCACTTCCCGGGCCCCTGGAAGCATGAAAATCACTTTAAACGTGCTAATTTTAGCTCTAAAACTGATGATCTACCTACAAATGTGAACTGACTTTCAAAAATAAAACATTTGAAAACGGACAATTTTTCACCTTTCTGAAGCATGACGTAATGGGGGGTGTTATCTCTTTTGTCAAAAATCACCTGTTTTTGCTTGAACATTAAATGCCTCAAAATGGTATTTAATTCACTTCCCGGGCCCCTGGTAGCATGAAAATCACTTTAAACATGCTAATTTTAGCTCTAAAACTGATGATCTACCTACAAATGTGAACTGACATTCAAAAATAAAACATTTGAAAACGGACCATTTTTCACCTTTCTGAAGCATGACGTAATGGGGGGGTGTTATCTCTTTTGTCAAAAAGAACCTGTTTTTGCTTGAACATTAAATGCCTCCAAATGGTATTTAATTCACTTCCCGGGGTGAAGAAACACTTTTTGAGACCTCAGAGTGAGTAAATTGGCCATTTGCATGCACTTTTAACCATTCCACAAATCTTGTGTTTTGGGCCCCTGGAAGCATGAAAATCACTTTAAACATGCTAATTTTAGCTCTAAAACTGATGATCTACCTACAAATGTGAACTGACGTTAAAAAATAAAACATTTGAAAACGGACCATTTTTCACCTTTCTGCAGCATGACGTAATGGGGGGGTTATCTCTTTTGTCAAAAATCACCTGTTTTTGCTTGAACATTAAATGCCTCCAAATCGTATTTAATTCACTTCCCGGGCCCCTGGAAGCATGAAAATCACTTTAAACATGCTAATTTTAGCTCTAAAACTGATGATCTACCTACAAATGTGAACTGACTTTCAAAAATAAAACATTTGAAAACGGACAATTTTTCACCTTTCTGAAGCATGACGTAATGGGGGGGTGTTATCTCTTTTGTCAAAAATCACCTGTTTTTGCTTGAACATTAAATGCCTCCAAATGGTATTTAATTCACTTCCCGGGCCCCTGGAAGCATGAAAATCACTTTAAACATGCTAATTTTAGCTCTAAAACTGATGATCTACCTACAAATGTGAACTGGCGTTCAAAAATAAAACATTTGAAAACGGACCATTTTTCACCTTTCTGAAGCATGACGTAATGGGGGGGTGTTATCTCTTTTGTCAAAAATCACCTGTTTTTGCTTGAACATTAAATGCCTCCAAATGGTATTTAATTCACTTCCCGGGGTGAAGAAACACTTTTTGAGACCTCAGAGTGAGTAAATTGGCCATTTTCATGCACTTTTAACCATTCCACAAATCTTGTGTTTTGGGCCCCTGGAAGCATGAAAATCACTTTAAACATGCTAATTTTAGCTCTAAAACTGATGATCTACCTACAAATGTGAACTGACGTTAAAAAATAAAACATTTGAAAACGGACCATTTTTCACCTTTCTGCAGCATGACGTAATGGGGGGGTGTTATCTCTTTTGTCAAAAATCACCTGTTTTTGCTTGAACAGTAAATGCCTCCAAATGGTATTAAATTCACTTCCCGGGGTGAAGAAACACTTTTTGAGACCTCAGAGTGAGTAAATTGGCCATTTTCATGCACTTTTAACCATTCCACAAATCTTGTGTTTTGGGCCCCTGGAAGCATGAAAATCACTTTAAACATGCTAATTTTAGCTCTAAAACTGATGATCTACCTACAAATGTGAACTGACGTTAAAAAATAAAACATTTGAAAACGGACCATTTTTCACCTTTCTGCAGCATGACGTAATGGGGGGGTGTTATCTCTTTTGTCAAAAATCACCTGTTTTTGCTTGAACATTAAATGCCTCCAAATGGTATTTAATTCACTTCCCGGGCCCCTGGAAGCATGAAAATCACTTTAAACGTGCTAATTTTAGCTCTAAAACTGATGATCTACCTACAAATGTGAACTGACTTTCAAAAATAAAACATTTGAAAACGGACAATTTTTCACCTTTCTGAAGCATGACGTAATGGGGGGTGTTATCTCTTTTGTCAAAAATCACCTGTTTTTGCTTGAACATTAAATGCCTCAAAATGGTATTTAATTCACTTCCCGGGCCCCTGGTAGCATGAAAATCACTTTAAACATGCTAATTTTAGCTCTAAAACTGATGATCTACCTACAAATGTGAACTGACATTCAAAAATAAAACATTTGAAAACGGACCATTTTTCACCTTTCTGAAGCATGACGTAATGGGGGGGTGTTATCTCTTTTGTCAAAAAGAACCTGTTTTTGCTTGAACATTAAATGCCTCCAAATGGTATTTAATTCACTTCCCGGGGTGAAGAAACACTTTTTGAGACCTCAGAGTGAGTAAATTGGCCATTTGCATGCACTTTTAACCATTCCACAAATCTTGTGTTTTGGGCCCCTGGAAGCATGAAAATCACTTTAAACATGCTAATTTTAGCTCTAAAACTGATGATCTACCTACAAATGTGAACTGACGTTAAAAAATAAAACATTTGAAAACGGACCATTTTTCACCTTTCTGCAGCATGACGTAATGGGGGGGTTATCTCTTTTGTCAAAAATCACCTGTTTTTGCTTGAACATTAAATGCCTCCAAATCGTATTTAATTCACTTCCCGGGCCCCTGGAAGCATGAAAATCACTTTAAACATGCTAATTTTAGCTCTAAAACTGATGATCTACCTACAAATGTGAACTGACTTTCAAAAATAAAACATTTGAAAACGGACAATTTTTCACCTTTCTGAAGCATGACGTAATGGGGGGGTGTTATCTCTTTTGTCAAAAATCACCTGTTTTTGCTTGAACATTAAATGCCTCCAAATGGTATTTAATTCACTTCCCGGGCCCCTGGAAGCATGAAAATCACTTTAAACATGCTAATTTTAGCTCTAAAACTGATGATCTACCTACAAATGTGAACTGGCGTTCAAAAATAAAACATTTGAAAACGGACCATTTTTCACCTTTCTGAAGCATGACGTAATGGGGGGGTGTTATCTCTTTTGTCAAAAATCACCTGTTTTTGCTTGAACATTAAATGCCTCCAAATGGTATTTAATTCACTTCCCGGGGTGAAGAAACACTTTTTGAGACCTCAGAGTGAGTAAATTGGCCATTTTCATGCACTTTTAACCATTCCACAAATCTTGTGTTTTGGGCCCCTGGAAGCATGAAAATCACTTTAAACATGCTAATTTTAGCTCTAAAACTGATGATCTACCTACAAATGTGAACTGACATTAAAAAATAAAACATTTGAAAACGGACCATTTTTCACCTTTCTGAAGCATGACGTAATGGGGGGGGGGTGTTATCTCTTTTGTCAAAAATCACCTGTTTTTGCTTGAACATTAAATGCCTCCAAATGGTATTTAATTCACTTCCCGTGGTGAAGAAACACTTTTTGAGACCTCAGAGTGAGTAAATTGGCCATTTTCATGCACTTTTAACCATTCCACAAATCTTGTGTTTTGGGCCCTGGAAGCATGAAAATCACTTTAAACATGCTAATTTTAGCTCTAAAACTGATGATCTACCTACAAATGTGAACTGACGTTAAAAAAAAACATTTGAAAACGGACCATTTTTCACCTTTCTGCAGCATGACGTAATGGGGGGGGTGTTATCTCTTTTGTCAAAAATCACCTGTTTTTGCTTGAACATTAAATGCCTCCAAATGGTATTTAATTCACTTCCTGGGCCCCTGGAAGCATGAAAATCACTTTAAACATGCTAATTTTAGCTCTAAAACTGATGATCTACCTACAAATGTGAACTGACGTTCAAAAATAAAACATTTGAAAACGGACCATTTTTCACCTTTCTGAAGCATGACGTAATGGGGGGTGTTATCACTTTTGTCAAAAATCACCTGTTTTTGCTTGAACATTAAATGCCTCCAAATGGTATTTAATTCACTTCCCGGGGTGAAGAAACACTTTTTGAGACCTCAGAGAGAGTAAATTGGCCATTTTCATGCACTTTTAACCATTCCACAAATCTTGTGTTTTGGGCCCCTGGAAGCATGAAAATCACTTTAAACATGCTAATTTTAGCTCTAAAACTGATGATCTACCTACAAATGTGAACTGACGTTAAAAAATAAAACATTTGAAAACGGACCATTTTTCACCTTTCTGCAGCATGACGTAATGTGGGGGTGTTATCTCTTTTGTCAAAAATCACCTGTTTTTGCTTGAACATTAAATGCCTCCAAATGGTATTTAATTCACTTCCCGGGCCCCTGGAAGCATGAAAATCACTTTAAACGTGCTAATTTTAGCTCTAAAACTGATGATCTACCTACAAATGTGAACTGACATTCAAAAATAAAACATTTGAAAACGGACCATTTTTCACCTTTCTGAAGCATGACGTAATGGGGGGGTGTTATCTCTTTTGTCAAAAATTCACCTGTTTTTGCTTGAACATTAAATGCCTCCAAATGGTATTTAATTACCTTCCCGGGGTGAAGAAACACTTTTTGAGACCTCAGAGTGAGTAAATTGGCCATTTTCATGCACTTTTAACCATTCCACAAATCTTGTGTTTTGGGCCCCTGGAAGCATGAAAATCACTTTAAACATGCTAATTTTAGCTCTAAAACTGATGATCTACCTACAAATGTGAACTGACGTTAAAAAATAAAACATTTGAAAACGGACCATTTTTCACCTTTCTGCAGCATGACGCAATGGGGGGGTGTTATCACTTTTGTCAAAAATCACCTGTTTTTGCTTGAAAATTAAATGCCTCCAAATCGTATTTAATTCACTTCCCGGGCCCCTGGAAGCATGAAAATCACTTTAAACATGCTAATTTTAGCTCTAAAACTGATGATCTACCTACAAATGTGAACTGACTTTCAAAAATAAAACATTTGAAAACGGACCCTTTTTCACCTTTCTGAAGCATGACGCAATGGGGGGTGTTATCACTTTTGTCAAAAATCACCTGTTTTTGCTTGAACATTAAATGCCTCCAAATGGTATTTAATTCACTTCCCGGGGTGAAGAAACACTTTTTGAGACCTCAGAGTGAGTAAATTGGCCATTTTCATGCACTTTTAACCATTCCACAAATCTTGTGTTTTGGGCCCCTGGAAGCATGAAAATCACTTTAAACATGCTAATTTTAGCTCTAAAACTGATGATCTACCTACAAATGTGAACTGACATTCAAAAATAAAACATTTGAAAACGGACCATTTTTCACCTTTCTGAAGCATGACGTAATGAGGGGGTGTTATCTCTTTTGTCAAAAATCACCTGTTTTTGCTTGAACATTAAATGCCTCCAAATGGTATTTAATTACCTTCCCGGGGTGAAGAAACACTTTTTGAGACCTCAGAGTGAGTAAATTGGCCATTTTCATGCACTTTTAACCATTCCACAAATCTTGTGTTTTGGGCCCCTGGAAGCATGAAAATCACTTTAAACATGCTAATTTTAGCTCTAAAACTGATGATCTACCTACAAATGTGAACTGACGTTAAAAAATAAAACATTTGAAAACGGACCATTTTTCACCTTTCTGCAGCATGACGTAATGGGGGGGTTATCTCTTTTGTCAAAAATCACCTGTTTTTGCTTGAACATTAAATGCCTCCAAATCGTATTTAATTCACTTCCCAGGCCCCTGGAAGCATGAAAATCACTTTAAACATGCTAATTTTAGCTCTAAAACTGATGATCTACCTACAAATGTGAACTGACTTTCAAAAATAAAACATTTGAAAACGGACAATTTTTCACCTTTCTGAAGCATGACGTAATGGGGGGTGTTATCTCTTTTGTCAAAAATCACCTGTTTTTGCTTGAACATTAAATGCCTCCAAATGGTATTTAATTAGCTTCCCGGGCCCATGGAAGCATAAAAATCACTTTAAACATGCTAATTTTAGCTCTAAAACTGATGATCTACCTACAAATGTGAACTGACGTTCAAAAATAAAACATTTGAAAACGGACCATTTTTCACCTTTCTGAAGCATGACGTAATGGGGGGGTGTTATCTCTTTTGTCAAAAATCACCTGTTTTTGCTTGAACATTAAATGCCTCCAAATGGTATTTAATTCACTTCCCGTGGTGAAGAAACACTTTTTGAGACCTCAGAGTGAGTAAATTGGCCATTTTCATGCACTTTTAACCATTCCACAAATCTTGTGTTTTGGGCCCCTGGAAGCATGAAAATCACTTTAAACATGCTAATTTTAGCTCTAAAACTGATGATCTACCTACAAATGTGAACTGACATTAAAAAATAAAACATTTGAAAACGGACCATTTTTCACCTTTCTGAAGCATGACGTAATGGAAGGGGTTTTATCTCTTTTGTCAAAAATCACCTGTTTTTGCTTGAACATTAAATGCCTCCAAATGGTATTTAATTCACTTCCCGTGGTGAAGAAACACTTTTTGAGACCTCAGAGTGAGTAAATTGGCCATTTTCATGCACTTTTAACCATTCCACAAATCTTGTGTTTTGGGCCCTGGAAGCATGAAAATCACTTTAAACATGCTAATTTTAGCTCTAAAACTGATGATCTACCTACAAATGTGAACTGACGTTAAAAAATAAAACATTTGAAAACGGACCATTTTTCACCTTTCTGCAGCATGACGTAATGGGGGGGTTATCTCTTTTGTCAAAAATCACCTGTTTTTGCTTGAACATTAAATGCCTCCAAATCGTATTTAATTCACTTCCCGGGCCCCTGGAAGCATGAAAATCACTTTAAACATGCTAATTTTAGCTCTAAAACTGATGATCTACCTACAAATGTGAACTGACTTTCAAAAATAAAACATTTGAAAACGGACAATTTTTCACCTTTCTGAAGCATGACGTAATGGGGGGGTGTTATCTCTTTTGTCAAAAATCACCTGTTTTTGCTTGAACATTAAATGCCTCCAAATGGTATTTAATTCACTTCCCGGGCCCCTGGAAGCATGAAAATCACTTTAAACATGCTAATTTTAGCTCTAAAACTGATGATCTACCTACAAATGTGAACTGACGTTCAAAAATAAAACATTTGAAAACGGACCATTTTTCACCTTTCTGAAGCATGACGTAATGGGGGGGTGTTATCTCTTTTGTCAAAAATCACCTGTTTTTGCTTGAACATTAAATGCCTCCAAATGGTATTTAATTCACTTCCCGGGGTGAAGAAACACTTTTTGAGACCTCAGAGTGAGTAAATTGGCCATTTTCATGCACTTTTAACCATTCCACAAATCTTGTGTTTTGGGCGCCAGGAAGCATGAAAATCACTTTAAACATGCTAATTTTAGCTCTAAAACTGATGATCTACCTACAAATGTGAACTGACATTAAAAAATAAAACATTTGAAAACGGACCATTTTTCACCTTTCTGAAGCATGACGTAATGGGGGGGGGTGTTATCTCTTTTGTCAAAAATCACCTGTTTTTGCTTGAACATTAAATGCCTCCAAATGGTATTTAATTCACTTCCCGTGGTGAAGAAACACTTTTTGAGACCTCAGAGTGAGTAAATTGGCCATTTTCATGCACTTTTAACCATTCCACAAATCTTGTGTTTTGGGCCCTGGAAGCATGAAAATCACTTTAAACATGCTAATTTTAGCTCTAAAACTGATGATCTACCTACAAATGTGAACTGACGTTAAAAAAAAACATTTGAAAACGGACCATTTTTCACCTTTCTGCAGCATGACGTAATGGGGGGGTGTTATCTCTTTTGTCAAAAATCACCTGTTTTTGCTTGAACATTAAATGCCTCCAAATGGTATTTAATTCACTTCCTGGGCCCCTGGAAGCATGAAAATCACTTTAAACATGCTAATTTTTGCTCTAAAACTGATGATCTACCTACAAATGTGAACTGACGTTCAAAAATAAAACATTTGAAAACGGACCATTTTTCACCTTTCTGAAGCATGACGTAATGGGGGGTGTTATCACTTTTGTCAAAAATCACCTGTTTTTGGTTGAACATTAAATGCCTCCAAATGGTATTTAATTCACTTCCCTGGGTGAAGAAACACTTTTTGAGACCTCAGAGAGAGTAAATTGGCCATTTTCATGCACTTTTAACCATTCCACAAATCTTGTGTTTTGGGCCCCTGGAAGCATGAAAATCACTTTAAACATGCTAATTTTAGCTCTAAAACTGATGATCTACCTACAAATGTGAACTGACGTTAAAAAATAAAACCTTTGAAAACGGACCATTTTTCACCTTTCTGCAGCATGACGTAATGGGGGGGGGGGTGTTATCTCTTTTGTCAAAAATCACCTGTTTTTGCTTGAACATTAAATGCCTCCAAATTGTATTAAATTCACTTCCCGGGGTGAAGAAACACTTTTTGAGACCTCAGAGTGAGTAAATTGGCCATTTTCATGCACTTTTAACCATTCCACAAATCTTGTGTTTTGGGCCCCTGGAAGCATGAAAATCACTTTAAACATGCTAATTTTAGCTCTAAAACTGATGATCTACGTACAAATGTGAACTGACGTTAAAAAATAAAACATTTGAAAACGGACCATTTTTCACCTTTCTGCAGCATGACGTAATGTGGGGGTGTTATCTCTTTTGTCAAAAATCACCTGTTTTTGCTTGAACATTAAATGCCTCCAAATGGTATTTAATTCACTTCCCGGGCCCCTGGAAGCATGAAAATCACTTTAAACGTGCTAATTTTAGCTCTAAAACTGATGATCTACCTACAAATGTGAACTGACATTCAAAAATAAAACATTTGAAAACGGACCATTTTTCACCTTTCTGAAGCATGACGTAATGGGGGGGTGTTATCTCTTTTGTCAAAAATTCACCTGTTTTTGCTTGAACATTAAATGCCTCCAAATGGTATTTAATTACCTTCCCGGGGTGAAGAAACACTTTTTGAGACCTCAGAGTGAGTAAATTGGCCATTTTCATGCACTTTTAACCATTCCACAAATCTTGTGTTTTGGGCCCCTGGAAGCATGAAAATCACTTTAAACATGCTAATTTTAGCTCTAAAACTGATGATCTACCTACAAATGTGAACTGACGTTAAAAAATAAAACATTTGAAAACGGACCATTTTTCACCTTTCTGCAGCATGACGCAATGGGGGGGTGTTATCACTTTTGTCAAAAATCACCTGTTTTTGCTTGAAAATTAAATGCCTCCAAATCGTATTTAATTCACTTCCCGGGCCCCTGGAAGCATGAAAATCACTTTAAACATGCTAATTTTAGCTCTAAAACTGATGATCTACCTACAAATGTGAACTGACTTTCAAAAATAAAACATTTGAAAACGGACCATTTTTCACCTTTCTGAAGCATGACGCAATGGGGGGGTGTTATCACTTTTGTCAAAAATCACCTGTTTTTGCTTGAACATTAAATGCCTCCAAATGGTATTTAATTCACTTCCCGGGGTGAAGAAACACTTTTTGAGACCTCAGAGTGAGTAAATTGGCCATTTTCATGCACTTTTAACCATTCCACAAATCTTGTGTTTTGGGCCCCTGGAAGCATGAAAATCACTTTAAACATGCTAATTTTAGCTCTAAAACTGATGATCTACCTACAAATGTGAACTGACATTCAAAAATAAAACATTTGAAAACGGACCATTTTTCACCTTTCTGAAGCATGACGTAATGAGGGGGTGTTATCTCTTTTGTCAAAAATCACCTGTTTTTGCTTGAACATTAAATGCCTCCAAATGGTATTTAATTACCTTCCCGGGGTGAAGAAACACTTTTTGAGACCTCAGAGTGAGTAAATTGGCCATTTTCATGCACTTTTAACCATTCCACAAATCTTGTGTTTTGGGCCCCTGGAAGCATGAAAATCACTTTAAACATGCTAATTTTAGCTCTAAAACTGATGATCTACCTACAAATGTGAACTGACGTTAAAAAATAAAACATTTGAAAACGGACCATTTTTCACCTTTCTGCAGCATGACGTAATGGGGGGGTTATCTCTTTTGTCAAAAATCACCTGTTTTTGCTTGAACATTAAATGCCTCCAAATCGTATTTAATTCACTTCCCAGGCCCCTGGAAGCATGAAAATCACTTTAAACATGCTAATTTTAGCTCTAAAACTGATGATCTACCTACAAATGTGAACTGACTTTCAAAAATAAAACATTTGAAAACGGACAATTTTTCACCTTTCTGAAGCATGACGTAATGGGGGGTGTTATCTCTTTTGTCAAAAATCACCTGTTTTTGCTTGAACATTAAATGCCTCCAAATGGTATTTAATTCACTTCCTGGGCCCCTGGAAGCATGAAAATCACTTTAAACATGCTAATTTTAGCTCTAAAACTGATGATCTACCTACAAATGTGAACTGACGTTCAAAAATAAAACATTTGAAAACGGACCATTTTTCACCTTTCTGAAGCATGACGTAATGGGGGGGGGTGTTATCTCTTTTGTCAAAAATCACCTGTTTTTGCTTGAACATTAAATGCCTCCAAATGGTATTTAATTCACTTCCCGGGGTGAAGAAACACTTTTTGAGACCTCAGAGTGAGTAAATTGGCCATTTTCATGCACTTTTAACCATTCCACAAATCTTGTGTTTTGGGCCCCTGGAAGCATGAAAATCACTTTAAACATGCTAATTTTAGCTCTAAAACTGATGATCTACCTACAAATGTGAACTGACGTTAAAAAATAAAACCTTTGAAAACGGACCATTTTTCACCTTTCTGCAGCATGACGTAATGGGGGGGGGGGGTGTTATCTCTTTTGTCAAAAATCACCTGTTTTTGCTTGAACATTAAATGCCTCCAAATGGTATTTAATTCACTTCCCGAGCCCCTGGAAGCATGAAAATCACTTTAAACATGCTAATTTTAGCTCTAAAACTGATGATCTACCTACAAATGTGAACTGACGTTCAAAAATAAAACATTTGAAAACGGACCGTTTTTCACCTTTCTGAAGCATGACGTAATGGGGGGGTGTTATCACTTTTGTCAAAAATCACCTGTTTTTGCTTGAACATTAAATGCCTCCAAATGGTATTTAATTCACTTCCCGGGGTGAAGAAACACTTTTTGAGACCTCAGAGTGAGTAAATTGGCCATTTTCATGCACTTTTAACCATTCCACAAATCTTGTGTTTTGGGCCCCTGGAAGCATGAAAATCACTTTAAACATGCTAATTTTAGCTCTAAAACTGATGATCTACCTACAAATGTGAACTGACGTTAAAAAATAAAACATTTGAAAACGGACCATTTTTCACCTTTTTGCAGCATGACGTAATGGGGGGGTGTTATCTCTTTTGTCAAAAATCACCTGTTTTTGCTTGAACAGTAAATGCCTCCAAATGGTATTAAATTCACTTCCCGGGGTGAAGAAACACTTTTTGAGACCTCAGAGTGAGTAAATTGGCCATTTTCATGCACTTTTAACCATTCCACAAATCTTGTGTTTTGGGCCCCTGGAAGCATGAAAATCACTTTAAACATGCTAATTTTAGCTCTAAAACTGATGATCTACCTACAAATGTGAACTGACGTTAAAAAATAAAACATTTGAAAACGGACCATTTTTCACCTTTCTGCAGCATGACGTAATGGGGGGGGTGTTATCTCTTTTGTCAAAAATCACCTGTTTTTGCTTGAACATTAAATGCCTCCAAATGGTATTTAATTCACTTCCCGGGCCCCTGGAAGCATGAAAATCACTTTAAACGTGCTAATTTTAGCTCTAAAACTGATGATCTACCTACAAATGTGAACTGACTTTCAAAAATAAAACATTTGAAAACGGACAATTTTTCACCTTTCTGAAGCATGACGTAATGGGGGGTGTTATCTCTTTTGTCAAAAATCACCTGTTTTTGCTTGAACATTAAATGCCTCAAAATGGTATTTAATTCACTTCCCGGGCCCCTGGTAGCATGAAAATCACTTTAAACATGCTAATTTTAGCTCTAAAACTGATGATCTACCTACAAATGTGAACTGACATTCAAAAATAAAACATTTGAAAACGGACCATTTTTCACCTTTCTGAAGCATGACGTAATGGGGGGGTGTTATCTCTTTTGTCAAAAAGAACCTGTTTTTGCTTGAACATTAAATGCCTCCAAATGGTATTTAATTCACTTCCCGGGGTGAAGAAACACTTTTTGAGACCTCAGAGTGAGTAAATTGGCCATTTGCATGCACTTTTAACCATTCCACAAATCTTGTGTTTTGGGCCCCTGGAAGCATGAAAATCACTTTAAACATGCTAATTTTAGCTCTAAAACTGATGATCTACCTACAAATGTGAACTGACGTTAAAAAATAAAACATTTGAAAACGGACCATTTTTCACCTTTCTGCAGCATGACGTAATGGGGGGGTTATCTCTTTTGTCAAAAATCACCTGTTTTTGCTTGAACATTAAATGCCTCCAAATCGTATTTAATTCACTTCCCGGGCCCCTGGAAGCATGAAAATCACTTTAAACATGCTAATTTTAGCTCTAAAACTGATGATCTACCTACAAATGTGAACTGACTTTCAAAAATAAAACATTTGAAAACGGACAATTTTTCACCTTTCTGAAGCATGACGTAATGGGGGGGTGTTATCTCTTTTGTCAAAAATCACCTGTTTTTGCTTGAACATTAAATGCCTCCAAATGGTATTTAATTCACTTCCCGGGCCCCTGGAAGCATGAAAATCACTTTAAACATGCTAATTTTAGCTCTAAAACTGATGATCTACCTACAAATGTGAACTGACGTTCAAAAATAAAACATTTGAAAACGGACCATTTTTCACCTTTCTGAAGCATGACGTAATGGGGGGGTGTTATCTCTTTTGTCAAAAATCACCTGTTTTTGCTTGAACATTAAATGCCTCCAAATGGTATTTAATTCACTTCCCGGGGTGAAGAAACACTTTTTGAGACCTCAGAGTGAGTAAATTGGCCATTTTCATGCACTTTTAACCATTCCACAAATCTTGTGTTTTGGGCCCCTGGAAGCATGAAAATCACTTTAAACATGCTAATTTTAGCTCTAAAACTGATGATCTACCTACAAATGTGAACTGACGTTAAAAAATAAAACATTTGAAAACGGACCATTTTTCACCTTTCTGCAGCATGACGTAATGGGGGGGTGTTATCTCTTTTGTCAAAAATCACCTGTTTTTGCTTGAACAGTAAATGCCTCCAAATGGTATTAAATTCACTTCCCGGGGTGAAGAAACACTTTTTGAGACCTCAGAGTGAGTAAATTGGCCATTTTCATGCACTTTTAACCATTCCACAAATCTTGTGTTTTGGGCCCCTGGAAGCATGAAAATCACTTTAAACATGCTAATTTTAGCTCTAAAACTGATGATCTACCTACAAATGTGAACTGACGTTAAAAAATAAAACATTTGAAAACGGACCATTTTTCACCTTTCTGCAGCATGACGTAATGGGGGGGGTGTTATCTCTTTTGTCAAAAATCACCTGTTTTTGCTTGAACATTAAATGCCTCCAAATGGTATTTAATTCACTTCCCGGGCCCCTGGAAGCATGAAAATCACTTTAAACGTGCTAATTTTAGCTCTAAAACTGATGATCTACCTACAAATGTGAACTGACTTTCAAAAATAAAACATTTGAAAACGGACAATTTTTCACCTTTCTGAAGCATGACGTAATGGGGGGTGTTATCTCTTTTGTCAAAAATCACCTGTTTTTGCTTGAACATTAAATGCCTCAAAATGGTATTTAATTCACTTCCCGGGCCCCTGGTAGCATGAAAATCACTTTAAACATGCTAATTTTAGCTCTAAAACTGATGATCTACCTACAAATGTGAACTGACATTCAAAAATAAAACATTTGAAAACGGACCATTTTTCACCTTTCTGAAGCATGACGTAATGGGGGGGTGTTATCTCTTTTGTCAAAAAGAACCTGTTTTTGCTTGAACATTAAATGCCTCCAAATGGTATTTAATTCACTTCCCGGGGTGAAGAAACACTTTTTGAGACCTCAGAGTGAGTAAATTGGCCATTTGCATGCACTTTTAACCATTCCACAAATCTTGTGTTTTGGGCCCCTGGAAGCATGAAAATCACTTTAAACATGCTAATTTTAGCTCTAAAACTGATGATCTACCTACAAATGTGAACTGACGTTAAAAAATAAAACATTTGAAAACGGACCATTTTTCACCTTTCTGCAGCATGACGTAATGGGGGGGTTATCTCTTTTGTCAAAAATCACCTGTTTTTGCTTGAACATTAAATGCCTCCAAATCGTATTTAATTCACTTCCCGGGCCCCTGGAAGCATGAAAATCACTTTAAACATGCTAATTTTAGCTCTAAAACTGATGATCTACCTACAAATGTGAACTGACTTTCAAAAATAAAACATTTGAAAACGGACAATTTTTCACCTTTCTGAAGCATGACGTAATGGGGGGGTGTTATCTCTTTTGTCAAAAATCACCTGTTTTTGCTTGAACATTAAATGCCTCCAAATGGTATTTAATTCACTTCCCGGGCCCCTGGAAGCATGAAAATCACTTTAAACATGCTAATTTTAGCTCTAAAACTGATGATCTACCTACAAATGTGAACTGACGTTCAAAAATAAAACATTTGAAAACGGACCATTTTTCACCTTTCTGAAGCATGACGTAATGGGGGGGGTGTTATCTCTTTTGTCAAAAATCACCTGTTTTTGCTTGAACATTAAATGCCTCCAAATGGTATTTAATTCACTTCCCGGGGTGAAGAAACACTTTTTGAGACCTCAGAGTGAGTAAATTGGCCATTTTCATGCACTTTTAACCATTCCACAAATCTTGTGTTTTGGGCCCCTGGAAGCATGAAAATCACTTTAAACATGCTAATTTTAGCTCTAAAACTGATGATCTACCTACAAATGTGAACTGACATTAAAAAATAAAACATTTGAAAACGGACCATTTTTCACCTTTCTGAAGCATGACGTAATGGGGGGGGTGTTATCTCTTTTGTCAAAAATCACCTGTTTTTGCTTGAACATTAAATGCCTCCAAATGGTATTTAATTCACTTCCCGTGGTGAAGAAACACTTTTTGAGACCTCAGAGTGAGTAAATTGGCCATTTTCATGCACTTTTAACCATTCCACAAATCTTGTGTTTTGGGCCCTGGAAGCATGAAAATCACTTTAAACATGCTAATTTTAGCTCTAAAACTGATGATCTACCTACAAATGTGAACTGACGTTAAAAAAACCATTTGAAAACGGACCATTTTTCACCTTTCTGCAGCATGACGTAATGGGGGGGGTGTTATCTCTTTTGTCAAAAATCACCTGTTTTTGCTTGAACATTAAATGCCTCCAAATGGTATTTAATTCACTTCCTGGGCCCCTGGAAGCATGAAAATCACTTTAAACATGCTAATTTTAGCTCTAAAACTGATGATCTACCTACAAATGTGAACTGACGTTCAAAAATAAAACATTTGAAAACGGACCATTTTTCACCTTTCTGAAGCATGACGTAATGGGGGGTGTTATCACTTTTGTCAAAAATCACCTGTTTTTGCTTGAACATTAAATGCCTCCAAATGGTATTTAATTCACTTCCCGGGGTGAAGAAACACTTTTTGAGACCTCAGAGAGAGTAAATTGGCCATTTTCATGCACTTTTAACCATTCCACAAATCTTGTGTTTTGGGCCCCTGGAAGCATGAAAATCACTTTAAACATGCTAATTTTAGCTCTAAAACTGATGATCTACCTACAAATGTGAACTGACGTTAAAAAATAAAACATTTGAAAACGGACCATTTTTCACCTTTCTGCAGCATGACGTAATGTGGGGGTGTCATCTCTTTTGTCAAAAATCACCTGTTTTTGCTTGAACATTAAATGCCTCCAAATGGTATTTAATTCACTTCCCGGGCCCCTGGAAGCATGAAAATCACTTTAAACGTGCTAATTTTAGCTCTAAAACTGATGATCTACCTACAAATGTGAACTGACATTCAAAAATAAAACATTTGAAAATGGACCATTTTTCACCTTTCTGAAGCATGACGTAATGGGGGGGTGTTATCTCTTTTGTCAAAAATTCACCTGTTTTTGCTTGAACATTAAATGCCTCCAAATGGTATTTAATTACCTTCCCGGGGTGAAGAAACACTTTTTGAGACCTCAGAGTGAGTAAATTGGCCATTTTCATGCACTTTTAACCATTCCACAAATCTTGTGTTTTGGGCCCCTGGAAGCATGAAAATCACTTTAAACATGCTAATTTTAGCTCTAAAACTGATGATCTACCTACAAATGTGAACTGACGTTAAAAAATAAAACATTTGAAAACGGACCATTTTTCACCTTTCTGCAGCATGACGCAATGGGGGGGTGTTATCACTTTTGTCAAAAATCACCTGTTTTTGCTTGAAAATTAAATGCCTCCAAATCGTATTTAATTCACTTCCCGGGCCCCTGGAAGCATGAAAATCACTTTAAACATGCTAATTTTAGCTCTAAAACTGATGATCTACCTACAAATGTGAACTGACTTTCAAAAATAAAACATTTGAAAACGGACCATTTTTCACCTTTCTGAAGCATGACGCAATGGGGGGGTGTTATCACTTTTGTCAAAAATCACCTGTTTTTGCTTGAACATTAAATGCCTCCAAATGGTATTTAATTCACTTCCCGGGGTGAAGAAACACTTTTTGAGACCTCAGAGTGAGTAAATTGGCCATTTTCATGCACTTTTAACCATTCCACAAATCTTGTGTTTTGGGCCCCTGGAAGCATGAAAATCACTTTAAACATGCTAATTTTAGCTCTAAAACTGATGATCTACCTACAAATGTGAACTGACATTCAAAAATAAAACATTTGAAAACGGACCATTTTTCACCTTTCTGAAGCATGACGTAATGAGGGGGTGTTATCTCTTTTGTCAAAAATCACCTGTTTTTGCTTGAACATTAAATGCCTCCAAATGGTATTTAATTACCTTCCCGGGGTGAAGAAACACTTTTTGAGACCTCAGAGTGAGTAAATTGGCCATTTTCATGCACTTTTAACCATTCCACAAATCTTGTGTTTTGGGCCCCTGGAAGCATGAAAATCACTTTAAACATGCTAATTTTAGCTCTAAAACTGATGATCTACCTACAAATGTGAACTGACGTTAAAAAATAAAACATTTGAAAACGGACCATTTTTCACCTTTCTGCAGCATGACGTAATGGGGGGGTTATCTCTTTTGTCAAAAATCACCTGTTTTTGCTTGAACATTAAATGCCTCCAAATCGTATTTAATTCACTTCCCAGGCCCCTGGAAGCATGAAAATCACTTTAAACATGCTAATTTTAGCTCTAAAACTGATGATCTACCTACAAATGTGAACTGACTTTCAAAAATAAAACATTTGAAAACGGACAATTTTTCACCTTTCTGAAGCATGACGTAATGGGGGGTGTTATCTCTTTTGTCAAAAATCACCTGTTTTTGCTTGAACATTAAATGCCTCCAAATGGTATTTAATTAGCTTCCCGGGCCCATGGAAGCATGAAAATCACTTTAAACATGCTAATTTTAGCTCTAAAACTGATGATCTACCTACAAATGTGAACTGACGTTCAAAAATAAAACATTTGAAAACGGACCATTTTTCACCTTTCTGAAGCATGACGTAATGGGGGGGTGTTATCTCTTTTGTCAAAAATCACCTGTTTTTGCTTGAACATTAAATGCCTCCAAATGGTATTTAATTCACTTCCCGTGGTGAAGAAACACTTTTTGAGACCTCAGAGTGAGTAAATTGGCCATTTTCATGCACTTTTAACCATTCCACAAATCTTGTGTTTTGGGCCCCTGGAAGCATGAAAATCACTTTAAACATGCTAATTTTAGCTCTAAAACTGATGATCTACCTACAAATGTGAACTGACATTAAAAAATAAAACATTTGAAAACGGACCATTTTTCACCTTTCTGAAGCATGACGTAATGGAAGGGGTTTTATCTCTTTTGTCAAAAATCACCTGTTTTTGCTTGAACATTAAATGCCTCCAAATGGTATTTAATTCACTTCCCGTGGTGAAGAAACACTTTTTGAGACCTCAGAGTGAGTAAATTGGCCATTTTCATGCACTTTTAACCATTCCACAAATCTTGTGTTTTGGGCCCTGGAAGCATGAAAATCACTTTAAACATGCTAATTTTAGCTCTAAAACTGATGATCTACCTACAAATGTGAACTGACGTTAAAAAATAAAACATTTGAAAACGGACCATTTTTCACCTTTCTGCAGCATGACGTAATGGGGGGGTTATCTCTTTTGTCAAAAATCACCTGTTTTTGCTTGAACATTAAATGCCTCCAAATCGTATTTAATTCACTTCCCGGGCCCCTGGAAGCATGAAAATCACTTTAAACATGCTAATTTTAGCTCTAAAACTGATGATCTACCTACAAATGTGAACTGACTTTCAAAAATAAAACATTTGAAAACGGACAATTTTTCACCTTTCTGAAGCATGACGTAATGGGGGGGTGTTATCTCTTTTGTCAAAAATCACCTGTTTTTGCTTGAACATTAAATGCCTCCAAATGGTATTTAATTCACTTCCCGGGCCCCTGGAAGCATGAAAATCACTTTAAACATGCTAATTTTAGCTCTAAAACTGATGATCTACCTACAAATGTGAACTGACGTTCAAAAATAAAACATTTGAAAACGGACCATTTTTCACCTTTCTGAAGCATGACGTAATGGGGGGGTGTTATCTCTTTTGTCAAAAATCACCTGTTTTTGCTTGAACATTAAATGCCTCCAAATGGTATTTAATTCACTTCCCGGGGTGAAGAAACACTTTTTGAGACCTCAGAGTGAGTAAATTGGCCATTTTCATGCACTTTTAACCATTCCACAAATCTTGTGTTTTGGGCGCCTGGAAGCATGAAAATCACTTTAAACATGCTAATTTTAGCTCTAAAACTGATGATCTACCTACAAATGTGAACTGACATTAAAAAATTAAAACATTTGAAAACGGACCATTTTTCACCTTTCTGAAGCATGACGTAATGGGGGGGGTGTTATCTCTTTTGTCAAAAATCACCTGTTTTTGCTTGAACATTAAATGCCTCCAAATGGTATTTAATTCACTTCCCGTGGTGAAGAAACACTTTTTGAGACCTCAGAGTGAGTAAATTGGCCATTTTCATGCACTTTTAACCATTCCACAAATCTTGTGTTTTGGGCCCTGGAAGCATGAAAATCACTTTAAACATGCTAATTTTAGCTCTAAAACTGATGATCTACCTACAAATGTGAACTGACGTTAAAAAAAAGCATTTGAAAACGGACCATTTTTCACCTTTCTGCAGCATGACGTAATGGGGGGGGTGTTATCTCTTTTGTCAAAAATCACCTGTTTTTGCTTGAACATTAAATGCCTCCAAATGGTATTTAATTCACTTCCTGGGCCCCTGGAAGCATGAAAATCACTTTAAACATGCTAATTTTTGCTCTAAAACTGATGATCTACCTACAAATGTGAACTGACGTTCAAAAATAAAACATTTGAAAACGGACCATTTTTCACCTTTCTGAAGCATGACGTAATGGGGGGTGTTATCACTTTTGTCAAAAATCACCTGTTTTTGCTTGAACATTAAATGCCTCCAAATGGTATTTAATTCACTTCCCGGGGTGAAGAAACACTTTTTGAGACCTCAGAGAGAGTAAATTGGCCATTTTCATGCACTTTTAACCATTCCACAAATCTTGTGTTTTGGGCGCCTGGAAGCATGAAAATCACTTTAAACATGCTAATTTTAGCTCTAAAACTGATGATCTACCTACAAATGTGAACTGACATTAAAAAATTAAAACATTTGAAAACGGACCATTTTTCACCTTTCTGAAGCATGACGTAATGGGGGGGGTGTTATCTCTTTTGTCAAAAATCACCTGTTTTTGCTTGAACATTAAATGCCTCCAAATGGTATTTAATTCACTTCCCGTGGTGAAGAAACACTTTTTGAGACCTCAGAGTGAGTAAATTGGCCATTTTCATGCACTTTTAACCATTCCACAAATCTTGTGTTTTGGGCCCTGGAAGCATGAAAATCACTTTAAACATGCTAATTTTAGCTCTAAAACTGATGATCTACCTACAAATGTGAACTGACGTTAAAAAAAAGCATTTGAAAACGGACCATTTTTCACCTTTCTGCAGCATGACGTAATGGGGGGGGTGTTATCTCTTTTGTCAAAAATCACCTGTTTTTGCTTGAACATTAAATGCCTCCAAATGGTATTTAATTCACTTCCTGGGCCCCTGGAAGCATGAAAATCACTTTAAACATGCTAATTTTTGCTCTAAAACTGATGATCTACCTACAAATGTGAACTGACGTTCAAAAATAAAACATTTGAAAACGGACCATTTTTCACCTTTCCTGAAGCATGACGTAATGGGGGGTGTTATCACTTTTGTCAAAATCACCTGTTTTTGCTTGAACATTAAATGCCTCCAAATGGTATTTAATTCACTTCCCGGGGTGAAGAAACACTTTTTGAGACCTCAGAGAGAGTAAATTGGCCATTTTCATGCACTTTTAACCATTCCACAAATCTTGTGTTTTGGGCCCCTGGAAGCATGAAAATCACTTTAAACATGCTAATTTTAGCTCTAAAACTGATGATCTACCTACAAATGTGAACTGACGTTAAAAAATAAAACCTTTGAAAACGGACCATTTTTCACCTTTCTGCAGCATGACGTAATGGGGGGGGGGGTGTTATCTCTTTTGTCAAAAATCACCTGTTTTTGCTTGAACATTAAATGCCTCCAAATTGTATTAAATTCACTTCCCGGGGTGAAGAAACACTTTTTGAGACCTCAGAGTGAGTAAATTGGCCATTTTCATGCACTTTTAACCATTCCACAAATCTTGTGTTTTGGGCCCCTGGAAGCATGAAAATCACTTTAAACATGCTAATTTTAGCTCTAAAACTGATGATCTACCTACAAATGTGAACTGACGTTAAAAAATAAAACATTTGAAAACGGACCATTTTTCACCTTTCTGCAGCATGACGTAATGTGGGGGTGTTATCTCTTTTGTCAAAAATCACCTGTTTTTGCTTGAACATTAAATGCCTCCAAATGGTATTTAATTCACTTCCCGGGCCCCTGGAAGCATGAAAATCACTTTAAACGTGCTAATTTTAGCTCTAAAACTGATGATCTACCTACAAATGTGAACTGACATTCAAAAATAAAACATTTGAAAACGGACCATTTTTCACCTTTCTGAAGCATGACGTAATGGGGGGGTGTTATCTCTTTTGTCAAAAATTCACCTGTTTTTGCTTGAACATTAAATGCCTCCAAATGGTATTTAATTACCTTCCCGGGGTGAAGAAACACTTTTTGAGACCTCAGAGTGAGTAAATTGGCCATTTTCATGCACTTTTAACCATTCCACAAATCTTGTGTTTTGGGCCCCTGGAAGCATGAAAATCACTTTAAACATGCTAATTTTAGCTCTAAAACTGATGATCTACCTACAAATGTGAACTGACGTTAAAAAATAAAACATTTG
Organism: Lissotriton helveticus; assembly: GCF_964261635.1. Lineage (NCBI taxonomy): Eukaryota > Metazoa > Chordata > Amphibia > Caudata > Salamandridae > Lissotriton > Lissotriton helveticus. The sequence continues at coordinate 213,905 of NW_027612056.1, read as the reverse complement.
AAAACGGACCATTTTTCACCTTTCTGCAGCATGACGCAATGGGGGGGTGTTATCACTTTTGTCAAAAATCACCTGTTTTTGCTTGAAAATTAAATGCCTCCAAATCGTATTTAATTCACTTCCCGGGCCCCTGGAAGCATGAAAATCACTTTAAACATGCTAATTTTAGCTCTAAAACTGATGATCTACCTACAAATGTGAACTGACTTTCAAAAATAAAACATTTGAAAACGGACCATTTTTCACCTTTCTGAAGCATGACGCAATGGGGGGGTGTTATCACTTTTGTCAAAAATCACCTGTTTTTGCTTGAACATTAAATGCCTCCAAATGGTATTTAATTCACTTCCCGGGGTGAAGAAACACTTTTTGAGACCTCAGAGTGAGTAAATTGGCCATTTTCATGCACTTTTAACCATTCCACAAATCTTGTGTTTTGGGCCCCTGGAAGCATGAAAATCACTTTAAACATGCTAATTTTAGCTCTAAAACTGATGATCTACCTACAAATGTGAACTGACATTCAAAAATAAAACATTTGAAAACGGACCATTTTTCACCTTTCTGAAGCATGACGTAATGAGGGGGTGTTATCTCTTTTGTCAAAAATCACCTGTTTTTGCTTGAACATTAAATGCCTCCAAATGGTATTTAATTACCTTCCCGGGGTGAAGAAACACTTTTTGAGACCTCAGAGTGAGTAAATTGGCCATTTTCATGCACTTTTAACCATTCCACAAATCTTGTGTTTTGGGCCCCTGGAAGCATGAAAATCACTTTAAACATGCTAATTTTAGCTCTAAAACTGATGATCTACCTACAAATGTGAACTGACGTTAAAAAATAAAACATTTGAAAACGGACCATTTTTCACCTTTCTGCAGCATGACGTAATGGGGGGGTTATCTCTTTTGTCAAAAATCACCTGTTTTTGCTTGAACATTAAATGCCTCCAAATCGTATTTAATTCACTTCCCAGGCCCCTGGAAGCATGAAAATCACTTTAAACATGCTAATTTTAGCTCTAAAACTGATGATCTACCTACAAATGTGAACTGACTTTCAAAAATAAAACATTTGAAAACGGACAATTTTTCACCTTTCTGAAGCATGACGTAATGGGGGGTGTTATCTCTTTTGTCAAAAATCACCTGTTTTTGCTTGAACATTAAATGCCTCCAAATGGTATTTAATTCACTTCCTGGGCCCCTGGAAGCATGAAAATCACTTTAAACATGCTAATTTTAGCTCTAAAACTGATGATCTACCTACAAATGTGAACTGACGTTCAAAAATAAAACATTTGAAAACGGACCATTTTTCACCTTTCTGAAGCATGACGTAATGGGGGGGGGTGTTATCTCTTTTGTCAAAATCACCTGTTTTTGCTTGAACATTAAATGCCTCCAAATGGTATTTAATTCACTTCCCGGGGTGAAGAAACACTTTTTGAGACCTCAGAGTGAGTAAATTGGCCATTTTCATGCACTTTTAACCATTCCACAAATCTTGTGTTTTGGGCCCCTGGAAGCATGAAAATCACTTTAAACATGCTAATTTTAGCTCTAAAACTGATGATCTACCTACAAATGTGAACTGACGTTAAAAAATAAAACCTTTGAAAACGGACCATTTTTCACCTTTCTGCAGCATGACGTAATGGGGGGGGGGTGTTATCTCTTTTGTCAAAAATCACCTGTTTTTGCTTGAACATTAAATGCCTCCAAATTGTATTAAATTCACTTCCCGGGGTGAAGAAACACTTTTTGAGACCTCAGAGTGAGTAAATTGGCCATTTTCATGCACTTTTAACCATTCCACAAATCTTGTGTTTTGGGCCCCTGGAAGCATGAAAATCACTTTAAACATGCTAATTTTAGCTCTAAAACTGATGATCTACCTACAAATGTGAACTGACGTTCAAAAATAAAACATTTGAAAACGGACCATTTTTCACCTTTCTGCAGCATGACGTAATGGGGGGGGGTGTTATCTCTTTTGTCAAAAATCACCTGTTTTTGCTTGAACATTAAATGCCTCCAAATGGTATTTAATTCACTTCCCGAGCCCCTGGAAGCATGAAAATCACTTTAAACATGCTAATTTTAGCTCTAAAACTGATGATCTACCTACAAATGTGAACTGACGTTCAAAAATAAAACATTTGAAAACGGACCGTTTTTCACCTTTCTGAAGCATGACGTAATGGGGGGGTGTTATCACTTTTGTCAAAAATCACCTGTTTTTGCTTGAACATTAAATGCCTCCAAATGGTATTTAATTCACTTCCCGGGGTGAAGAAACACTTTTTGAAACCTCAGAGTGAGTAAATTGGCCATTTTCATGCACTTTTAACCATTCCACAAATCTTGTGTTTTGGGCCCCTGGAAGCATGAAAATCACTTTAAACATGCTAATTTTAGCTCTAAAACTGATGATCTACCTACAAATGTGAATTGACGTTAAAAAATAAAACATTTGAAAACGGACCATTTTTCACCTTTCTGCAGCATGACGTAATGGGGGGTGTTATCTCTTTTGTCAAAAATCACCTGTTTTTGCTTGAACAGTAAATGCCTCCAAATGGTATTAAATTCACTTCCCGGGGTGAAGAAACACTTTTTGAGACCTCAGAGTGAGTAAATTGGCCATTTTCATGCACTTTTAACCATTCCACAAATCTTGTGTTTTGGGCCCCTGGAAGCATGAAAATCACTTTAAACATGCTAATTTTAGCTCTAAAACTGATGATCTACCTACAAATGTGAACTGACGTTAAAAAATAAAACATTTGAAAACGGACCATTTTTCACCTTTCTGCAGCATGACGTAATGGGGGGGGTGTTATCTCTTTTGTCAAAAATCACCTGTTTTTGCTTGAACATTAAATGCCTCCAAATGGTATTTAATTCACTTCCCGGGCCCCTGGAAGCATGAAAATCACTTTAAACGTGCTAATTTTAGCTCTAAAACTGATGATCTACCTACAAATGTGAACTGACTTTCAAAAATAAAACATTTGAAAACGGACCATTTTTCACCTTTCTGCAGCATGACGTAATGTGGGGGTGTTATCTCTTTTGTCAAAAATCACCTGTTTTTGCTTGAACATTAAATGCCTCCAAATGGTATTTAATTCACTTCCCGGGCCCCTGGAAGCATGAAAATCACTTTAAACGTGCTAATTTTAGCTCTAAAACTGATGATCTACCTACAAATGTGAACTGAAATTCAAAAATAAAACATTTGAAAACGGACCATTTTTCACCTTTCTGAAGCATGACGTAATGGGGGGGTGTTATCTCTTTTGTCAAAAATTCACCTGTTTTTGCTTGAACATTAAATGCCTCCAAATGGTATTTAATTACCTTCCCGGGGTGAAGAAACACTTTTTGAGACCTCAGAGTGAGTAAATTGGCCATTTTCATGCACTTTTAACCATTCCACAAATCTTGTGTTTTGGGCCCCTGGAAGCATGAAAATCACTTTAAACATGCTAATTTTAGCTCTAAAACTGATGATCTACCTACAAATGTGAACTGACGTTAAAAAATAAAACATTTGAAAACGGACCATTTTTCACCTTTCTGCAGCATGACGCAATGGGGGGGTGTTATCACTTTTGTCAAAAATCACCTGTTTTTGCTTGAAAATTAAATGCCTCCAAATCGTATTTAATTCACTTCCCGGGCCCCTGGAAGCATGAAAATCACTTTAAACATGCTAATTTTAGCTCTAAAACTGATGATCTACCTACAAATGTGAACTGACTTTCAAAAATAAAACATTTGAAAACGGACCATTTTTCACCTTTCTGAAGCATGACGCAATGGGGGGGTGTTATCACTTTTGTCAAAAATCACCTGTTTTTGCTTGAACATTAAATGCCTCCAAATGGTATTTAATTCACTTCCCGGGGTGAAGAAACACTTTTTGAGACCTCAGAGTGAGTAAATTGGCCATTTTCATGCACTTTTAACCATTCCACAAATCTTGTGTTTTGGGCCCCTGGAAGCATGAAAATCACTTTAAACATGCTAATTTTAGCTCTAAAACTGATGATCTACCTACAAATGTGAACTGACATTCAAAAATAAAACATTTGAAAACGGACCATTTTTCACCTTTCTGAAGCATGACGTAATGAGGGGGTGTTATCTCTTTTGTCAAAAATCACCTGTTTTTGCTTGAACATTAAATGCCTCCAAATGGTATTTAATTACCTTCCCGGGGTGAAGAAACACTTTTTGAGACCTCAGAGTGAGTAAATTGGCCATTTTCATGCACTTTTAACCATTCCACAAATCTTGTGTTTTGGGCCCCTGGAAGCATGAAAATCACTTTAAACATGCTAATTTTAGCTCTAAAACTGATGATCTACCTACAAATGTGAACTGACGTTAAAAAATAAAACATTTGAAAACGGACCATTTTTCACCTTTCTGCAGCATGACGTAATGGGGGGGGTGTTATCTCTTTTGTCAAAAATCACCTGTTTTTGCTTGAACATTAAATGCCTCCAAATGGTATTTAATTCACTTCCCGGGCCCCTGGAAGCATGAAAATCACTTTAAACGTGCTAATTTTAGCTCTAAAACTGATGATCTACCTACAAATGTGAACTGACTTTCAAAAATAAAACATTTGAAAACGGACCATTTTTCACCTTTCTGCAGCATGACGTAATGTGGGGGTGTTATCTCTTTTGTCAAAAATCACCTGTTTTTGCTTGAACATTAAATGCCTCCAAATGGTATTTAATTCACTTCCCGGGCCCCTGGAAGCATGAAAATCACTTTAAACGTGCTAATTTTAGCTCTAAAACTGATGATCTACCTACAAATGTGAACTGAAATTCAAAAATAAAACATTTGAAAACGGACCATTTTTCACCTTTCTGAAGCATGACGTAATGGGGGGGTGTTATCTCTTTTGTCAAAAATTCACCTGTTTTTGCTTGAACATTAAATGCCTCCAAATGGTATTTAATTACCTTCCCGGGGTGAAGAAACACTTTTTGAGACCTCAGAGTGAGTAAATTGGCCATTTTCATGCACTTTTAACCATTCCACAAATCTTGTGTTTTGGGCCCCTGGAAGCATGAAAATCACTTTAAACATGCTAATTTTAGCTCTAAAACTGATGATCTACCTACAAATGTGAACTGACGTTAAAAAATAAAACATTTGAAAACGGACCATTTTTCACCTTTCTGCAGCATGACGCAATGGGGGGGTGTTATCACTTTTGTCAAAAATCACCTGTTTTTGCTTGAAAATTAAATGCCTCCAAATCGTATTTAATTCACTTCCCGGGCCCCTGGAAGCATGAAAATCACTTTAAACATGCTAATTTTAGCTCTAAAACTGATGATCTACCTACAAATGTGAACTGACTTTCAAAAATAAAACATTTGAAAACGGACCATTTTTCACCTTTCTGAAGCATGACGCAATGGGGGGGTGTTATCACTTTTGTCAAAAATCACCTGTTTTTGCTTGAACATTAAATGCCTCCAAATGGTATTTAATTCACTTCCCGGGGTGAAGAAACACTTTTTGAGACCTCAGAGTGAGTAAATTGGCCATTTTCATGCACTTTTAACCATTCCACAAATCTTGTGTTTTGGGCCCCTGGAAGCATGAAAATCACTTTAAACATGCTAATTTTAGCTCTAAAACTGATGATCTACCTACAAATGTGAACTGACATTCAAAAATAAAACATTTGAAAACGGACCATTTTTCACCTTTCTGAAGCATGACGTAATGAGGGGGTGTTATCTCTTTTGTCAAAAATCACCTGTTTTTGCTTGAACATTAAATGCCTCCAAATGGTATTTAATTACCTTCCCGGGGTGAAGAAACACTTTTTGAGACCTCAGAGTGAGTAAATTGGCCATTTTCATGCACTTTTAACCATTCCACAAATCTTGTGTTTTGGGCCCCTGGAAGCATGAAAATCACTTTAAACATGCTAATTTTAGCTCTAAAACTGATGATCTACCTACAAATGTGAACTGACGTTAAAAAATAAAACATTTGAAAACGGACCATTTTTCACCTTTCTGCAGCATGACGTAATGGGGGGGTTATCTCTTTTGTCAAAAATCACCTGTTTTTGCTTGAACATTAAATGCCTCCAAATCGTATTTAATTCACTTCCCAGGCCCCTGGAAGCATGAAAATCACTTTAAACATGCTAATTTTAGCTCTAAAACTGATGATCTACCTACAAATGTGAACTGACTTTCAAAAATAAAACATTTGAAAACGGACAATTTTTCACCTTTCTGAAGCATGACGTAATGGGGGTGTTATCTCTTTTGTCAAAAATCACCTGTTTTTGCTTGAACATTAAATGCCTCCAAATGGTATTTAATTCACTTCCTGGGCCCCTGGAAGCATGAAAATCACTTTAAACATGCTAATTTTAGCTCTAAAACTGATGATCTACCTACAAATGTGAACTGACGTTCAAAAATAAAACATTTGAAAACGGACCATTTTTCACCTTTCTGAAGCATGACGTAATGGGGGGGTGTTATCTCTTTTGTCAAAAATCACCTGTTTTTGCTTGAACATTAAATGCCTCCAAATGGTATTTAATTCACTTCCCGTGGTGAAGAAAAACTTTTTGAGACCTCAGAGTGAGTAAATTGGCCATTTTCATGCACTTTTAACCATTCCACAAATCTTGTGTTTTGGGCCCCTGGAAGCATGAAAATCACTTTAAACATGCTAATTTTAGCTCTAAAACTGATGATCTACCTACAAATGTGAACTGACATTAAAAAATAAAACATTTGAAAACGGACCATTTTTCACCTTTCTGAAGCATGACGTAATGGGGGGGTGTTATCTCTTTTGTCAAAAATCACCTGTTTTTGCTTGAACATTAAATGCCTCCAAATGGTATTTAATTCACTTCCCGTGGTGAAGAAACACTTTTTGAGACCTCAGAGTGAGTAAATTGGCCATTTTCATGCACTTTTAACCATTCCACAAATCTTGTGTTTTGGGCCCTGGAAGCATGAAAATCACTTTAAACATGCTAATTTTAGCTCTAAAACTGATGATCTACCTACAAATGTGAACTGACGTTAAAAAAAAACATTTGAAAACGGACCATTTTTCACCTTTCTGCAGCATGACGTAATGGGGGGGGGTGTTATCTCTTTTGTCAAAAATCACCTGTTTTTGCTTGAACATTAAATGCCTCCAAATGGTATTTAATTCACTTCCTGGGCCCCTGGAAGCATGAAAATCACTTTAAACATGCTAATTTTAGCTCTAAAACTGATGATCTACCTACAAATGTGAACTGACGTTCAAAAATAAAACATTTGAAAACGGACCATTTTTCACCTTTCTGCAGCATGACGTAATGGGGGGGGGGTGTTATCTCTTTTGTCAAAAATCACCTGTTTTTGCTTGAACATTAAATGCCTCCAAATTGTATTAAATTCACTTCCCGGGGTGAAGAAACACTTTTTGAGACCTCAGAGTGAGTAAATTGGCCATTTTCATGCACTTTTAACCATTCCACAAATCTTGTGTTTTGGGCCCCTGGAAGCATGAAAATCACTTTAAACATGCTAATTTTAGCTCTAAAACTGATGATCTACCTACAAATGTGAACTGACGTTAAAAACATAAAACATTTGAAAACGGACCATTTTTCACCTTTCTGCAGCATGACGTAATGTGGGGGTGTTATCTCTTTTGTCAAAAATCACCTGTTTTTGCTTGAACATTAAATGCCTCCAAATGGTATTTAATTCACTTCCCGGGCCCCTGGAAGCATGAAAATCACTTTAAACGTGCTAATTTTAGCTCTAAAACTGATGATCTACCTACAAATGTGAACTGACATTCAAAAATAAAACATTTGAAAACGGACCATTTTTCACCTTTCTGAAGCATGACGTAATGGGGGGGTGTTATCTCTTTTGTCAAAAATTCACCTGTTTTTGCTTGAACATTAAATGCCTCCAAATGGTATTTAATTACCTTCCCGGGGTGAAGAAACACTTTTTGAGACCTCAGAGTGAGTAAATTGGCCATTTTCATGCACTTTTAACCATTCCACAAATCTTGTGTTTTGGGCCCCTGGAAGCATGAAAATCACTTTAAACATGCTAATTTTAGCTCTAAAACTGATGATCTACCTACAAATGTGAACTGACGTTAAAAAATAAAACATTTGAAAACGGACCATTTTTCACCTTTCTGCAGCATGACGCAATGGGGGGGTGTTATCACTTTTGTCAAAAATCACCTGTTTTTGCTTGAAAATTAAATGCCTCCAAATCGTATTTAATTCACTTCCCGGGCCCCTGGAAGCATGAAAATCACTTTAAACATGCTAATTTTAGCTCTAAAACTGATGATCTACCTACAAATGTGAACTGACTTTCAAAAATAAAACATTTGAAAACGGACCATTTTTCACCTTTCTGAAGCATGACGCAATGGGGGGGTGTTATCACTTTTGTCAAAAATCACCTGTTTTTGCTTGAACATTAAATGCCTCCAAATGGTATTTAATTCACTTCCCGGGGTGAAGAAACACTTTTTGAGACCTCAGAGTGAGTAAATTGGCCATTTTCATGCACTTTTAACCATTCCACAAATCTTGTGTTTTGGGCCCCTGGAAGCATGAAAATCACTTTAAACATGCTAATTTTAGCTCTAAAACTGATGATCTACCTACAAATGTGAACTGACATTCAAAAATAAAACATTTGAAAACGGACCATTTTTCACCTTTCTGAAGCATGACGTAATGAGGGGGTGTTATCTCTTTTGTCAAAAATCACCTGTTTTTGCTTGAACATTAAATGCCTCCAAATGGTATTTAATTACCTTCCCGGGGTGAAGAAACACTTTTTGAGACCTCAGAGTGAGTAAATTGGCCATTTTCATGCACTTTTAACCATTCCACAAATCTTGTGTTTTGGGCCCCTGGAAGCATGAAAATCACTTTAAACATGCTAATTTTAGCTCTAAAACTGATGATCTACCTACAAATGTGAACTGACGTTCAAAAATAAAACATTTGAAAACGGACCATTTTTCACCTTTCTGAAGCATGACGTAATGGGGGGGTGTTATCTCTTTTGTCAAAAATCACCTGTTTTTGCTTGAACATTAAATGCCTCCAAATGGTATTTAATTCACTTCCCGTGGTGAAGAAACACTTTTTGAGACCTCAGAGTGAGTAAATTGGCCATTTTCATGCACTTTTAACCATTCCACAAATCTTGTGTTTTGGGCCCCTGGAAGCATGAAAATCACTTTAAACATGCTAATTTTAGCTCTAAAACTGATGATCTACCTACAAATGTGAACTGACATTAAAAAATAAAACATTTGAAAACGGACCATTTTTCACCTTTCTGAAGCATGACGTAATGGGGGGGGTGTTATCTCTTTTGTCAAAAATCACCTGTTTTTGCTTGAACATTAAATGCCTCCAAATGGTATTTAATTCACTTCCCGTGGTGAAGAAACACTTTTTGAGACCTCAGAGTGAGTAAATTGGCCATTTTCATGCACTTTTAACCATTCCACAAATCTTGTGTTTTGGGCCCTGGAAGCATGAAAATCACTTTAAACATGCTAATTTTAGCTCTAAAACTGATGATCTACCTACAAATGTGAACTGACGTTAAAAAAAAACATTTGAAAACGGACCATTTTTCACCTTTCTGCAGCATGACGTAATGGGGGGGGGTGTTATCTCTTTTGTCAAAAATCACCTGTTTTTGCTTGAACATTAAATGCCTCCAAATGGTATTTAATTCACTTCCTGGGCCCCTGGAAGCATGAAAATCACTTTAAACATGCTAATTTTAGCTCTAAAACTGATGATCTACCTACAAATGTGAACTGACGTTCAAAAATAAAACATTTGAAAACGGACCATTTTTCACCTTTCTGCAGCATGACGTAATGGGGGGGGGGTGTTATCTCTTTTGTCAAAAATCACCTGTTTTTGCTTGAACATTAAATGCCTCCAAATTGTATTAAATTCACTTCCCGGGGTGAAGAAACACTTTTTGAGACCTCAGAGTGAGTAAATTGGCCATTTTCATGCACTTTTAACCATTCCACAAATCTTGTGTTTTGGGCCCCTGGAAGCATGAAAATCACTTTAAACATGCTAATTTTAGCTCTAAAACTGATGATCTACCTACAAATGTGAACTGACGTTAAAAACATAAAACATTTGAAAACGGACCATTTTTCACCTTTCTGCAGCATGACGTAATGTGGGGGTGTTATCTCTTTTGTCAAAAATCACCTGTTTTTGCTTGAACATTAAATGCCTCCAAATGGTATTTAATTCACTTCCCGGGCCCCTGGAAGCATGAAAATCACTTTAAACGTGCTAATTTTAGCTCTAAAACTGATGATCTACCTACAAATGTGAACTGACATTCAAAAATAAAACATTTGAAAACGGACCATTTTTCACCTTTCTGAAGCATGACGTAATGGGGGGGTGTTATCTCTTTTGTCAAAAATTCACCTGTTTTTGCTTGAACATTAAATGCCTCCAAATGGTATTTAATTACCTTCCCGGGGTGAAGAAACACTTTTTGAGACCTCAGAGTGAGTAAATTGGCCATTTTCATGCACTTTTAACCATTCCACAAATCTTGTGTTTTGGGCCCCTGGAAGCATGAAAATCACTTTAAACATGCTAATTTTAGCTCTAAAACTGATGATCTACCTACAAATGTGAACTGACGTTAAAAAATAAAACATTTGAAAACGGACCATTTTTCACCTTTCTGCAGCATGACGTAATGGGGGGGTGTTATCACTTTTGTCAAAAATCACCTGTTTTTGCTTGAAAATTAAATGCCTCCAAATCGTATTTAATTCACTTCCCGGGCCCCTGGAAGCATGAAAATCACTTTAAACATGCTAATTTTAGCTCTAAAACTGATGATCTACCTACAAATGTGAACTGACTTTCAAAAATAAAACATTTGAAAACGGACCATTTTTCACCTTTCTGAAGCATGACGCAATGGGGGGGTGTTATCACTTTTGTCAAAAATCACCTGTTTTTGCTTGAACATTAAATGCCTCCAAATGGTATTTAATTCACTTCCCGGGGTGAAGAAACACTTTTTGAGACCTCAGAGTGAGTAAATTGGCCATTTTCATGCACTTTTAACCATTCCACAAATCTTGTGTTTTGGGCCCCTGGAAGCATGAAAATCACTTTAAACATGCTAATTTTAGCTCTAAAACTGATGATCTACCTACAAATGTGAACTGACATTCAAAAATAAAACATTTGAAAACGGACCATTTTTCACCTTTCTGAAGCATGACGTAATGAGGGGGTGTTATCTCTTTTGTCAAAAATCACCTGTTTTTGCTTGAACATTAAATGCCTCCAAATGGTATTTAATTACCTTCCCGGGGTGAAGAAACACTTTTTGAGACCTCAGAGTGAGTAAATTGGCCATTTTCATGCACTTTTAACCATTCCACAAATCTTGTGTTTTGGGCCCCTGGAAGCATGAAAATCACTTTAAACATGCTAATTTTAGCTCTAAAACTGATGATCTACCTACAAATGTGAACTGACGTTCAAAAATAAAACATTTGAAAACGGACCATTTTTCACCTTTCTGAAGCATGACGTAATGGGGGGGTGTTATCTCTTTTGTCAAAAATCACCTGTTTTTGCTTGAACATTAAATGCCTCCAAATGGTATTTAATTCACTTCCCGGGGTGAAGAAACACTTTTTGAGACCTCAGAGTGAGTAAATTGGCCATTTTCATGCACTTTTAACCATTCCACAAATCTTGTGTTTTGGGCCCCTGGAAGCATGAAAATCACTTTAAACATGCTAATTTTAGCTCTAAAACTGATGATCTACCTACAAATGTGAACTGACATTCAAAAATAAAACATTTGAAAACGGACCATTTTTCACCTTTCTGCAGCATGACGTAATGGGGGGGTGTTATCTCTTTTGTCAAAAATCACCTGTTTTTGCTTGAACATTAAATGCCTCCAAATGGTATTTAATCAGCTTCCCGGGCCCATGGAAGCATGAAAATCACTTTAAACATGCTAATTTTAGCTCTAAAACTGATGATCTACCTACAAATGTGAACTGACGTTCAAAAATAAAACATTTGAAAACGGACCACTTTTCACCTTTCTGAAGCATGACGTAATGGGGGGGTGTTATCTCTTTTGTCAAAAATCACCTGTTTTTGCTTGAACATTAAATGCCTCCAAATGGTATTTAATTCACTTCCCGTGGTGAAGAAACACTTTTTGAGACCTCAGAGTGAGTAAATTGGCCATTTTCATGCACTTTTAACCATTCCACAAATCTTGTGTTTTGGGCCCTGGAAGCATGAAAATCACTTTAAACATGCAAATTTTAGCTCTAAAACTGATGATCTACCTACAAATGTGAACTGACGTTAAAAAAAACAACATTTGAAAACGGACCATTTTTCAACTTTCTGCAGCATGACGTAATGGGGGGGGTGTTATCTTTTTTGTCAAAAATCACCTGTTTTTGCTTGAACATTAAATGCCTCCAAATGGTATTTAGTTCACTTCCCGGGCCCCTGGAAGCATGAAAATCACTTTAAACATGCTAATTTTAGCTCTAAAACTGATGATCTACCTACAAATGTGAACTGACGTTCAAAAATAAAACTTTTGAAAACGGACCATTTTTCACCTTTTTGAAGCATGACGTAATGGCGGGTGTTATCACTTTTGTCAAAAATCACCTGTTTTTGCTTGAACATTAAATGCCTCCAAATGGTATTTAATTCACTTCCCGGGGTGAAGAAACACTTTTTGAGACCTCAGAGTGAGTAAATTGGCCATTTTCATGCACTTTTAACAATTCCACAAATCTTGTGTTTTGGGCCCCTGGAAGCATGAAAATCACTTTAAACATGCTAATTTTAGCTCTAAAACTGATGATCTACCTACAAATGTGAACTGAGGGTAAAAAATAAAACATTTGAAAACGGACCATTTTTCACCTTTCTGCAGCATGACGTAATGGGGGGGGTGTTATCTCTTTTGTCAAAAATCACCTGGTTTTGCTTGAACATTAAATGCCTCCAAATGGTATTTAATTCACTTCCCGGGCCCCTGGAAGCATGAAAATCACTTTAAACGTGCTAATTTTAGCTCTAAAACTGATGATCTACCTACAAATGTGAACTGACTTTCAAAAATAAAACATTTGAAAACGGACAATTTTTCACGTTTCTGAAGCATGACGTAATGGGGGTGTTATCTCTTTTGTCAAAAATCACCTGTTTTTGCTTGAACATTAAATGCCTCAAAATGGTATTTAATTCACTTCCCGGGCCCCTGGTAGCATGAAAATCACTTTAAACATGCTAATTTTAGCTCTAAAACTGATGATCTACCTACAAATGTGAACTGACGTTCAAAAATAAAACATTTGAAAACGGACCATTTTTCACCTTTCTGCAGCATGACGTAATGGGGGGGGGTGTTATCTCTATTGTCAAAAATCACCTGTTTTTGCTTGAACATTAAATGCCTCCAAATGGTATTTAATTCACTTCCCGGGCCCCTGGAAGCATGAAAATCACTTTAAACATGCTAATTTTAGCTCTAAAACTGATGATCTACCTACAAATGTGAACTGACGTTCAAAAATAAAACATTTGAAAACGGACCATTTTTCACCTTTCTGAAGCATGACGTAATGGGGGGGTGTTATCACTTTTGTCAAAAATCACCTGTTTTTGCTTGAACATTAAATGCCTCCAAATTGTATTTAATTCACTTCCCGGGGTGAAGAAACACTTTTTGAGACCTCAGAGTGAGTAAATTGGCCATTTTCATGCACTTTTAACCATTCCACAAATCTTGTGTTTTGGGCCCCTGGAAGCATGAAAATCACTTTAAACATGCTAATTTTAGCTCTAAAACTGATGATCTACCTACAAATGTGAACTGACATTCAAAAATAAAACATTTGAAAACGGACCATTTTTCACCTTTCTGCAGCATGACGTAATGGGGGGGTGTTATCTCTTTTGTCAAAAATCACCTGTTTTTGCTTGAACATTAAATGCCTCCAAATGGTATTTAATCAGCTTCCCGGGCCCATGGAAGCATGAAAATCACTTTAAACATGCTAATTTTAGCTCTAAAACTGATGATCTACCTACAAATGTGAACTGACGTTCAAAAATAAAACATTTGAAAACGGACCACTTTTCACCTTTCTGAAGCATGACGTAATGGGGGGGTGTTATCTCTTTTGTCAAAAATCACCTGTTTTTGCTTGAACATTAAATGCCTCCAAATGGTATTTAATTCACTTCCCGTGGTGAAGAAACACTTTTTGAGACCTCAGAGTGAGTAAATTGGCCATTTTCATGCACTTTTAACCATTCCACAAATCTTGTGTTTTGGGCCCTGGAAGCATGAAAATCACTTTAAACATGCTAATTTTAGCTCTAAAACTGATGATCTACCTACAAATGTGAACTGACGTTAAAAAATAAAACATTTGAAAACGGACCATTTTTCACCTTTCTGCAGCATGACGTAATGGGGGGGTTATCTCTTTTGTCAAAAATCACCTGTTTTTGCTTGAACATTAAATGCCTCCAAATCGTATTTAATTCACTTCCCAGGCCCCTGGAAGCATGAAAATCACTTTAAACATGCTAATTTTAGCTCTAAAACTGATGATCTACCTACAAATGTGAACTGACTTTCAAAAATAAAACATTTGAAAACGGACAATTTTTCACCTTTCTGAAGCATGACGTAATGGGGGGTGTTATCTCTTTTGTCAAAAATCACCTGTTTTTGCTTGAACATTAAATGCCTCCAAATGGTATTTAATTCACTTACCGGGCCCCTGGAAGCATGAAAATCACTTTAAACATGCTAATTTTAGCTCTAAAACTGATGATCTACCTACAAATGTGAACTGACGTTAAAAAATAAAACATTTGAAAACGGACCATTTTTCACCTTTCTGAAGCATGACGTAATGGGGGGGCTTATCTCTTTTGTCAAAAATCACCTGTTTTTGCTTGAACATTAAATGCCTCCAAATGGTATTTAATTCACTTCCCGGGGTGAAGAAACACTTTTTGAGACCTCAGAGTGAGTAAATTGGCCATTTTCATGCACTTTTAACCATTCCACAAATCTTGTGTTTTGGGCCCCTGGAAGCATGAAAATCACTTTAAACATGCTAATTTTAGCTCTAAAACTGATGATCTACCTACAAATGTGAACTGACATTCAAAAATAAAACATTTGAAAACGGACCATTTTTCACCTTTCTGCAGCATGACGTAATGGGGGGGTGTTATCTCTTTTGTCAAAAATCACCTGTTTTTGCTTGAACATTAAATGCCTCCAAATGGTATTTAATCAGCTTCCCGGGCCCATGGAAGCATGAAAATCACTTTAAACATGCTAATTTTAGCTCTAAAACTGATGATCTACCTACAAATGTGAACTGACGTTCAAAAATAAAACATTTGAAAACGGACCACTTTTCACCTTTCTGAAGCATGACGTAATGGGGGGGTGTTATCTCTTTTGTCAAAAATCACCTGTTTTTGCTTGAACATTAAATGCCTCCAAATGGTATTTAATTCACTTCCCGTGGTGAAGAAACACTTTTTGAGACCTCAGAGTGAGTAAATTGGCCATTTTCATGCACTTTTAACCATTCCACAAATCTTGTGTTTTGGGCCCTGGAAGCATGAAAATCACTTTAAACATGCAAATTTTAGCTCTAAAACTGATGATCTACCTACAAATGTGAACTGACGTTAAAAAAAACAACATTTGAAAACGGACCATTTTTCAACTTTCTGCAGCATGACGTAATGGGGGGGGTGTTATCTCTTTTGTCAAAAATCACCTGTTTTTGCTTGAACATTAAATGCCTCCAAATGGTATTTAGTTCACTTCCCGGGCCCCTGGAAGCATGAAAATCACTTTAAACATGCTAATTTTAGCTCTAAAACTGATGATCTACCTACAAATGTGAACTGACGTTCAAAAATAAAACTTTTGAAAACGGACCATTTTTCACCTTTTTGAAGCATGACGTAATGGCGGGTGTTATCACTTTTGTCAAAAATCACCTGTTTTTGCTTGAACATTAAATGCCTCCAAATGGTATTTAATTCACTTCCCGGGGTGAAGAAACACTTTTTGAGACCTCAGAGTGAGTAAATTGGCCATTTTCATGCACTTTTAACAATTCCACAAATCTTGTGTTTTGGGCCCCTGGAAGCATGAAAATCACTTTAAACATGCTAATTTTAGCTCTAAAACTGATGATCTACCTACAAATGTGAACTGAGGGTAAAAAATAAAACATTTGAAAACGGACCATTTTTCACCTTTCTGCAGCATGACGTAATGGGGGGGTGTTATCTCTTTTGTCAAAAATCACCTGTTTTTGCTTGAACATTAAATGCCTCCAAATTGTATTAAATTCACTTCCCGGGGTGAAGAAACACTTTTTGAGACCTCAGAGTGAGTAAATTGGCCATTTTCATGCACTTTTAACCATTCCACAAATCTTGTGTTTTGGGCCCCTGGAAGCATGAAAATCACTTTAAACATGCTAATTTTAGCTCTAAAACTGATGATCTACCTACAAATGTGAACTGACGTTAAAAAATAAAACATTTGAAAACGGACCATTTTTCACCTTTCTGCAGCATGACATAATGGGGGGGTGTTATCTCTTTTGTCAAAAATCACCTGGTTTTGCTTGAACATTAAATGCCTCCAAATGGTATTTAATTCACTTCCCGGGCCCCTGGAAGCATGAAAATCACTTTAAACGTGCTAATTTTAGCTCTAAAACTGATGATCTACCTACAAATGTGAACTGACTTTCAAAAATAAAACATTTGAAAACGGACAATTTTTCACGTTTCTGAAGCATGACGTAATGGGGTGTTATCTCTTTTGTCAAAAATCACCTGTTTTTGCTTGAACATTAAATGCCTCAAAATGGTATTTAATTCACTTCCCGGGCCCCTGGTAGCATGAAAATCACTTTAAACATGCAAATTTTAGCTCTAAAACTGATGATCTACCTACAAATGTGAACTGACGTTCAAAAATAAAACATTTGAAAACGGACCATTTTTCACCTTTCTGCAGCATGACGTAATGGGGGGGGGTGTTATCTCTATTGTCAAAAATCACCTGTTTTTGCTTGAACATTAAATGCCTCCAAATGGTATTTAATTCACTTCCCGGGCCCCTGGAAGCATGAAAATCACTTTAAACATGCTAATTTTAGCTCTAAAACTGATGATCTACCTACAAATGTGAACTGACGTTCAAAAATAAAACATTTGAAAACGGACCATTTTTCACCTTTCTGAAGCATGACGTAATGGGGGGGTGTTATCACTTTTGTCAAAAATCACCTGTTTTTGCTTGAACATTAAATGCCTCCAAATGGTATTTAATTCACTTCCCGGGGTGAAGAAACACTTTTTGAGACCTCAGAGTGAGTAAATTGGCCATTTTCATGCACTTTTAACCATTCCACAAATCTTGTGTTTTGGGCCCCTGGAAGCATGAAAATCACTTTAAACATGCTAATTTTAGCTCTAAAACTGATGATCTACCTACAAATGTGAACGGACGTTAAAAAATAAAACATTTGAAAACGGACCATTTTTCACCTTTCTGCAGCATGACGTAATGGGGGGGGGGGGGTGTTATCTCTTTTGTCAAAAATCACCTGTTTTTGCTTGAACATTAAATGCCTCCAAATTGTATTAAATTCACTTCCCGGGGTGAAGAAACACTTTTTGAGACCTCAGAGTGAGTAAATTGGCCATTTTCATGCACTTTTAACCAATCCACAAATCTTGTGTTTTGGGCCCCTGGAAGCATGAAAATCACTTTAAACATGCTAATTTTAGCTCTAAAACTGATGATCTACCTACAAATGTGAACTGACGTTAAAAAATAAAACATTTGAAAACGGACCATTTTTCACCTTTCTGCAGCATGACGTAATGGGGGGGTGTTATCTCTTTTGTCAAAAATCACCTGTTTTTGCTTGAACATTAAATGCCTCCAAATGGTATTTAATTCACTTCCCGGGCCCCTGGAAGCATGAAAATCACTTTAAACGTGCTAATTTTAGCTCTAAAACTGATGATCTACCTACAAATGTGAACTGACATTCAAAAATAAAACATTTGAAAACGGACCATTTTTCACCTTTCTGAAGCATGATGTAATGGGGGGGTGTTATCTCTTTTGTCAAAAATCACCTGTTTTTGCTTGAACATTAAATGCCTCCAAATGGTATTTAATTACCTTCCCGGGGTGAAGAAACACTTTTTGAGACCTCAGAGTGAGTAAATTGGCCATTTTCATGCACTTTTAACCATTCCACAAATCTTGTGTTTTGGGCCCCTGGAAGCATGAAAATCACTTTAAACATGCTAATTTTAGCTCTAAAACTGATGATCTACCTACAAATGTGAACTGACGTTAAAAATAAAACATTTGAAAACGGACCATTTTTCACCTTTCTGCAGCATGACGTAATGGGGGGGTTATCTCTTTTGTCAAAAATCACCTGTTTTTGCTTGAACATTAAATGCCTCCAAATCGTATTTAATTCACTTCCCGGGCCCCTGGAAGCATGAAGATCACTTTAAACATGCTAATTTTAGCTCTAAAACTGATGATCTACCTACAAATGTGAACTGACTTTCAAAAATAAAACATTTGAAAATGGACAATTTTTCACCTTTCTGAAGCATGACGTAATGGGGGTGTTATCTCTTTTGTCAAAAATCACCTGTTTTTGCTTGAACATTAAATGCCTCCAAATGGTATTTAATTCACTTCCCGGGCCCCTGGAAGCATGAAAATCACTTTAAACATGCTAATTTTAGCTCTAAAACTGATGATCTACCTACAAATGTGAACTGACGTTCAAAAATAAAACATTTGAAAACGGACCATTTTTCACCTTTCTGAAGCATGACGTAATGGGGGGTGTTATCACTTTTGTCAAAAATCACCTGTTTTTGCTTGAACATTAAATGCCTCCAAATGGTATTTAATTCACTTCCCGGGGTGAAGAAACACTTTTTGAGACCTCAGAGAGAGTAAATTGGCCATTTTCATGCACTTTTAACCATTCCACAAATCTTGTGTTTTGGGCCCCTGGAAGCATGAAAATCACTTTAAACATGCTAATTTTAGCTCTAAAACTGATGATCTACCTACAAATGTGAACTGACGTTAAAAAATAAAACCTTTGAAAACGGACCATTTTTCACCTTTCTGCAGCATGACGTAATGGGGGGGGGGGTGTTATCTCTTTTGTCAAAAATCACCTGTTTTTGCTTGAACATTAAATGCCTCCAAATTGTATTAAATTCACTTCCCGGGGTGAAGAAACACTTTTTGAGACCTCAGAGTGAGTAAATTGGCCATTTTCATGCACTTTTAACCATTCCACAAATCTTGTGTTTTGGGCCCCTGGAAGCATGAAAATCACTTTAAACATGCTAATTTTAGCTCTAAAACTGATGATCTACCTACAAATGTGAACTGACGTTAAAAAATAAAACATTTGAAAACGGACCATTTTTCACCTTTCTGCAGCATGACGTAATGTGGGGGTGTTATCTCTTTTGTCAAAAATCACCTGTTTTTGCTTGAACATTAAATGCCTCCAAATGGTATTTAATTCACTTCCCGGGCCCCTGGAAGCATGAAAATCACTTTAAACGTGCTAATTTTAGCTCTAAAACTGATGATCTACCTACAAATGTGAACTGACATTCAAAAATAAAACATTTGAAAACGGACCATTTTTCACCTTTCTGAAGCATGACGTAATGGGGGGTGTTATCTCTTTTGTCAAAAATTCACCTGTTTTTGCTTGAACATTAAATGCCTCCAAATGGTATTTAATTACCTTCCCGGGGTGAAGAAACACTTTTTGAGACCTCAGAGTGAGTAAATTGGCCATTTTCATGCACTTTTAACCATTCCACAAATCTTGTGTTTTGGGCCCCTGGAAGCATGAAAATCACTTTAAACATGCTAATTTTAGCTCTAAAACTGATGATCTACCTACAAATGTGAACTGACGTTAAAAAATAAAACATTTGAAAACGGACCATTTTTCACCTTTCTGCAGCATGACGCAATGGGGGGGTGTTATCACTTTTGTCAAAAATCACCTGTTTTTGCTTGAAAATTAAATGCCTCCAAATCGTATTTAATTCACTTCCCGGGCCCCTGGAAGCATGAAAATCACTTTAAACATGCTAATTTTAGCTCTAAAACTGATGATCTACCTACAAATGTGAACTGACTTTCAAAAATAAAACATTTGAAAACGGACCATTTTTCACCTTTCTGAAGCATGACGCAATGGGGGGGTGTTATCACTTTTGTCAAAAATCACCTGTTTTTGCTTGAACATTAAATGCCTCCAAATGGTATTTAATTCACTTCCCGGGGTGAAGAAACACTTTTTGAGACCTCAGAGTGAGTAAATTGGCCATTTTCATGCACTTTTAACCATTCCACAAATCTTGTGTTTTGGGCCCCTGGAAGCATGAAAATCACTTTAAACATGCTAATTTTAGCTCTAAAACTGATGATCTACCTACAAATGTGAACTGACATTCAAAAATAAAACATTTGAAAACGGACCATTTTTCACCTTTCTGAAGCATGACGTAATGAGGGGGTGTTATCTCTTTTGTCAAAAATCACCTGTTTTTGCTTGAACATTAAATGCCTCCAAATGGTATTTAATTACCTTCCCGGGGTGAAGAAACACTTTTTGAGACCTCAGAGTGAGTAAATTGGCCATTTTCATGCACTTTTAACCATTCCACAAATCTTGTGTTTTGGGCCCCTGGAAGCATGAAAATCACTTTAAACATGCTAATTTTAGCTCTAAAACTGATGATCTACCTACAAATGTGAACTGACGTTAAAAAATAAAACATTTGAAAACGGACCATTTTTCACCTTTCTGCAGCATGACGTAATGGGGGGGTTATCTCTTTTGTCAAAAATCACCTGTTTTTGCTTGAACATTAAATGCCTCCAAATCGTATTTAATTCACTTCCCAGGCCCCTGGAAGCATGAAAATCACTTTAAACATGCTAATTTTAGCTCTAAAACTGATGATCTACCTACAAATGTGAACTGACTTTCAAAAATAAAACATTTGAAAACGGACAATTTTTCACCTTTCTGAAGCATGACGTAATGGGGGGTGTTATCTCTTTTGTCAAAAATCACCTGTTTTTGCTTGAACATTAAATGCCTCCAAATGGTATTTAATTCACTTCCCGGGCCCCTGGAAGCATGAAAATCACTTTAAACATGCTAATTTTAGCTCTAAAACTGATGATCTACCTACAAATGTGAACTGACGTTCAAAAATAAAACATTTGAAAACGGACCATTTTTCACCTTTCTGAAGCATGACGTAATGGGGGGGGGGTTATCTCTTTTGTCAAAAATCACCTGTTTTTGCTTGAACATTAAATGCCTCCAAATGGTATTTAATTCACTTCCCGGGGTGAAGAAACACTTTTTGAGACCTCAGAGTGAGTAAATTGGCCATTTTCATGCACTTTTAACCATTCCACAAATCTTGTGTTTCGGGCCCCTGGAAGCATGAAAATCACTTTAAACATGCTAATTTTAGCTCTAAAACTGATGATCTACCTACAAATGTGAACTGACATTCAAATATAAAACATTTGAAAACGGACCATTTTTCACCTTTCTGCAGCATGACGTAATGGGGGGGTGTTATCTCTTTTGTCAAAAATCACCTGTTTTTGCTTGAACATTAAATGCCTCCAAATGGTATTTAATTAGCTTCCCGGGCCCATGGAAGCATGAAAATCACTTTAAACATGCTAATTTTAGCTCTAAAACTGATGATCTACCTACAAATGTGAACTGACGTTCAAAAATAAAACATTTGAAAACGGACCATTTTTCACCTTTCTGAAGCATGACGTAATGGGGGGGTGTTATCTCTTTTGTCAAAAATCACCTGTTTTTGCTTGAACATTAAATGCCTCCAAATGGTATTTAATTCACTTCCCGTGGTGAAGAAACACTTTTTGAGACCTCAGAGTGAGTAAATTGGCCATTTTCATGCACTTTTAACCATTCCACAAATCTTGTGTTTTGGGCCCTGGAAGCATGAAAATCACTTTAAACATGCTAATTTTAGCTCTAAAACTGATGATCTACCTACAAATGTGAACTGACGTTAAAAAATAAAACATTTGAAAACGGACCATTTTTCACCTTTCTGCAGCATGACGTAATGGGGGGGTTATCTCTTTTGTCAAAAATCACCTGTTTTTGCTTGAACATTAAATGCCTCCAAATCGTATTTAATTCACTTCCCAGGCCCCTGGAAGCATGAAAATCACTTTAAACATGCTAATTTTAGCTCTAAAACTGATGATCTACCTACAAATGTGAACTGACTTTCAAAAATAAAACATTTGAAAACGGACAATTTTTCACCTTTCTGAAGCATGACGTAATGGGGGGTGTTATCTCTTTTGTCAAAAATCACCTGTTTTTGCTTGAACATTAAATGCCTCCAAATGGTATTTAATTCACTTCCCGGGCCCCTGGAAGCATGAAAATCACTTTAAACATGCTAATTTTAGCTCTAAAACTGATGATCTACCTACAAATGTGAACTGACGTTCAAAAATAAAACATTTGAAAACGGACCATTTTTCACCTTTCTGAAGCATGACGTAATGGGGGGGGGTGTTATCTCTTTTGTCAAAAATCACCTGTTTTTGCTTGAACATTAAATGCCTCCAAATGGTATTTAATTCACTTCCCGGGGTGAAGAAACACTTTTTGAGACCTCAGAGTGAGTAAATTGGCCATTTTCATGCACTTTTAACCATTCCACAAATCTTGTGTTTTGGGCCCCTGGAAGCATGAAAATCACTTTAAACATGCTAATTTTAGCTCTAAAACTGATGATCTACCTACAAATGTGAACTGACATTCAAAAATAAAACATTTGAAAACGGACCATTTTTCACCTTTCTGCAGCATGACGTAATGGGGGGGTGTTATCTCTTTTGTCAAAAATCACCTGTTTTTGCTTGAACATTAAATGCCTCCAAATGGTATTTAATCAGCTTCCCGGGCCCATGGAAGCATGAAAATCACTTTAAACATGCTAATTTTAGCTCTAAAACTGATGATCTACCTACAAATGTGAACTGACGTTCAAAAATAAAACATTTGAAAACGGACCACTTTTCACCTTTCTGAAGCATGACGTAATGGGGGGGTGTTATCTCTTTTGTCAAAAATCACCTGTTTTTGCTTGAACATTAAATGCCTCCAAATGGTATTTAATTCACTTCCCGTGGTGAAGAAACACTTTTTGAGACCTCAGAGTGAGTAAATTGGCCATTTTCATGCACTTTTAACCATTCCACAAATCTTGTGTTTTGGGCCCTGGAAGCATGAAAATCACTTTAAACATGCAAATTTTAGCTCTAAAACTGATGATCTACCTACAAATGTGAACTGACGTTAAAAAAAACAACATTTGAAAACGGACCATTTTTCAACTTTCTGCAGCATGACGTAATGGGGGGGGTGTTATCTCTTTTGTCAAAAATCACCTGTTTTTGCTTGAACATTAAATGCCTCCAAATGGTATTTAGTTCACTTCCCGGGCCCCTGGAAGCATGAAAATCACTTTAAACATGCTAATTTTAGCTCTAAAACTGATGATCTACCTACAAATGTGAACTGACGTTCAAAAATAAAACTTTTGAAAACGGACCATTTTTCACCTTTTTGAAGCATGACGTAATGGCGGGTGTTATCACTTTTGTCAAAAATCACCTGTTTTTGCTTGAACATTAAATGCCTCCAAATGGTATTTAATTCACTTCCCGGGGTGAAGAAACACTTTTTGAGACCTCAGAGTGAGTAAATTGGCCATTTTCATGCACTTTTAACAATTCCACAAATCTTGTGTTTTGGGCCCCTGGAAGCATGAAAATCACTTTAAACATGCTAATTTTAGCTCTAAAACTGATGATCTACCTACAAATGTGAACTGAGGGTAAAAAATAAAACATTTGAAAACGGACCATTTTTCACCTTTCTGCAGCATGACGTAATGGGGGGGGTGTTATCTCTTTTGTCAAAAATCACCTGTTTTTGCTTGAACATTAAATGCCTCCAAATTGTATTAAATTCACTTCCCGGGGTGAAGAAACACTTTTTGAGACCTCAGAGTGAGTAAATTGGCCATTTTCATGCACTTTTAACCATTCCACAAATCTTGTGTTTTGGGCCCCTGGAAGCATGAAAATCACTTTAAACATGCTAATTTTAGCTCTAAAACTGATGATCTACCTACAAATGTGAACTGACGTTAAAAAATAAAACATTTGAAAACGGACCATTTTTCACCTTTCTGCAGCATGACATAATGGGGGCGTGTTATCTCTTTTGTCAAAAATCACCTGGTTTTGCTTGAACATTAAATGCCTCCAAATGGTATTTAATTCACTTCCCGGGCCCCTGGAAGCATGAAAATCACTTTAAACGTGCTAATTTTAGCTCTAAAACTGATGATCTACCTACAAATGTGAACTGACTTTCAAAAATAAAACATTTGAAAACGGACAATTTTTCACGTTTCTGAAGCATGACGTAATGGGGTGTTATCTCTTTTGTCAAAAATCACCTGTTTTTGCTTGAACATTAAATGCCTCAAAATGGTATTTAATTCACTTCCCGGGCCCCTGGTAGCATGAAAATCACTTTAAACATGCAAATTTTAGCTCTAAAACTGATGATCTACCTACAAATGTGAACTGACGTTCAAAAATAAAACATTTGAAAACGGACCATTTTTCACCTTTCTGCAGCATGACGTAATGGGGGGGGGTGTTATCTCTATTGTCAAAAATCACCTGTTTTTGCTTGAACATTAAATGCCTCCAAATGGTATTTAATTCACTTCCCGGGCCCCTGGAAGCATGAAAATCACTTTAAACATGCTAATTTTAGCTCTAAAACTGATGATCTACCTACAAATGTGAACTGACGTTCAAAAATAAAACATTTGAAAACGGACCATTTTTCACCTTTCTGAAGCATGACGTAATGGGGGGGTGTTATCACTTTTGTCAAAAATCACCTGTTTTTGCTTGAACATTAAATGCCTCCAAATGGTATTTAATTCACTTCCCGGGGTGAAGAAACACTTTTTGAGACCTCAGAGTGAGTAAATTGGCCATTTTCATGCACTTTTAACCATTCCACAAATCTTGTGTTTTGGGCCCCTGGAAGCATGAAAATCACTTTAAACATGCTAATTTTAGCTCTAAAACTGATGATCTACCTACAAATGTGAACTGACGTTAAAAAATAAAACATTTGAAAACGGACCATTTTTCACCTTTCTGCAGCATGACGTAATGGGGGGGGGGTGTTATCTCTTTTGTCAAAAATCACCTGTTTTTGCTTGAACATTAAATGCCTCCAAATTGTATTAAATTCACTTCCCGGGGTGAAGAAACACTTTTTGAGACCTCAGAGTGAGTAAATTGGCCATTTTCATGCACTTTTAACCAATCCACAAATCTTGTGTTTTGGGCCCCTGGAAGCATGAAAATCACTTTAAACATGCTAATTTTAGCTCTAAAACTGATGATCTACCTACAAATGTGAACTGACGTTAAAAAATAAAACATTTGAAAACGGACCATTTTTCACCTTTCTGCAGCATGACGTAATGGGGGGGTGTTATCTCTTTTGTCAAAAATCACCTGTTTTTGCTTGAACATTAAATGCCTCCAAATGGTATTTAATTCACTTCCCGGGCCCCTGGAAGCATGAAAATCACTTTAAACGTGCTAATTTTAGCTCTAAAACTGATGATCTACCTACAAATGTGAACTGACATTCAAAAATAAAACATTTGAAAACGGACCATTTTTCACCTTTCTGAAGCATGATGTAATGGGGGGGTGTTATCTCTTTTGTCAAAAATCACCTGTTTTTGCTTGAACATTAAATGCCTCCAAATGGTATTTAATTACCTTCCCGGGGTGAAGAAACACTTTTTGAGACCTCAGAGTGAGTAAATTGGCCATTTTCATGCACTTTTAACCATTCCACAAATCTTGTGTTTTGGGCCCCTGGAAGCATGAAAATCACTTTAAACATGCTAATTTTAGCTCTAAAACTGATGATCTACCTACAAATGTGAACTGACGTTAAAAATAAAACATTTGAAAACGGACCATTTTTCACCTTTCTGCAGCATGACGTAATGGGGGGGTTATCTCTTTTGTCAAAAATCACCTGTTTTTGCTTGAACATTAAATGCCTCCAAATCGTATTTAATTCACTTCCCGGGCCCCTGGAAGCATGAAGATCACTTTAAACATGCTAATTTTAGCTCTAAAACTGATGATCTACCTACAAATGTGAACTGACTTTCAAAAATAAAACATTTGAAAATGGACAATTTTTCACCTTTCTGAAGCATGACGTAATGGGGGTGTTATCTCTTTTGTCAAAAATCACCTGTTTTTGCTTGAACATTAAATGCCTCCAAATGGTATTTAATTCACTTCCCGGGCCCCTGGAAGCATGAAAATCACTTTAAACATGCTAATTTTAGCTCTAAAACTGATGATCTACCTACAAATGTGAACTGACGTTCAAAAATAAAACATTTGAAAACGGACCATTTTTCACCTTTCTGAAGCATGACGTAATGGGGGGTGTTATCACTTTTGTCAAAAATCACCTGTTTTTGCTTGAACATTAAATGCCTCCAAATGGTATTTAATTCACTTCCCGGGGTGAAGAAACACTTTTTGAGACCTCAGAGAGAGTAAATTGGCCATTTTCATGCACTTTTAACCATTCCACAAATCTTGTGTTTTGGGCCCCTGGAAGCATGAAAATCACTTTAAACATGCTAATTTTAGCTCTAAAACTGATGATCTACCTACAAATGTGAACTGACGTTAAAAAATAAAACCTTTGAAAACGGACCATTTTTCACCTTTCTGCAGCATGACGTAATGGGGGGGGGGGTGTTATCTCTTTTGTCAAAAATCACCTGTTTTTGCTTGAACATTAAATGCCTCCAAATTGTATTAAATTCACTTCCCGGGGTGAAGAAACACTTTTTGAGACCTCAGAGTGAGTAAATTGGCCATTTTCATGCACTTTTAACCATTCCACAAATCTTGTGTTTTGGGCCCCTGG
Organism: Lissotriton helveticus; assembly: GCF_964261635.1. Taxonomy (NCBI): domain Eukaryota; kingdom Metazoa; phylum Chordata; class Amphibia; order Caudata; family Salamandridae; genus Lissotriton; species Lissotriton helveticus. The sequence goes on along the minus strand of NW_027612056.1, from coordinate 186,543 downwards.
AAGCATGAAAATCACTTTAAACATGCTAATTTTAGCTCTAAAACTGATGATCTACCTACAAATGTGAACTGACGTTAAAAAATAAAACATTTGAAAACGGACCATTTTTCACCTTTCTGCAGCATGACGTAATGTGGGGGTGTTATCTCTTTTGTCAAAAATCACCTGTTTTTGCTTGAACATTAAATGCCTCCAAATGGTATTTAATTCACTTCCCGGGCCCCTGGAAGCATGAAAATCACTTTAAACGTGCTAATTTTAGCTCTAAAACTGATGATCTACCTACAAATGTGAACTGACATTCAAAAATAAAACATTTGAAAACGGACCATTTTTCACCTTTCTGAAGCATGACGTAATGGGGGGTGTTATCTCTTTTGTCAAAAATTCACCTGTTTTTGCTTGAACATTAAATGCCTCCAAATGGTATTTAATTACCTTCCCGGGGTGAAGAAACACTTTTTGAGACCTCAGAGTGAGTAAATTGGCCATTTTCATGCACTTTTAACCATTCCACAAATCTTGTGTTTTGGGCCCCTGGAAGCATGAAAATCACTTTAAACATGCTAATTTTAGCTCTAAAACTGATGATCTACCTACAAATGTGAACTGACGTTAAAAAATAAAACATTTGAAAACGGACCATTTTTCACCTTTCTGCAGCATGACGCAATGGGGGGGTGTTATCACTTTTGTCAAAAATCACCTGTTTTTGCTTGAAAATTAAATGCCTCCAAATCATATTTAATTCACTTCCCGGGCCCCTGGAAGCATGAAAATCACTTTAAACATGCTAATTTTAGCTCTAAAACTGATGATCTACCTACAAATGTGAACTGACTTTCAAAAATAAAACATTTGAAAACGGACCATTTTTCACCTTTCTGAAGCATGACGCAATGGGGGGGTGTTATCACTTTTGTCAAAAATCACCTGTTTTTGCTTGAACATTAAATGCCTCCAAATGGTATTTAATTCACTTCCCGGGGTGAAGAAACACTTTTTGAGACCTCAGAGTGAGTAAATTGGCCATTTTCATGCACTTTTAACCATTCCACAAATCTTGTGTTTTGGGCCCCTGGAAGCATGAAAATCACTTTAAACATGCTAATTTTAGCTCTAAAACTGATGATCTACCTACAAATGTGAACTGACATTCAAAAATAAAACATTTGAAAACGGACCATTTTTCACCTTTCTGAAGCATGACGTAATGAGGGGGTGTTATCTCTTTTGTCAAAAATCACCTGTTTTTGCTTGAACATTAAATGCCTCCAAATGGTATTTAATTACCTTCCCGGGGTGAAGAAACACTTTTTGAGACCTCAGAGTGAGTAAATTGGCCATTTTCATGCACTTTTAACCATTCCACAAATCTTGTGTTTTGGGCCCCTGGAAGCATGAAAATCACTTTAAACATGCTAATTTTAGCTCTAAAACTGATGATCTACCTACAAATGTGAACTGACGTTAAAAAATAAAACATTTGAAAACGGACCATTTTTCACCTTTCTGCAGCATGACGTAATGGGGGGGTTATCTCTTTTGTCAAAAATCACCTGTTTTTGCTTGAACATTAAATGCCTCCAAATCGTATTTAATTCACTTCCCAGGCCCCTGGAAGCATGAAAATCACTTTAAACATGCTAATTTTAGCTCTAAAACTGATGATCTACCTACAAATGTGAACTGACTTTCAAAAATAAAACATTTGAAAACGGACAATTTTTCACCTTTCTGAAGCATGACGTAATGGGGGGTGTTATCTCTTTTGTCAAAAATCACCTGTTTTTGCTTGAACATTAAATGCCTCCAAATGGTATTTAATTCACTTCCCGGGCCCCTGGAAGCATGAAAATCACTTTAAACATGCTAATTTTAGCTCTAAAACTGATGATCTACCTACAAATGTGAACTGACGTTCAAAAATAAAACATTTGAAAACGGACCATTTTTCACCTTTCTGAAGCATGACGTAATGGGGGGGGGGGTTATCTCTTTTGTCAAAAATCACCTGTTTTTGCTTGAACATTAAATGCCTCCAAATGGTATTTAATTCACTTCCCGGGGTGAAGAAACACTTTTTGAGACCTCAGAGTGAGTAAATTGGCCATTTTCATGCACTTTTAACCATTCCACAAATCTTGTGTTTTGGGCCCCTGGAAGCATGAAAATCACTTTAAACATGCTAATTTTAGCTCTAAAACTGATGATCTACCTACAAATGTGAACTGACATTCAAATATAAAACATTTGAAAACGGACCATTTTTCACCTTTCTGCAGCATGACGTAATGGGGGGGTGTTATCTCTTTTGTCAAAAATCACCTGTTTTTGCTTGAACATTAAATGCCTCCAAATGGTATTTAATTAGCTTCCCGGGCCCATGGAAGCATGAAAATCACTTTAAACATGCTAATTTTAGCTCTAAAACTGATGATCTACCTACAAATGTGAACTGACGTTCAAAAATAAAACATTTGAAAACGGACCATTTTTCACCTTTCTGAAGCATGACGTAATGGGGGGGTGTTATCTCTTTTGTCAAAAATCACCTGTTTTTGCTTGAACATTAAATGCCTCCAAATGGTATTTAATTCACTTCCCGTGGTGAAGAAACACTTTTTGAGACCTCAGAGTGAGTAAATTGGCCATTTTCATGCACTTTTAACCATTCCACAAATCTTGTGTTTTGGGCCCCTGGAAGCATGAAAATCACTTTAAACATGCTAATTTTAGCTCTAAAACTGATGATCTACCTACAAATGTGAACTGACATTAAAAAATAAAACATTTGAAAACGGACCATTTTTCACCTTTCTGAAGCATGACGTAATGGAAGGGGTTTTATCTCTTTTGTCAAAAATCACCTGTTTTTGCTTGAACATTAAATGCCTCCAAATGGTATTTAATTCACTTCCCGTGGTGAAGAAACACTTTTTGAGACCTCAGAGTGAGTAAATTGGCCATTTTCATGCACTTTTAACCATTCCACAAATCTTGTGTTTTGGGCCCTGGAAGCATGAAAATCACTTTAAACATGCTAATTTTAGCTCTAAAACTGATGATCTACCTACAAATGTGAACTGACGTTAAAAAATAAAACATTTGAAAACGGACCATTTTTCACCTTTCTGCAGCATGACGTAATGGGGGGGTTATCTCTTTTGTCAAAAATCACCTGTTTTTGCTTGAACATTAAATGCCTCCAAATCGTATTTAATTCACTTCCCGGGCCCCTGGAAGCATGAAAATCACTTTAAACATGCTAATTTTAGCTCTAAAACTGATGATCTACCTACAAATGTGAACTGACTTTCAAAAATAAAACATTTGAAAACGGACAATTTTTCACCTTTCTGAAGCATGACGTAATTGGGGGGTGTTATCTCTTTTGTCAAAAATCACCTGTTTTTGCTTGAACATTAAATGCCTCCAAATTGTATTTAATTCACTTCCCGGGCCCCTGGAAGCATGAAAATCACTTTAAACATGCTAATTTTAGCTCTAAAACTGATGATCTACCTACAAATGTGAACTGACGTTCAAAAATAAAACATTTGAAAACGGACCATTTTTCACCTTTCTGAAGCATGACGTAATGGGGGGGTGTTATCTCTTTTGTCAAAAATCACCTGTTTTTGCTTGAACATTAAATGCCTCCAAATGGTATTTAATTCACTTCCCGGGGTGAAGAAACACTTTTTGAGACCTCAGAGTGAGTAAATTGGCCATTTTCATGCACTTTTAACCATTCCACAAATCTTGTGTTTTGGGCGCCTGGAAGCATGAAAATCACTTTAAACATGCTAATTTTAGCTCTAAAACTGATGATCTACCTACAAATGTGAACTGACATTAAAAAATAAAACATTTGAAAATGGACCATTTTTCACCTTTCTGAAGCATGACGTAATGGGGGGGGGTGTTATCTCTTTTGTCAAAAATCACCTGTTTTTGCTTGAACATTAAATGCCTCCAAATGGTATTTAATTCACTTCCCGTGGTGAAGAAACACTTTTTGAGACCTCAGAGTGAGTAAATTGGCCATTTTCATGCACTTTTAACCATTCCACAAATCTTGTGTTTTGGGCCCTGGAAGCATGAAAATCACTTTAAACATGCTAATTTTAGCTCTAAAACTGATGATCTACCTACAAATGTGAACTGACGTTAAAAAAAAACATTTGAAAACGGACCATTTTTCACCTTTCTGCAGCATGACGTAATGGGGGGGTGTTATCTCTTTTGTCAAAAATCACCTGTTTTTGCTTGAACATTAAATGCCTCCAAATGGTATTTAATTCACTTCCTGGGCCCCTGGAAGCATGAAAATCACTTTAAACATGCTAATTTTAGCTCTAAAACTGATGATCTACCTACAAATGTGAACTGACGTTCAAAAATAAAACATTTGAAAACTGACCATTTTTCACCTTTCTGAAGCATGACGTAATGGGGGGTGTTATCACTTTTGTCAAAAATCACCTGTTTTTGCTTGAACATTAAATGCCTCCAAATGGTATTTAATTCACTTCCCGGGGTGAAGAAACACTTTTTGAGACCTGAGAGAGAGTAAATTGGCCATTTTCATGCACTTTTAACCATTCCACAAATCTTGTGTTTTGGGCCCCTGGAAGCATGAAAATCACTTTAAACATGCTAATTTTAGCTCTAAAACTGATGATCTACCTACAAATGTGAACTGACGTTAAAAAATAAAACCTTTGAAAACGGACCATTTTTCACCTTTCTGCAGCATGACGTAATGGGGGGGGGGTGTTATCTCTTTTGTCAAAAATCACCTGTTTTTGCTTGAACATTAAATGCCTCCAAATTGTATTAAATTCACTTCCCGGGGTGAAGAAACACTTTTTGAGACCTCAGAGTGAGTAAATTGGCCATTTTCATGCACTTTTAACCATTCCACAAATCTTGTGTTTTGGGCCCCTGGAAGCATGAAAATCACTTTAAACATGCTAATTTTAGCTCTAAAACTGATGATCTACCTACAAATGTGAACTGACGTTAAAAAATAAAACATTTGAAAACGGACCATTTTTCACCTTTCTGCAGCATGACGTAATGTGGGGGTGTTATCTCTTTTGTCAAAAATCACCTGTTTTTGCTTGAACATTAAATGCCTCCAAATGGTATTTAATTCACTTCCCGGGCCCCTGGAAGCATGAAAATCACTTTAAACGTGCTAATTTTAGCTCTAAAACTGATGATCTACCTACAAATGTGAACTGACATTCAAAAATAAAACATTTGAAAACGGACCATTTTTCACCTTTCTGAAGCATGACGTAATGGGGGGGTGTTATCTCTTTTGTCAAAAATTCACCTGTTTTTGCTTGAACATTAAATGCCTCCAAATGGTATTTAATTACCTTCCCGGGGTGAAGAAACACTTTTTGAGACCTCAGAGTGAGTAAATTGGCCATTTTCATGCACTTTTAACCATTCCACAAATCTTGTGTTTTGGGCCCCTGGAAGCATGAAAATCACTTTAAACATGCTAATTTTAGCTCTAAAACTGATGATCTACCTACAAATGTGAACTGACGTTAAAAAATAAAACATTTGAAAACGGACCATTTTTCACCTTTCTGCAGCATGACGCAATGGGGGGGTGTTATCACTTTTGTCAAAAATCACCTGTTTTTGCTTGAAAATTAAATGCCTCCAAATCGTATTTAATTCACTTCCCGGGCCCCTGGAAGCATGAAAATCACTTTAAACATGCTAATTTTAGCTCTAAAACTGATGATCTACCTACAAATGTGAACTGACTTTCAAAAATAAAACATTTGAAAACGGACCATTTTTCACCTTTCTGAAGCATGACGCAATGGGGGGGTGTTATCACTTTTGTCAAAAATCACCTGTTTTTGCTTGAACATTAAATGCCTCCAAATGGTATTTAATTCACTTCCCGGGGTGAAGAAACACTTTTTGAGACCTCAGAGTGAGTAAATTGGCCATTTTCATGCACTTTTAACCATTCCACAAATCTTGTGTTTTGGGCCCCTGGAAGCATGAAAATCACTTTAAACATGCTAATTTTAGCTCTAAAACTGATGATCTACCTACAAATGTGAACTGACATTCAAAAATAAAACATTTGAAAACGGACCATTTTTCACCTTTCTGAAGCATGACGTAATGAGGGGGTGTTATCTCTTTTGTCAAAAATCACCTGTTTTTGCTTGAACATTAAATGCCTCCAAATGGTATTTAATTACCTTCCCGGGGTGAAGAAACACTTTTTGAGACCTCAGAATGAGTAAATTGGCCATTTTCATGCACTTTTAACCATTCCACAAATCTTGTGTTTTGGGCCCCTGGAAGCATGAAAATCACTTTAAACATGCTAATTTTAGCTCTAAAACTGATGATCTACCTACAAATGTGAACTGACGTTAAAAAATAAAACATTTGAAAACGGACCATTTTTCACCTTTCTGCAGCATGACGTAATGGGGGGGTTATCTCTTTTGTCAAAAATCACCTGTTTTTGCTTGAACATTAAATGCCTCCAAATCGTATTTAATTCACTTCCCAGGCCCCTGGAAGCATGAAAATCACTTTAAACATGCTAATTTTAGCTCTAAAACTGATGATCTACCTACAAATGTGAACTGACTTTCAAAAATAAAACATTTGAAAACGGACAATTTTTCACCTTTCTGAAGCATGACGTAATGGGGGGTGTTATCTCTTTTGTCAAAAATCACCTGTTTTTGCTTGAACATTAAATGCCTCCAAATGGTATTTAATTCACTTCCCGGGCCCCTGGAAGCATGAAAATCACTTTAAACATGCTAATTTTAGCTCTAAAACTGATGATCTACCTACAAATGTGAACTGACGTTCAAAAATAAAACATTTGAAAACGGACCATTTTTCACCTTTCTGAAGCATGACGTAATGGGGGGGGGGGTTATCTCTTTTGTCAAAAATCACCTGTTTTTGCTTGAACATTAAATGCCTCCAAATGGTATTTAATTCACTTCCCGGGGTGAAGAAACACTTTTTGAGACCTCAGAGTGAGTAAAATTGGCCATTTTCATGCACTTTTAACCATTCCACAAATCTTGTGTTTTGGGCCCCTGGAAGCATGAAAATCACTTTAAACATGCTAATTTTAGCTCTAAAACTGATGATCTACCTACAAATGTGAACTGACATTCAAATATAAAACATTTGAAAATGGACCATTTTTCACCTTTCTGCAGCATGACGTAATGGGGGGGTGTTATCTCTTTTGTCAAAAATCACCTGTTTTTGCTTGAACATTAAATGCCTCCAAATGGTATTTAATTAGCTTCCCGGGCCCATGGAAGCATGAAAATCACTTTAAACATGCTAATTTTAGCTCTAAAACTGATGATCTACCTACAAATGTGAACTGACGTTCAAAAATAAAACATTTGAAAACGGACCATTTTTCACCTTTCTGAAGCATGACGTAATGGGGGGGTGTTATCTCTTTTGTCAAAAATCACCTGTTTTTGCTTGAACATTAAATGCCTCCAAATGGTATTTAATTCACTTCCCGTGGTGAAGAAACACTTTTGAGACCTCAGAGTGAGTAAATTGGCCATTTTCATGCACTTTTAACCATTCCACAAATCTTGTGTTTTGGGCCCCTGGAAGCATGAAAATCACTTTAAACATGCTAATTTTAGCTCTAAAACTGATGATCTACCTACAAATGTGAACTGACATTAAAAAATAAAACATTTGAAAACGGACCATTTTTCACCTTTCTGAAGCATGACGTAATGGAAGGGGTTTTATCTCTTTTGTCAAAAATCACCTGTTTTTGCTTGAACATTAAATGCCTCCAAATGGTATTTAATTCACTTCCCGTGGTGAAGAAACACTTTTTGAGACCTCAGAGTGAGTAAATTGGCCATTTTCATGCACTTTTAACCATTCCACAAATCTTGTGTTTTGGGCCCTGGAAGCATGAAAATCACTTTAAACATGCTAATTTTAGCTCTAAAACTGATGATCTACCTACAAATGTGAACTGACGTTAAAAAATAAAACATTTGAAAACGGACCATTTTTCACCTTTCTGCAGCATGACGTAATGGGGGGGTTATCCTTTTGTCAAAAATCACCTGTTTTTGCTTGAACATTAAATGCCTCCAAATCGTATTTAATTCACTTCCCGGGCCCCTGGAAGCATGAAAATCACTTTAAACATGCTAATTTTAGCTCTAAAACTGATGATCTACCTACAAATGTGAACTGACTTTCAAAAATAAAACATTTGAAAACGGACAATTTTTCACCTTTCTGAAGCATGACGTAATTGGGGGGTGTTATCTCTTTTGTCAAAAATCACCTGTTTTTGCTTGAACATTAAATGCCTCCAAATTGTATTTAATTCACTTCCCGGGCCCCTGGAAGCATGAAAATCACTTTAAACATGCTAATTTTAGCTCTAAAACTGATGATCTACCTACAAATGTGAACTGACGTTCAAAAATAAAACATTTGAAAACGGACCATTTTTCACCTTTCTGAAGCATGACGTAATGGGGGGGGTGTTATCTCTTTTGTCAAAAATCACCTGTTTTTGCTTGAACATTAAAATGCCTCCAAATGGTATTTAATTCACTTCCCGGGGTGAAGAAACACTTTTTGAGACCTCAGAGTGAGTAAATTGGCCATTTTCATGCACTTTTAACCATTCCACAAATCTTGTGTTTTGGGCGCCTGGAAGCATGAAAATCACTTTAAACATGCTAATTTTAGCTCTAAAACTGATGATCTACCTACAAATGTGAACTGACATTAAAAAATAAAACATTTGAAAATGGACCATTTTTCACCTTTCTGAAGCATGACGTAATGGGGGGGTGTTATCTCTTTTGTCAAAAATCACCTGTTTTTGCTTGAACATTAAATGCCTCCAAATGGTATTTAATTCACTTCCCGTGGTGAAGAAACACTTTTTGAGACCTCAGAGTGAGTAAATTGGCCATTTTCATGCACTTTTAACCATTCCACAAATCTTGTGTTTTGGGCCCCTGGAAGCATGAAAATCACTTTAAACATGCTAATTTTAGCTCTAAAACTGATGATCTACCTACAAATGTGAACTGACGTTCAAAAATAAAACATTTGAAAACGGACCATTTTTCACCTTTCTGAAGCATGACGTAATGGGGGGTGTTATCACTTTTGTCAAAATCACCTGTTTTTGCTTGAACATTAAATGCCTCCAAATGGTATTTAATTCACTTCCCGGGGTGAAGAAACACTTTTTGAGACCTCAGAGAGAGTAAATTGGCCATTTTCATGCACTTTTAACCATTCCACAAATCTTGTGTTTTGGGCCCCTGGAAGCATGAAAATCACTTTAAACATGCTAATTTTAGCTCTAAAACTGATGATCTACCTACAAATGTGAACTGACGTTAAAAAATAAAACCTTTGAAAACGGACCATTTTTCACCTTTCTGCAGCATGACGTAATGGGGGGGGGGGTGTTATCTCTTTTGTCAAAAATCACCTGTTTTTGCTTGAACATTAAATGCCTCCAAATTGTATTAAATTCACTTCCCGGGGTGAAGAAACACTTTTTGAGACCTCAGAGTGAGTAAATTGGCCATTTTCATGCACTTTTAACCATTCCACAAATCTTGTGTTTTGGGCCCCTGGAAGCATGAAAATCACTTTAAACATGCTAATTTTAGCTCTAAAACTGATGATCTACCTACAAATGTGAACTGACGTTAAAAAATAAAACATTTGAAAACGGACCATTTTTCACCTTTCTGCAGCATGACGTAATGTGGGGGTGTTATCTCTTTTGTCAAAAATCACCTGTTTTTGCTTGAACATTAAATGCCTCCAAATGGTATTTAATTCACTTCCCGGGCCCCTGGAAGCATGAAAATCACTTTAAACGTGCTAATTTTAGCTCTAAAACTGATGATCTACCTACAAATGTGAACTGACATTCAAAAATAAAACATTTGAAAACGGACCATTTTTCACCTTTCTGAAGCATGACGTAATGGGGGGGTGTTATCTCTTTTGTCAAAAATTCACCTGTTTTTGCTTGAACATTAAATGCCTCCAAATGGTATTTAATTACCTTCCCGGGGTGAAGAAACACTTTTTGAGACCTCAGAGTGAGTAAATTGGCCATTTTCATGCACTTTTAACCATTCCACAAATCTTGTGTTTTGGGCCCCTGGAAGCATGAAAATCACTTTAAACATGCTAATTTTAGCTCTAAAACTGATGATCTACCTACAAATGTGAACTGACGTTAAAAAATAAAACATTTGAAAACGGACCATTTTTCACCTTTCTGCAGCATGACGCAATGGGGGGGTGTTATCACTTTTGTCAAAAATCACCTGTTTTTGCTTGAAAATTAAATGCCTCCAAATCGTATTTAATTCACTTCCCGGGCCCCTGGAAGCATGAAAATCACTTTAAACATGCTAATTTTAGCTCTAAAACTGATGATCTACCTACAAATGTGAACTGACTTTCAAAAATAAAACATTTGAAAACGGACCATTTTTCACCTTTCTGAAGCATGACGCAATGGGGGGGTGTTATCACTTTTGTCAAAAATCACCTGTTTTTGCTTGAACATTAAATGCCTCCAAATGGTATTTAATTCACTTCCCGGGGTGAAGAAACACTTTTTGAGACCTCAGAGTGAGTAAATTGGCCATTTTCATGCACTTTTAACCATTCCACAAATCTTGTGTTTTGGGCCCCTGGAAGCATGAAAATCACTTTAAACATGCTAATTTTAGCTCTAAAACTGATGATCTACCTACAAATGTGAACTGACATTCAAAAATAAAACATTTGAAAACGGACCATTTTTCACCTTTCTGAAGCATGACGTAATGAGGGGGTGTTATCTCTTTTGTCAAAAATCACCTGTTTTTGCTTGAACATTAAATGCCTCCAAATGGTATTTAATTACCTTCCCGGGGTGAAGAAACACTTTTTGAGACCTCAGAGTGAGTAAATTGGCCATTTTCATGCACTTTTAACCATTCCACAAATCTTGTGTTTTGGGCCCCTGGAAGCATGAAAATCACTTTAAACATGCTAATTTTAGCTCTAAAACTGATGATCTACCTACAAATGTGAACTGACGTTAAAAAATAAAACATTTGAAAACGGACCATTTTTCACCTTTCTGCAGCATGACGTAATGGGGGGGTTATCTCTTTTGTCAAAAATCACCTGTTTTTGCTTGAACATTAAATGCCTCCAAATCGTATTTAATTCACTTCCCAGGCCCCTGGAAGCATGAAAATCACTTTAAACATGCTAATTTTAGCTCTAAAACTGATGATCTACCTACAAATGTGAACTGACTTTCAAAAATAAAACATTTGAAAACGGACAATTTTTCACCTTTCTGAAGCATGACGTAATGGGGGGTGTTATCTCTTTTGTCAAAAATCACCTGTTTTTGCTTGAACATTAAATGCCTCCAAATGGTATTTAATTCACTTCCCGGGCCCCTGGAAGCATGAAAATCACTTTAAACATGCTAATTTTAGCTCTAAAACTGATGATCTACCTACAAATGTGAACTGACGTTCAAAAATAAAACATTTGAAAACGGACCATTTTTCACCTTTCTGAAGCATGACGTAATGGGGGGGGGGGGTTATCTCTTTTGTCAAAAATCACCTGTTTTTGCTTGAACATTAAATGCCTCCAAATGGTATTTAATTCACTTCCCGGGGTGAAGAAACACTTTTTGAGACCTCAGAGTGAGTAAATTGGCCATTTTCATGCACTTTTAACCATTCCACAAATCTTGTGTTTTGGGCCCCTGGAAGCATGAAAATCACTTTAAACATGCTAATTTTAGCTCTAAAACTGATGATCTACCTACAAATGTGAACTGACATTCAAATATAAAACATTTGAAAATGGACCATTTTTCACCTTTCTGCAGCATGACGTAATGGGGGGGTGTTATCTCTTTTGTCAAAAATCACCTGTTTTTGCTTGAACATTAAATGCCTCCAAATGGTATTTAATTAGCTTCCCGGGCCCATGGAAGCATGAAAATCACTTTAAACATGCTAATTTTAGCTCTAAAACTGATGATCTACCTACAAATGTGAACTGACGTTCAAAAATAAAACATTTGAAAACGGACCATTTTTCACCTTTCTGAAGCATGACGTAATGGGGGGGTGTTATCTCTTTTGTCAAAAATCACCTGTTTTTGCTTGAACATTAAATGCCTCCAAATGGTATTTAATTCACTTCCCGTGGTGAAGAAACACTTTTTGAGACCTCAGAGTGAGTAAATTGGCCATTTTCATGCACTTTTAACCATTCCACAAATCTTGTGTTTTGGGCCCCTGGAAGCATGAAAATCACTTTAAACATGCTAATTTTAGCTCTAAAACTGATGATCTACCTACAAATGTGAACTGACATTAAAAAATAAAACATTTGAAAACGGACCATTTTTCACCTTTCTGAAGCATGACGTAATGGAAGGGGTTTTATCTCTTTTGTCAAAAATCACCTGTTTTTGCTTGAACATTAAATGCCTCCAAATGGTATTTAATTCACTTCCCGTGGTGAAGAAACACTTTTTGAGACCTCAGAGTGAGTAAATTGGCCATTTTCATGCACTTTTAACCATTCCACAAATCTTGTGTTTTGGGCCCTGGAAGCATGAAAATCACTTTAAACATGCTAATTTTAGCTCTAAAACTGATGATCTACCTACAAATGTGAACTGACGTTAAAAAATAAAACATTTGAAAACGGACCATTTTTCACCTTTCTGCAGCATGACGTAATGGGGGGGTTATCTCTTTTGTCAAAAATCACCTGTTTTTGCTTGAACATTAAATGCCTCCAAATCGTATTTAATTCACTTCCCGGGCCCCTGGAAGCATGAAAATCACTTTAAACATGCTAATTTTAGCTCTAAAACTGATGATCTACCTACAAATGTGAACTGACTTTCAAAAATAAAACATTTGAAAACGGACAATTTTTCACCTTTCTGAAGCATGACGTAATTGGGGGGTGTTATCTCTTTTGTCAAAAATCACCTGTTTTTGCTTGAACATTAAATGCCTCCAAATTGTATTTAATTCACTTCCCGGGCCCCTGGAAGCATGAAAATCACTTTAAACATGCTAATTTTAGCTCTAAAACTGATGATCTACCTACAAATGTGAACTGACGTTCAAAAATAAAACATTTGAAAACGGACCATTTTTCACCTTTCTGAAGCATGACGTAATGGGGGGGGTGTTATCTCTTTTGTCAAAAATCACCTGTTTTTGCTTGAACATTAAATGCCTCCAAATGGTATTTAATTCACTTCCCGGGGTGAAGAAACACTTTTTGAGACCTCAGAGTGAGTAAATTGGCCATTTTCATGCACTTTTAACCATTCCACAAATCTTGTGTTTTGGGCGCCTGGAAGCATGAAAATCACTTTAAACATGCTAATTTTAGCTCTAAAACTGATGATCTACCTACAAATGTGAACTGACATTAAAAAATAAAACATTTGAAAATGGACCATTTTTCACCTTTCTGAAGCATGACGTAATGGGGGGGGTGTTATCTCTTTTGTCAAAAATCACCTGTTTTTGCTTGAACATTAAATGCCTCCAAATGGTATTTAATTCACTTCCCGTGGTGAAGAAACACTTTTTGAGACCTCAGAGTGAGTAAATTGGCCATTTTCATGCACTTTTAACCATTCCACAAATCTTGTGTTTTGGGCCCCTGGAAGCATGAAAATCACTTTAAACATGCTAATTTTAGCTCTAAAACTGATGATCTACCTACAAATGTGAACTGACGTTCAAAAATAAAACATTTGAAAACGGACCATTTTTCACCTTTCTGAAGCATGACGTAATGGGGGGTGTTATCACTTTTGTCAAAAATCACCTGTTTTTGCTTGAACATTAAATGCCTCCAAATGGTATTTAATTCACTTCCCGGGGTGAAGAAACACTTTTTGAGACCTCAGAGAGAGTAAATTGGCCATTTTCATGCACTTTTAACCATTCCACAAATCTTGTGTTTTGGGCCCCTGGAAGCATGAAAATCACTTTAAACATGCTAATTTTAGCTCTAAAACTGATGATCTACCTACAAATGTGAACTGACGTTAAAAAATAAAACCTTTGAAAACGGACCATTTTTCACCTTTCTGCAGCATGACGTAATGGGGGGGGGGTGTTATCTCTTTTGTCAAAAATCACCTGTTTTTGCTTGAACATTAAATGCCTCCAAATTGTATTAAATTCACTTCCCGGGGTGAAGAAACACTTTTTGAGACCTCAGAGTGAGTAAATTGGCCATTTTCATGCACTTTTAACCATTCCACAAATCTTGTGTTTTGGGCCCCTGGAAGCATGAAAATCACTTTAAACATGCTAATTTTAGCTCTAAAACTGATGATCTACCTACAAATGTGAACTGACGTTAAAAAATAAAACATTTGAAAACGGACCATTTTTCACCTTTCTGCAGCATGACGTAATGTGGGGGTGTTATCTCTTTTGTCAAAAATCACCTGTTTTTGCTTGAACATTAAATGCCTCCAAATGGTATTTAATTCACTTCCCGGGCCCCTGGAAGCATGAAAATCACTTTAAACGTGCTAATTTTAGCTCTAAAACTGATGATCTACCTACAAATGTGAACTGACATTCAAAAATAAAACATTTGAAAACGGACCATTTTTCACCTTTCTGAAGCATGACGTAATGGGGGGGTGTTATCTCTTTTGTCAAAAATTCACCTGTTTTTGCTTGAACATTAAATGCCTCCAAATGGTATTTAATTACCTTCCCGGGGTGAAGAAACACTTTTTGAGACCTCAGAGTGAGTAAATTGGCCATTTTCATGCACTTTTAACCATTCCACAAATCTTGTGTTTTGGGCCCCTGGAAGCATGAAAATCACTTTAAACATGCTAATTTTAGCTCTAAAACTGATGATCTACCTACAAATGTGAACTGACGTTAAAAAATAAAACATTTGAAAACGGACCATTTTTCACCTTTCTGCAGCATGACGCAATGGGGGGGTGTTATCACTTTTGTCAAAAATCACCTGTTTTTGCTTGAAAATTAAATGCCTCCAAATCGTATTTAATTCACTTCCCGGGCCCCTGGAAGCATGAAAATCACTTTAAACATGCTAATTTTAGCTCTAAAACTGATGATCTACCTACAAATGTGAACTGACTTTCAAAAATAAAACATTTGAAAACGGACCATTTTTCACCTTTCTGAAGCATGACGCAATGGGGGGGTGTTATCACTTTTGTCAAAAATCACCTGTTTTTGCTTGAACATTAAATGCCTCCAAATGGTATTTAATTCACTTCCCGGGGTGAAGAAACACTTTTTGAGACCTCAGAGTGAGTAAATTGGCCATTTTCATGCACTTTTAACCATTCCACAAATCTTGTGTTTTGGGCCCCTGGAAGCATGAAAATCACTTTAAACATGCTAATTTTAGCTCTAAAACTGATGATCTACCTACAAATGTGAACTGACATTCAAAAATAAAACATTTGAAAACGGACCATTTTTCACCTTTCTGAAGCATGACGTAATGAGGGGGTGTTATCTCTTTTGTCAAAAATCACCTGTTTTTGCTTGAACATTAAATGCCTCCAAATGGTATTTAATTACCTTCCCGGGGTGAAGAAACACTTTTTGAGACCTCAGAGTGAGTAAATTGGCCATTTTCATGCACTTTTAACCATTCCACAAATCTTGTGTTTTGGGCCCCTGGAAGCATGAAAATCACTTTAAACATGCTAATTTTAGCTCTAAAACTGATGATCTACCTACAAATGTGAACTGACGTTAAAAAATAAAACATTTGAAAACGGACCATTTTTCACCTTTCTGCAGCATGACGTAATGGGGGGGTTATCTCTTTTGTCAAAAATCACCTGTTTTTGCTTGAACATTAAATGCCTCCAAATCGTATTTAATTCACTTCCCAGGCCCCTGGAAGCATGAAAATCACTTTAAACATGCTAATTTTAGCTCTAAAACTGATGATCTACCTACAAATGTGAACTGACTTTCAAAAATAAAACATTTGAAAACGGACAATTTTTCACCTTTCTGAAGCATGACGTAATGGGGGGTGTTATCTCTTTTGTCAAAAATCACCTGTTTTTGCTTGAACATTAAATGCCTCCAAATGGTATTTAATTCACTTCCCGGGCCCCTGGAAGCATGAAAATCACTTTAAACATGCTAATTTTAGCTCTAAAACTGATGATCTACCTACAAATGTGAACTGACGTTCAAAAATAAAACATTTGAAAACGGACCATTTTTCACCTTTCTGAAGCATGACGTAATGGGGGGGGGGGTTATCTCTTTTGTCAAAAATCACCTGTTTTTGCTTGAACATTAAATGCCTCCAAATGGTATTTAATTCACTTCCCGGGGTGAAGAAACACTTTTTGAGACCTCAGAGTGAGTAAATTGGCCATTTTCATGCACTTTTAACCATTCCACAAATCTTGTGTTTTGGGCCCCTGGAAGCATGAAAATCACTTTAAACATGCTAATTTTAGCTCTAAAACTGATGATCTACCTACAAATGTGAACTGACATTCAAATATAAAACATTTGAAAACGGACCATTTTTCACCTTTCTGCAGCATGACGTAATGGGGGGGTGTTATCTCTTTTGTCAAAAATCACCTGTTTTTGCTTGAACATTAAATGCCTCCAAATGGTATTTAATTAGCTTCCCGGGCCCATGGAAGCATGAAAATCACTTTAAACATGCTAATTTTAGCTCTAAAACTGATGATCTACCTACAAATGTGAACTGACGTTCAAAAATAAAACATTTGAAAACGGACCATTTTTCACCTTTCTGAAGCATGACGTAATGGGGGGGTGTTATCTCTTTTGTCAAAAATCACCTGTTTTTGCTTGAACATTAAATGCCTCCAAATGGTATTTAATTCACTTCCCGTGGTGAAGAAACACTTTTTGAGACCTCAGAGTGAGTAAATTGGCCATTTTCATGCACTTTTAACCATTCCACAAATCTTGTGTTTTGGGCCCCTGGAAGCATGAAAATCACTTTAAACATGCTAATTTTAGCTCTAAAACTGATGATCTACCTACAAATGTGAACTGACATTAAAAAATAAAACATTTGAAAACGGACCATTTTTCACCTTTCTGAAGCATGACGTAATGGAAGGGGTTTTATCTCTTTTGTCAAAAATCACCTGTTTTTGCTTGAACATTAAATGCCTCCAAATGGTATTTAATTCACTTCCCGTGGTGAAGAAACACTTTTTGAGACCTCAGAGTGAGTAAATTGGCCATTTTCATGCACTTTTAACCATTCCACAAATCTTGTGTTTTGGGCCCTGGAAGCATGAAAATCACTTTAAACATGCTAATTTTAGCTCTAAAACTGATGATCTACCTACAAATGTGAACTGACGTTAAAAAATAAAACATTTGAAAACGGACCATTTTTCACCTTTCTGCAGCATGACGTAATGGGGGGGTTATCTCTTTTGTCAAAAATCACCTGTTTTTGCTTGAACATTAAATGCCTCCAAATCGTATTTAATTCACTTCCCGGGCCCCTGGAAGCATGAAAATCACTTTAAACATGCTAATTTTAGCTCTAAAACTGATGATCTACCTACAAATGTGAACTGACTTTCAAAAATAAAACATTTGAAAACGGACAATTTTTCACCTTTCTGAAGCATGACGTAATTGGGGGGTGTTATCTCTTTTGTCAAAAATCAACTGTTTTTGCTTGAACATTAAATGCCTCCAAATTGTATTTAATTCACTTCCCGGGCCCCTGGAAGCATGAAAATCACTTTAAACATGCTAATTTTAGCTCTAAAACTGATGATCTACCTACAAATGTGAACTGACGTTCAAAAATAAAACATTTGAAAACGGACCATTTTTCACCTTTCTGAAGCATGACGTAATGGGGGGGTGTTATCTCTTTTGTCAAAAATCACCTGTTTTTGCTTGAACATTAAATGCCTCCAAATGGTATTTAATTCACTTCCCGGGGTGAAGAAACACTTTTTGAGACCTCAGAGTGAGTAAATTGGCCATTTTCATGCACTTTTAACCATTCCACAAATCTTGTGTTTTGGGCGCCTGGAAGCATGAAAATCACTTTAAACATGCTAATTTTAGCTCTAAAACTGATGATCTACCTACAAATGTGAACTGACATTAAAAAATAAAACATTTGAAAATGGACCATTTTTCACCTTTCTGAAGCATGACGTAATGGGGGGGTGTTATCTCTTTTGTCAAAAATCACCTGTTTTTGCTTGAACATTAAATGCCTCCAAATGGTATTTAATTCACTTCCCGTGGTGAAGAAACACTTTTTGAGACCTCAGAGTGAGTAAATTGGCCATTTTCATGCACTTTTAACCATTCCACAAATCTTGTGTTTTGGGCCCTGGAAGCATGAAAATCACTTTAAACATGCTAATTTTAGCTCTAAAACTGATGATCTACCTACAAATGTGAACTGACGTTAAAAAAAAACATTTGAAAACGGGCCATTTTTCACCTTTCTGCAGCATGACGTAATGGGGGGGTGTTATCTCTTTTGTCAAAAATCACCTGTTTTTGCTTGAACATTAAATGCCTCCAAATGGTATTTAATTCACTTCCTGGGCCCCTGGAAGCATGAAAATCACTTTAAACATGCTAATTTTAGCTCTAAAACTGATGATCTACCTACAAATGTGAACTGACGTTCAAAAATAAAACATTTGAAAACGGACCATTTTTCACCTTTCTGAAGCATGACGTAATGGGGGGTGTTATCACTTTTGTCAAAAATCACCTGTTTTTGCTTGAACATTAAATGCCTCCAAATGGTATTTAATTCACTTCCCGGGGTGAAGAAACACTTTTTGAGACCTCAGAGAGAGTAAATTGGCCATTTTCATGCACTTTTAACCATTCCACAAATCTTGTGTTTTGGGCCCCTGGAAGCATGAAAATCACTTTAAACATGCTAATTTTAGCTCTAAAACTGATGATCTACCTACAAATGTGAACTGACGTTAAAAAATAAAACCTTTGAAAACGGACCATTTTTCACCTTTCTGCAGCATGACGTAATGGGGGGGGGGGTGTTATCTCTTTTGTCAAAAATCACCTGTTTTTGCTTGAACATTAAATGCCTCCAAATTGTATTAAATTCACTTCCCGGGGTGAAGAAACACTTTTTGAGACCTCAGAGTGAGTAAATTGGCCATTTTCATGCACTTTTAACCATTCCACAAATCTTGTGTTTTGGGCCCCTGGAAGCATGAAAATCACTTTAAACATGCTAATTTTAGCTCTAAAACTGATGATCTACCTACAAATGTGAACTGACGTTAAAAAATAAAACATTTGAAAACGGACCATTTTTCACCTTTCTGCAGCATGACGTAATGTGGGGGTGTTATCTCTTTTGTCAAAAATCACCTGTTTTTGCTTGAACATTAAATGCCTCCAAATGGTATTTAATTCACTTCCCGGGCCCCTGGAAGCATGAAAATCACTTTAAACGTGCTAATTTTAGCTCTAAAACTGATGATCTACCTACAAATGTGAACTGACATTCAAAAATAAAACATTTGAAAACGGACCATTTTTCACCTTTCTGAAGCATGACGTAATGGGGGGGTGTTATCTCTTTTGTCAAAAATTCACCTGTTTTTGCTTGAACATTAAATGCCTCCAAATGGTATTTAATTACCTTCCCGGGGTGAAGAAACACTTTTTGAGACCTCAGAGTGAGTAAATTGGCCATTTTCATGCACTTTTAACCATTCCACAAATCTTGTGTTTTGGGCCCCTGGAAGCATGAAAATCACTTTAAACATGCTAATTTTAGCTCTAAAACTGATGATCTACCTACAAATGTGAACTGACGTTAAAAAATAAAACATTTGAAAACGGACCATTTTTCACCTTTCTGCAGCATGACGCAATGGGGGGGTGTTATCACTTTTGTCAAAAATCACCTGTTTTTGCTTGAAAATTAAATGCCTCCAAATCGTATTTAATTCACTTCCCGGGCCCCTGGAAGCATGAAAATCACTTTAAACATGCTAATTTTAGCTCTAAAACTGATGATCTACCTACAAATGTGAACTGACTTTCAAAAATAAAACATTTGAAAACGGACCATTTTTCACCTTTCTGAAGCATGACGCAATGGGGGGGTGTTATCACTTTTGTCAAAAATCACCTGTTTTTGCTTGAACATTAAATGCCTCCAAATGGTATTTAATTCACTTCCCGGGGTGAAGAAACACTTTTTGAGACCTCAGAGTGAGTAAATTGGCCATTTTCATGCACTTTTAACCATTCCACAAATCTTGTGTTTTGGGCCCCTGGAAGCATGAAAATCACTTTAAACATGCTAATTTTAGCTCTAAAACTGATGATCTACCTACAAATGTGAACTGACATTCAAAAATAAAACATTTGAAAACGGACCATTTTTCACCTTTCTGAAGCATGACGTAATGAGGGGGTGTTATCTCTTTTGTCAAAAATCACCTGTTTTTGCTTGAACATTAAATGCCTCCAAATGGTATTTAATTACCTTCCCGGGGTGAAGAAACACTTTTTGAGACCTCAGAGTGAGTAAATTGGCCATTTTCATGCACTTTTAACCATTCCACAAATCTTGTGTTTTGGGCCCCTGGAAGCATGAAAATCACTTTAAACATGCTAATTTTAGCTCTAAAACTGATGATCTACCTACAAATGTGAACTGACGTTAAAAAATAAAACATTTGAAAACGGACCATTTTTCACCTTTCTGCAGCATGACGTAATGGGGGGGTTATCTCTTTTGTCAAAAATCACCTGTTTTTGCTTGAACATTAAATGCCTCCAAATCGTATTTAATTCACTTCCCAGGCCCCTGGAAGCATGAAAATCACTTTAAACATGCTAATTTTAGCTCTAAAACTGATGATCTACCTACAAATGTGAACTGACTTTCAAAAATAAAACATTTGAAAACGGACAATTTTTCACCTTTCTGAAGCATGACGTAATGGGGGGTGTTATCTCTTTTGTCAAAAATCACCTGTTTTTGCTTGAACATTAAATGCCTCCAAATGGTATTTAATTCACTTCCCGGGCCCCTGGAAGCATGAAAATCACTTTAAACATGCTAATTTTAGCTCTAAAACTGATGATCTACCTACAAATGTGAACTGACGTTCAAAAATAAAACATTTGAAAACGGACCATTTTTCACCTTTCTGAAGCATGACGTAATGGGGGGGGGGTGTTATCTCTTTTGTCAAAAATCACCTGTTTTTGCTTGAACATTAAATGCCTCCAAATGGTATTTAATTCACTTCCCGGGGTGAAGAAACACTTTTTGAGACCTCAGAGTGAGTAAATTGGCCATTTTCATGCACTTTTAACCATTCCACAAATCTTGTGTTTTGGGCCCCTGGAAGCATGAAAATCACTTTAAACATGCTAATTTTAGCTCTAAAACTGATGATCTACCTACAAATGTGAACTGACATTCAAAAATAAAACATTTGAAAACGGACCATTTTTCACCTTTCTGCAGCATGACGTAATGGGGGGGGTGTTATCTCTTTTGTCAAAAATCACCTGTTTTTGCTTGAACATTAAATGCCTCCAAATGGTATTTAATTCACTTCCCGGGCCCCTGGAAGCATGAAAATCACTTTAAACATGCTAATTTTAGCTCTAAAACTGATGATCTACCTACAAATGTGAACTGACATTCAAAAATAAAACATTTGAAAACGGACCATTTTTCACCTTTCTGAAGCATGACGTAATGGAGGGGTGTTATCTCTTTTGTCAAAAATCACCTGTTTTTGCTTGAACATTAAATGCCTCCAAATGGTATTTAATTACCTTCCCGGGGTGAAGAAACACTTTTTGAGACCTCAGAGTGAGTAAATTGGCCATTTTCATGCACTTTTAACCATTCCACAAATCTTGTGTTTTGGGCCCCTGGAAGCATGAAAATCACTTTAAACATGCTAATTTTAGCTCTAAAACTGATGATCTACCTACAAATGTGAACTGACGTTAAAAAATAAAACATTTGAAAACGGACAATTTTTCACCTTTCTGCAGCATGACGCAATGGGGGGGTGTTATCACTTTTGTCAAAAATCACCTGTTTTTGCTTGAAAATTAAATGCCTCCAAATCGTGTTTAATTCACTTCCCGGGCCCCTGGAAGCATGAAAATCACTTTAAACATGCTAATTTTAGCTCTAAAACTGATGATCTACCTACAAATGTGAACTGACTTTCAAAAATAAAACATTTGAAAACAGACCATTTTTCACCTTTCTGAAGCATGACGCAATGGGGGGTGTTATCACTTTTGTCAAAAATCACCTGTTTTTGCTTGAACATTAAATGCCTCCAAATGGTATTTAATTCACTTCCCGGGGTGAAGAAACACTTTTTGAGACCTCAGAGTGAGTAAATTGGCCATTTTCATGCACTTTTAACCATTCCACAAATCTTGTGTTTTGGGCCCCTGGAAGCATGAAAATCACTTTAAACATGCTAATTTTAGCTCTAAAACTGATGATCTACCTACAAATGTGAACTGACATTCAAAAATAAAACATTTGAAAACGGACCATTTTTCACCTTTCTGAAGCATGACGTAATGAGGGGGTGTTATCTCTTTTGTCAAAAATCACCTGTTTTTGCTTGAACATTAAATGCCTCCAAATGGTATTTAATTACCTTCCCGGGGTGAAGAAACACTTTTTGAGACCTCAGAGTGAGTAAATTGGCCATTTTCATGCACTTTTAACCATTCCACAAATCTTGTGTTTTGGGCCCCTGGAAGCATGAAAATCACTTTAAACATGCTAATTTTAGCTCTAAAACTGATGATCTACCTACAAATGTGAACTGACGTTAAAAAATAAAACATTTGAAAACGGACCATTTTTCACCTTTCTGCAGCATGACGTAATGGGGGGGTTATCTCTTTTGTCAAAAATCACCTGTTTTTGCTTGAACATTAAATGCCTCCAAATCATATTTAATTCACTTCCCAGGCCCCTGGAAGCATGAAAATCACTTTAAACATGCTAATTTTAGCTCTAAAACTGATGATCTACCTACAAATGTGAACTGACTTTCAAAAATAAAACATTTGAAAACGGACAATTTTTCACCTTTCTGAAGCATGACGTAATGGGGGGTGTTATCTCTTTTGTCAAAAATCACCTGTTTTTGCTTGAACATTAAATGCCTCCAAATGGTATTTAATTCACTTCCCGGGCCCCTGGAAGCATGAAAATCACTTTAAACATGCTAATTTTAGCTCTAAAACTGATGATCTACCTACAAATGTGAACTGACGTTCAAAAATAAAACATTTCAAAACGGACCATTTTTCACCTTTCTGAAGCATGACGTAATGGGGGGGGGGTTATCTCTTTTGTCAAAAATCACCTGTTTTTGCTTGAACATTAAATGCCTCCAAATGGTATTTAATTCACTTCCCGGGGTGAAGAAACACTTTTTGAGACCTCAGAGTGAGTAAATTGGCCATTTTCATGCACTTTTAACCATTCCACAAATCTTGTGTTTTGGGCCCCTGGAAGCATGAAAATCACTTTAAACATGCTAATTTTAGCTCTAAAACTGATGATCTACCTACAAATATGAACTGACATTCAAAAATAAAACATTTGAAAACGGACCATTTTTCACCTTTCTGCAGCATGACGTAATGGGGGGGTGTTATCTCTTTTGTCAAAAATCACCTGTTTTTGCTTGAACATTAAATGCCTCCAAATGGTATTTAATTAGCTTCCCGGGCCCATGGAAGCATGAAAATCACTTTAAACATGCTAATTTTAGCTCTAAAACTGATGATCTACCTACAAATGTGAACTGACGTTCAAAAATAAAACATTTGAAAACGGACCATTTTTCACCTTTCTGAAGCATGACGTAATGGGGGGGTGTTATCTCTTTTGTCAAAAATCACCTGTTTTTGCTTGAACATTAAATGCCTCCAAATGGTATTTAATTCACTTCCCGTGGTGAAGAAACACTTTTTGAGACCTCAGAGTGAGTAAATTGGCCATTTTCATGCACTTTTAACCATTCCACAAATCTTGTGTTTTGGGCCCCTGGAAGCATGAAAATCACTTTAAACATGCTAATTTTAGCTCTAAAACTGATGATCTACCTACAAATGTGAACTGACATTAAAAAATAAAACATTTGAAAACGGACCATTTTTCACCTTTCTGAAGCATGACGTAATGGAAGGAGTTTTATCTCTTTTGTCAAAAATCACCTGTTTTTGCTTGAACATTAAATGCCTCCAAATGGTATTTAATTCACTTCCCGTGGTGAAGAAACACTTTTTGAGACCTCAGAGTGAGTAAATTGGCCATTTTCATGCACTTTTAACCATTCCACAAATCTTGTGTTTTGGGCCCTGGAAGCATGAAAATCACTTTAAACATGCTAATTTTAGCTCTAAAACTGATGATCTACCTACAAATGTGAACTGACGTTAAAAAATAAAACATTTGAAAACGGACCATTTTTCACCTTTCTGCAGCATGACGTAATGGGGGGGTTATCTCTTTTGTCAAAAATCACCTGTTTTTGCTTGAACATTAAATGCCTCCAAATCGTATTTAATTCACTTCCCGGGCCCCTGGAAGCATGAAAATCACTTTAAACATGCTAATTTTAGCTCTAAAACTGATGATCTACCTACAAATGTGAACTGACTTTCAAAAATAAAACATTTGAAAACGGACAATTTTTCACCTTTCTGAAGCATGACGTAATGGGGGGTGTTATCTCTTTTGTCAAAAATCACCTGTTTTTGCTTGAACATTAAATGCCTCCAAATGGTATTTAATTCACTTCCCGGGCCCCTGGAAGCATGAAAATCACTTTAAACATGCTAATTTTAGCTCTAAAACTGATGATCTACCTACAAATGTGAACTGACGTTCAAAAATAAAACATTTGAAAACGGACCATTTTTCACCTTTCTGAAGCATGACGTAATGGGGGGGTGTTATCTCTTTTGTCAAAAATCACCTGTTTTTGCTTGAACATTAAATGCCTCCAAATGGTATTTAATTCACTTCCCGGGGTGAAGAAACACTTTTTGAGACCTCAGAGTGAGTAAATTGGCCATTTTCATGCACTTTTAACCATTCCACAAATCTTGTGTTTTGGGCGCCTGGAAGCATGAAAATCACTTTAAACATGCTAATTTTAGCTCTAAAACTGATGATCTACCTACAAATGTGAACTGACATTAAAAAATAAAACATTTGAAAACGGACCATTTTTCACCTTTCTGAAGCATGACGTAATGGGGGGGGTGTTATCTCTTTTGTCAAAAATCACCTGTTTTTGCTTGAACATTAAATGCCTCCAAATGGTATTTAATTCACTTCCCGTGGTGAAGAAACACTTTTTGAGACCTCAGAGTGAGTAAATTGGCCATTTTCATGCACTTTTAACCATTCCACAAATCTTGTGTTTTGGGCCCTGGAAGCATGAAAATCACTTTAAACATGCTAATTTTAGCTCTAAAACTGATGATCTACCTACAAATGTGAACTGACGTTAAAAAAAAACATTTGAAAACGGACCATTTTTCACCTTTCTGCAGCATGACGTAATGGGGGGGTTATCTCTTTTGTCAAAAATCACCTGTTTTTGCTTGAACATTAAATGCCTCCAAATCGTATTTAATTCACTTCCCGGGCCCCTGGAAGCATGAAAATCACTTTAAACATGCTAATTTTAGCTCTAAAACTGATGATCTACCTACAAATGTGAACTGACTTTCAAAAATAAAACATTTGAAAACGGACAATTTTTCACCTTTCTGAAGCATGACGTAATTGGGGGGTGTTATCTCTTTTGTCAAAAATCACCTGTTTTTGCTTGAACATTAAATGCCTCCAAATTGTATTTAATTCACTTCCCGGGCCCCTGGAAGCATGAAAATCACTTTAAACATGCTAATTTTAGCTCTAAAACTGATGATCTACCTACAAATGTGAAATGACGTTCAAAAATAAAACATTTGAAAACGGACCATTTTTCACCTTTCTGAAGCATGACGTAATGGGGGGGTGTTATCTCTTTTGTCAAAAATCACCTGTTTTTGCTTGAACATTAAATGCCTCCAAATGGTATTTAATTCACTTCCCGTGGTGAAGAAACACTTTTTGAGACCTCAGAGTGAGTAAATTGGCCATTTTCATGCACTTTTAACCATTCCACAAATCTTGTGTTTTGGGCCCTGGAAGCATGAAAATCACTTTAAACATGCAAATTTTAGCTCTAAAACTGATGATCTACCTACAAATGTGAACTGACGTTAAAAAAAACAACATTTGAAAACAGACCATTTTTCAATTTTCTGCAGCATGACGTAATGGGGGGGGTGTTATCTCTTTTGTCAAAAATCACCTGTTTTTGCTTGAACATTAAATGCCTCCAAATGGTATTTAGTTCACTTCCCGGGCCCCTGGAAGCATGAAAATCACTTTAAACATGCTAATTTTAGCTCTAAAACTGATGATCTACCTACAAATGTGAACTGACGTTCAAAAATAAAACTTTTGAAAACGGACCATTTTTCACCTTTTTGAAGCATGACGTAATGGCGGGTGTTATCACTTTTGTCAAAAATCACCTGTTTTTGCTTGAACATTAAATGCCTCCAAATGGTATTTAATTCACTTCCCGGGGTGAAGAAACACTTTTTGAGACCTCAGAGTGAGTAAATTGGCCATTTTCATGCACTTTTAACAATTCCACAAATCTTGTGTTTTGGGCCCCTGGAAGCATGAAAATCACTTTAAACATGCTAATTTTAGCTCTAAAACTGATGATCTACCTACAAATGTGAACTGACGTTAAAAAATAAAACATTTGAAAACGGACCATTTTTCACCTTTCTGCAGCATGACGTAATGGGGGGGGTGTTATCTCTTTTGTCAAAAATCACCTGTTTTTGCTTGAACATTAAATGCCTCCAAATTGTATTAAATTTACTTCCCGGGGTGAAGAAACACTTTTTGAGACCTCAGAGTGAGTAAATTGGCCATTTTCATGCACTTTTAACCATTCCACAAATCTTGTGTTTTGGGCCCCTGGAAGCATGAAAATCACTTTAAACATGCTAATTTTAGCTCTAAAACTGATGATCTACCTACAAATGTGAACTGACGTTAAAAAATAAAACATTTGAAAACGGACCATTTTTCACCTTTCTGCAGCATGACATAATGGGGGGGTGTTATCTCTTTTGTCAAAAATCACCTGGTTTTGCTTGAACATTAAATGCCTCCAAATGGTATTTAATTCACTTCCCGGGCCCCTGGAAGCATGAAAATCACTTTAAACGTGCTAATTTTAGCTCTAAAACTGATGATCTACCTACAAATGTGAACTGACTTTCAAAAATAAAACATTTGAAAACGGACAATTTTTCACGTTTCTGAAGCATGACGTAATGGGGGTGTTATCTCTTTTGTCAAAAATCACCTGTTTTTGCTTGAACATTAAATGCCTCAAAATGGTATTTAATTCACTTCCCGGGCCCCTGGTAGCATGAAAATCACTTTAAACATGCTAATTTTAGCTCTAAAACTGATGATCTACCTACAAATGTGAACTGACGTTCAAAAATAAAACATTTGAAAACGGACCATTTTTCACCTTTCTGCAGCATGACGTAATGGGGGGGGGTGTTATCTCTATTGTCAAAAATCACCTGTTTTTGCTTGAACATTAAATGCCTCCAAATGGTATTTAATTCACTTCCCGGGCCCCTGGAAGCATGAAAATCACTTTAAACATGCTAATTTTAGCTCTAAAACTGATGATCTACCTACAAATGTGAACTGACGTTCAAAAATAAAACATTTGAAAACGGACCATTTTTCACCTTTCTGAAGCATGACGTAATGGGGGGGTGTTATCACTTTTGTCAAAAATCACCTGTTTTTGCTTGAACATTAAATGCCTCCAAATGGTATTTAATTCACTTCCCGGGGTGAAGAAACACTTTTTGAGACCTCAGAGTGAGTAAATTGGCCATTTTCATGCACTTTTAACCATTCCACAAATCTTGTGTTTTGGGCCCCTGGAAGCATGAAAATCACTTTAAACATGCTAATTTTAGCTCTAAAACTGATGATCTACCTACAAATGTGAACTGACGTTAAAAAATAAAACATTTGAAAACGGACCATTTTTCACCTTTCTGCAGCATGACGTAATGGGGGGGGGTGTTATCTCTTTTGTCAAAAATCACCTGTTTTTGCTTGAACATTAAATGCCTCCAAATTGTATTAAATTCACTTCCCGGGGTGAAGAAACACTTTTTGAGACCTCAGAGTGAGTAAATTGGCCATTTTCATGCACTTTTAACCAATCCACAAATCTTGTGTTTTGGGCCCCTGGAAGCATGAAAATCACTTTAAACATGCTAATTTTAGCTCTAAAACTGATGATCTACCTACAAATGTGAACTGACGTTAAAAAATAAAACATTTGAAAACGGACCATTTTTCACCTTTCTGAAGCATGATGTAATGGGGGGGTGTTATCTCTTTTGTCAAAAATCACCTGTTTTTGCTTGAACATTAAATGCCTCCAAATGGTATTTAATTCACTTCCCGGGCCCCTGGAAGCATGAAAATCACTTTAAACGTGCTAATTTTAGCTCTAAAACTGATGATCTACCTACAAATGTGAACTGACATTCAAAAATAAAACATTTGAAAACGGACCATTTTTCACCTTTCTGAAGCATGATGTAATGGGGGGGTGTTATCTCTTTTGTCAAAAATCACCTGTTTTTGCTTGAACATTAAATGCCTCCAAATGGTATTTAATTACCTTCCCGGGGTGAAGAAACACTTTTTGAGACCTCAGAGTGAGTAAATTGGCCATTTTCATGCACTTTTAACCATTCCACAAATCTTGTGTTTTGGGCCCCTGGAAGCATGAAAATCACTTTAAACATGCTAATTTTAGCTCTAAAACTGATGATCTACCTACAAATGTGAACTGACGTTAAAAAATAAAACATTTGAAAACTGACCATTTTTCACCTTTCTGCAGCATGACGTAATGGGGGGGTTATCTCTTTTGTCAAAAATCACCTGTTTTTGCTTGAACATTAAATGCCTCCAAATCGTATTTAATTCACTTCCC
This sequence comes from Lissotriton helveticus, assembly GCF_964261635.1. Classification (NCBI taxonomy): domain Eukaryota; kingdom Metazoa; phylum Chordata; class Amphibia; order Caudata; family Salamandridae; genus Lissotriton; species Lissotriton helveticus. Next base: position 157,226 of record NW_027612056.1, on the reverse strand, counting down.
GGGCCCCTGGAAGCATGAAGATCACTTTAAACATGCTAATTTTAGCTCTAAAACTGATGATCTACCTGAAAATGTGAACTGACTTTCAAAAATAAAACATTTGAAAATGGACAATTGTTCACCTTTCTGAAGCATGACGTAATGGGGGTGTTATCTCTTTTGTCAAAAATCACCTGTTTTTGCTTGAACATTAAATGCCTCCAAATGGTATTTAATTCACTTCCCGGGCCCCTGGAAGCATGAAAATCACTTTAAACATGCTAATTTTAGCTCTAAAACTGATGATCTACCTACAAATGTGAACTGACGTTCAAAAATAAAACATTTGAAAACGGACCATTTTTCACCTTTCTGAAGCATGACGTAATGGGGGGGTGTTATCTCTTTTGTCAAAAATCACCTGTTTTTGCTTGAACATTAAATGCCTCCAAATGGTATTTAATTCACTTCCCGGGGTGAAGAAACACTTTTTGAGACCTCAGAGTGAGTACATTGGCCATTTTCATGCACTTTTAACCATTCCACAAATCTTGTGTTTTGGGCCCCTGGAAGCATGAAAATCACTTTAAACATGCTAATTTTAGCTCTAAAACTGATGATCTACCTACAAATGTGAACTGACGTTAAAAAATAAAACATTTGAAAACGGACCATTTTTCACATTTCTGCAGCATGACGTAATGGGGGGGGGGTGTTATCTCTTTTGTCAAAAATCACCTGTTTTTGCTTGAACATTAAATGCCTCCAAATTGTATTAAATTCACTTCCCGGGGTGAAGAAACACTTTTTGAGACCTCAGAGTGAGTAAATTGGCCATTTTCATGCACTTTTAACCAATCCACAAATCTTGTGTTTTGGGCCCCTGGAAGCATGAAAATCACTTTAAACATGCTAATTTTAGCTCTAAAACTGATGATCTACCTACAAATGTGAACTGACGTTAAAAAATAAAACATTTGAAAACGGACCATTTTTCACCTTTCTGCAGCATGACGTAATGGGGGGGTGTTATCTCTTTTGTCAAAAATCACCTGTTTTTGCTTGAACATTAAATGCCTCCAAATGGTATTTAATTCACTTCCCGGGCCCCTGGAAGCATGAAAATCACTTTAAACGTGCTAATTTTAGCTCTAAAACTGATGATCTACCTACAAATGTGAACTGACATTCAAAAATAAAACATTTGAAAACGGACCATTTTTCACCTTTCTGAAGCATGATGTAATGGGGGGGTGTTATCTCTTTTGTCAAAAATCACCTGTTTTTGCTTGAACATTAAATGCCTCCAAATGGTATTTAATTACCTTCCCGGGGTGAAGAAACACTTTTTGAGACCTCAGAGTGAGTAAATTGGCCATTTTCATGCACTTTTAACCATTCCACAAATCTTGTGTTTTGGGCCCCTGGAAGCATGAAAATCACTTTAAACATGCTAATTTTAGCTCTAAAACTGATGATCTACCTACAAATGTGAACTGACGTTAAAAAATAAAACATTTGAAAACGGACCATTTTTCACCTTTCTGCAGCATGACGTAATGGGGGGGTTATCTCTTTTGTCAAAAATCACCTGTTTTTGCTTGAACATTAAATGCCTCCAAATCGTATTTAATTCACTTCCCGGGCCCCTGGAAGCATGAAGATCACTTTAAACATGCAAATTTTAGCTCTAAAACTGATGATCTACCTACAAATGTGAACTGACTTTCAAAAATAAAACATTTGAAAATGGACAATTTTTCACCTTTCTGAAGCATGACGTAATGGGGGGTGTTATCTCTTTTGTCAAAAATCACCTGTTTTTGCTTGAACATTAAATGCCTCCAAATGGTATTTAATTCACTTCCCGGGCCCCTGGAAGCATGAAAATCACTTTAAACATGCTAATTTTAGCTCTAAAACTGATGATCTACCTACAAATGTGAACTGACGTTCAAAAATAAAACATTTGAAAACGGACCATTTTTCACCTTTCTGAAGCATGACGTAATGGGGGGGGTGTTATCTCTTTTGTCAAAAATCACCTGTTTTTGCTTGAACATTAAATGCCTCCAAATGGTATTTAATTCACTTCCCGGGGTGAAGAAACACTTTTTGAGACCTCAGAGTGAGTAAATTGGCCATTTTCATGCACTTTTAACCATTCCACAAATCTTGTGTTTTGGGCCCCTGGAAGCATGAAAATCACTTTAAACATGCTAATTTTAGCTCTAAAACTGATGATCAACCTACAAATGTGAACTGACATTAAAAAATAAAACATTTGAAAACAGACCATTTTTCACCTTTCTGCAGCATGACGTAATGGGGGGGTGTTATCTCTTTTGTCAAAAATCACCTGTTTTTGCTTGAACATTAAATGCCTCCAAATGGTATTTAATTCACTTCCCGGGCCCCTGGAAGCATGAAAATCACTTTAAACATGCTAATTTTAGCTCTAAAACTGATGATCTACCTACAAATGTGAACTGACGTTCAAAAATAAAACATTTGAAAACGGACCATTTTTCACCTTTCTGAAGCATGACGTAATGGGGGGGTGTTATCTCTTTTGTCAAAAATCACCTGTTTTTGCTTGAACATTAAATGCCTCCAAATGGTATTTAATTCACTTCCCGGGGTGAAGAAACACTTTTTGGGACCTCAGAGTGAGTAAATTGGCTATTTTCATGCACTTTTAACCATTCCACAAATCTTGTGTTTTGGGCCCCTGGAAGCATGAAAATCACTTTAAACATGCTAATTTTAGCTCTAAAACTGATGATCTACCTACAAATGTGAACTGACATTCAAAAATAAAACATTTGAAAACGGACCATTTTTCACCTTTCTGCAGCATGACGTAATGGGGGGGTGTTATCTCTTTTGTCAAAAATCACCTGTTTTTGCTTGAACATTAAATGCCTCCAAATGGTATTTAATTAGCTTCCCGGGCCCATGGAAGCATGAAAATCACTTTAAACATGCTAATTTTAGCTCTAAAACTGATGATCTACCTACAAATGTGAACTGACGTTCAAAAATAAAACATTTGAAAACGGACCATTTTTCACCTTTCTGAAGCATGACGTAATGGGGGGGTGTTATCTCTTTTGTCAAAAATCACCTGTTTTTGCTTGAACATTAAATGCCTCCAAATGGTATTTAATTCACTTCCCGTGGTGAAGAAACACTTTTTGAGACCTCAGAGTGAGTAAATTGGCCATTTTCATGCACTTTTAACCATTCCACAAATCTTGTGTTTTGGGCCCTGGAAGCATGAAAATCACTTTAAACATGCAAATTTTAGCTCTAAAACTGATGATCTACCTACAAATGTGAACTGACGTTAAAAAAAACAACATTTGAAAACAGACCATTTTTCACCTTTCTGCAGCATGACGTAATGGGGGGGGTGTTATCTCTTTTGTCAAAAATCACCTGTTTTTGCTTGAACATTAAATGCCTCCAAATGGTATTTAGTTCACTTCCCGGGCCCCTGGAAGCATGAAAATCACTTTAAACATGCTAATTTTAGCTCTAAAACTGATGATCTACCTACAAATGTGAACTGACGTTCAAAAATAAAACTTTAGAAAACGGACCATTTTTCACCTTTTTGAAGCATGACGTAATGGCGGGTGTTATCACTTTTGTCAAAAATCACCTGTTTTTGCTTGAACATTAAATGCCTCCAAATGGTATTTAATTCACTTCCCGGGGTGAAGAAACACTTTTTGAGACCTCAGAGTGAGTAAATTGGCCATTTTCATGCACTTTTAACAATTCCACAAATCTTGTGTTTTGGGCCCCTGGAAGCATGAAAATCACTTTAAACATGCTAATTTTAGCTCTAAAACTGATGATCTACCTACAAATGTGAACTGACGTTAAAAAATAAAACATTTGAAAACGGACCATTTTTCACCTTTCTGCAGCATGACGTAATGGGGGGGGTGTTATCTCTTTTGTCAAAAATCACCTGTTTTTGCTTGACCATTAAATGCCTCCAAATTGTATTAAATTCACTTCCCGGGGTGAAGAAACACTTTTTGAGACCTCAGAGTGAGTAAATTGGCCATTTTCATGCACTTTTAACCATTCCACAAATCTTGTGTTTTGGGCCCCTGGAAGCATGAAAATCACTTTAAACATGCTAATTTTAGCTCTAAAACTGATGATCTACCTACAAATGTGAACTGACGTTAAAAAATAAAACATTTGAAAACGGACCATTTTTCACCTTTCTGCAGCATGACATAATGGGGGGGTGTTATCTCTTTTGTCAAAAATCACCTGGTTTTGCTTGAACATTAAATGCCTCCAAATGGTATTTAATTCACTTCCCGGGCCCCTGGAAGCATGAAAATCACTTTAAACGTGCTAATTTTAGCTCTAAAACTGATGATCTACCTACAAATGTGAACTGACTTTCAAAAATAAAACATTTGAAAACGGACAATTTTTCACGTTTCTGAAGCATGACGTAATGGGGGTGTTATCTCTTTTGTCAAAAATCACCTGTTTTTGCTTGAACATTAAATGCCTCAAAATGGTATTTAATTCACTTCCCGGGCCCCTGGTAGCATGAAAATCACTTTAAACATGCTAATTTTAGCTCTAAAACTGATGATCTACCTACAAATGTGAACTGACGTTCAAAAATAAAACATTTGAAAACGGACCATTTTTCACCTTTCTGAAGCATGACGTAATGGGGGGGGTGTTATCACTTTTGTCAAAAATCACCTGTTTTTGCTTGAACATTAAATGCCTCCAAATGGTATTTAATTCACTTCCCGGGGTGAAGAAACACTTTTTGAGACCTCAGAGTGAGTAAATTGGCCATTTTCATGCACTTTTAATCATTCCACAAATCTTGTGTTTTGGGCCCCTGGAAGCATGAAAATCACTTTAAACATGCTAATTTTAGCTCTAAAACTGATGATCTACCTACAAATGTGAACTGACGTTAAAAAATAAAACATTTGAAAACGGACCATTTTTCACCTTTCTGCAGCATGACGTAATGGGGGGGGGGTGTTATCTCTTTTGTCAAAAATCACCTGTTTTTGCTTGAACATTAAATGCCTCCAAATTGTATTAAATTCACTTCCCGGGGTGAAGAAACACTTTTTGAGACCTCAGAGTGAGTAAATTGGCCATTTTCATGCACTTTTAACCAATCCACAAATCTTGTGTTTTGGGCCCCTGGAAGCATGAAAATCACTTTAAACATGCTAATTTTAGCTCTAAAACTGATGATCTACCTACAAATGTGAACTGACGTTAAAAAATAAAACATTTGAAAACGGACCATTTTTCACCTTTCTGCAGCATGACGTAATGGGGGGGTGTTATCTCTTTTGTCAAAAATCACCTGTTTTTGCTTGAACATTAAATGCCTCCAAATGGTATTTAATTCACTTCCCGGGCCCCTGGAAGCATGAAAATCACTTTAAACGTGCTAATTTTAGCTCTAAAACTGATGATCTACCTACAAATGTGAACTGACATTCAAAAATAAAACATTTGAAAACGGACCATTTTTCACCTTTCTGAAGCATGATGTAATGGGGGGGTGTTATCTCTTTTGTCAAAAATCACCTGTTTTTGCTTGAACATTAAATGCCTCCAAATGGTATTTAATTACCTTCCCGGGGTGAAGAAACACTTTTTGAGACCTCAGAGTGAGTAAATTGGCCATTTTCATGCACTTTTAACCATTCCACAAATCTTGTGTTTTGGGCCCCTGGAAGCATGAAAATCACTTTAAACATGCTAATTTTAGCTCTAAAACTGATGATCTACCTACAAATGTGAACTGACGTTAAAAAATAAAACATTTGAAAACGGACCATTTTTCACCTTTCTGCAGCATGACGTAATGGGGGGGTTATCTCTTTTGTCAAAAATCACCTGTTTTTGCTTGAACATTAAATGCCTCCAAATCGTATTTAATTCACTTCCCGGGCCCCTGGAAGCATGAAGATCACTTTAAACATGCTAATTTTAGCTCTAAAACTGATGATCTACCTACAAATGTGAACTGACTTTCAAAAATAAAACATTTGAAAATGGACAATTTTTCACCTTTCTGAAGCATGACGTAATGGGGGTGTTATCTCTTTTGTCAAAAATCACCTGTTTTTGCTTGAACATTAAATGCCTCCAAATGGTATTTAATTCACTTCCCGGGCCCCTGGAAGCATGAAAATCACTTTAAACATGCTAATTTTAGCTCTAAAACTGATGATCTACCTACAAATGTGAACTGACGTTCAAAAATAAAACATTTGAAAACGGACCATTTTTCACCTTTCTGAAGCATGACGTAATGGGGGGGTGTTATCTCTTTTGTCAAAAATCACCTGTTTTTGCTTGAACATTAAATGCCTCCAAATGGTATTTAATTCACTTCCCGGGGTGAAGAAACACTTTTTGAGACCTCAGAGTGAGTACATTGGCCATTTTCATGCACTTTTAACCATTCCACAAATCTTGTGTTTTGGGCCCCTGGAAGCATGAAAATCACTTTAAACATGCTAATTTTAGCTCTAAAACTGATGATCTACCTACAAATGTGAACTGACGTTAAAAAATAAAACATTTGAAAACGGACCATTTTTCACCTTTCTGCAGCATGACGTAATGGGGGGGGGGTGTTATCTCTTTTGTCAAAAATCACCTGTTTTTGCTTGAACATTAAATGCCTCCAAATTGTATTAAATTCACTTCCCGGGGTGAAGAAACACTTTTTGAGACCTCAGAGTGAGTAAATTGGCCATTTTCATGCACTTTTAACCAATCCACAAATCTTGTGTTTTGGGCCCCTGGAAGCATGAAAATCACTTTAAACATGCTAATTTTAGCTCTAAAACTGATGATCTACCTACAAATGTGAACTGACGTTAAAAAATAAAACATTTGAAAACGGACCATTTTTCACCTTTCTGCAGCATGACGTAATGGGGGGGTGTTATCTCTTTTGTCAAAAATCACCTGTTTTTGCTTGAACATTAAATGCCTCCAAATGGTATTTAATTCACTTCCCGGGCCCCTGGAAGCATGAAAATCACTTTAAACGTGCTAATTTTAGCTCTAAAACTGATGATCTACCTACAAATGTGAACTGACATTCAAAAATAAAACATTTGAAAATGGACCATTTTTCACCTTTCTGAAGCATGATGTAATGGGGGGTGTTATCTCTTTTGTCAAAAATCACCTGTTTTTGCTTGAACATTAAATGCCTCCAAATGGTATTTAATTACCTTCCCGGGGTGAAGAAACACTTTTTGAGACCTCAGAGTGAGTAAATTGGCCATTTTCATGCACTTTTAACCATTCCACAAATCTTGTGTTTTGGGCCCCTGGAAGCATGAAAATCACTTTAAACATGCTAATTTTAGCTCTAAAACTGATGATCTACCTACAAATGTGAACTGACGTTAAAAAATAAAACATTTGAAAACGGACCATTTTTCACCTTTCTGCAGCATGACGTAATGGGGGGGTTATCTCTTTTGTCAAAAATCACCTGTTTTTGCTTGAACATTAAATGCCTCCAAATCGTATTTAATTCACTTCCCGGGCCCCTGGAAGCATGAAGATCACTTTAAACATGCTAATTTTAGCTCTAAAACTGATGATCTACCTACAAATGTGAACTGACTTTCAAAAATAAAACATTTGAAAATGGACAATTTTTCACCTTTCTGAAGCATGACGTAATGGGGGGTGTTATCTCTTTTGTCAAAAATCACCTGTTTTTGCTTGAACATTAAATGCCTCCAAATGGTATTTAATTCACTTCCCGGGCCCCTGGAAGCATGAAAATCACTTTAAACATGCTAATTTTAGCTCTAAAACTGATGATCTACCTACAAATGTGAACTGACGTTCAAAAATAAAACATTTGAAAACGGACCATTTTTCACCTTTCTGAAGCATGACGTAATGGGGGGGGTGTTATCTCTTTTGTCAAAAATCACCTGTTTTTGCTTGAACATTAAATGCCTCCAAATGGTATTTAATTCACTTCCCGGGGTGAAGAAACACTTTTTGAGACCTCAGAGTGAGTAAATTGGCCATTTTCATGCACTTTTAACCATTCCACAAATCTTGTGTTTTGGGCCCCTGGAAGCATGAAAATCACTTTAAACATGCTAATTTTAGCTCTAAAACTGATGATCAACCTACAAATGTGAACTGACATTAAAAAATAAAACATTTGAAAACAGACCATTTTTCACCTTTCTGCAGCATGACGTAATGGGGGGGTGTTATCTCTTTTGTCAAAAATCACCTGTTTTTGCTTGAACATTAAATGCCTCCAAATGGTATTTAATTCACTTCCCGGGCCCCTGGAAGCATGAAAATCACTTTAAACATGCTAATTTTAGCTCTAAAACTGATGATCTACCTACAAATGTGAACTGACGTTCAAAAATAAAACATTTGAAAACGGACCATTTTTCACCTTTCTGAAGCATGACGTAATGGGGGGGGTGTTATCTCTTTTGTCAAAAATCACCTGTTTTTGCTTGAACATTAAATGCCTCCAAATGGTTTTTAATTCACTTCCCGTGGTGAAGAAACACTTTTTGAGACCTCAGAGTGAGTAAATTGGCCATTTTCATGCACTTTTAACCATTCCACAAATCTTGTGTTTTGGGCCCTGGAAGCATGAAAATATCTTTAAACATGCTAATTTTAGCTCTAAAACTGATGATCTACCTACAAATGTGAACTGACGTTAAAAAAAAACCAATTGAAAACGGACCATTTTTCACCTTTCTGCAGCATGACGTAATGGGGGGGGTGTTATCTCTTTTGTCAAAAATCACCTGTTTTTGCTTGAACATTAAATGCCTCCAAATGGTATTTAATTCACTTCCCGGGCCCCTGGAAGCATGAAAATCACTTTAAACATGCTAATTTTAGCTCTAAAACTGATGATCTACCTACAAATGTGAACTGACGTTCAAAAATAAAACATTTGAAAACGGACCATTTTTCACCTTTCTGAAGCATGACGTAATGGGGGGGTGTTATCACTTTTGTCAAAAATCACCTGTTTTTGCTTGAACATTAAATGCCTCCAAATGGTATTTAATTCACTTCCCGGGGTGAAGAAACACTTTTTGAGACCTCAGAGTGAGTAAATTGGCCATTTTCATGCACTTTTAACCATTCCACAAATCTTGTGTTTTGGGCCCCTGGAAGCATGAAAATCACTTTAAACATGCTAATTTTAGCTCTAAAACTGATGATCTACCTACAAATGTGAACTGACGTTAAAAAATAAAACATTTGAAAACGGACCATTTTTCACCTTTCTGCAGCATGACGTATTGGGGGGGGTGTTATCTCTTTTGTCAAAAATCACCTGTTTTTGCTTGAACATTAAATGCCTCCAAATTGTATTAAATTCACTTCCCGGGGTGAAGAAACACTTTTTGAGACCTCAGAGTGAGTAAATTGGCCATTTTCGTGCACTTTTAACCATTCCACAAATCTTGTGTTTTGGGCCCCTGGAAGCATGAAAATCACTTTAAACATGCTAATTTTAGCTCTAAAACTGATGATCTACCTACAAATGTGAACTGACGTTAAAAAATAAAACATTTGAAAACGGACCATTTTTCACCTTTCTGCAGCATGACGTAATGGGGGGGTGTTATCTCTTTTGTCAAAAATCACCTGGTTTTGCTTGAACATTAAATGCCTCCAAATGGTATTTAATTCACTTCCCGGGCCCCTGGAAGCATGAAAATCACTTTAAACGTGCTAATTTTAGCTCTAAAACTGATGATCTACCTACAAATGTGAACTGACTTTCAAAAATAAAACATTTGAAAACGGACAATTTTTCACGTTTCTGAAGCATGACGTAATGGGGGTGTTATCTCTTTTGTCAAAAATCACCTGTTTTTGCTTGAACATTAAATGCCTCAAAATGGTATTTAATTCACTTCCCGGGCCCCTGGTAGCATGAAAATCACTTTAAACATGCTAATTTTAGCTCTAAAACTGATGATCTACCTACAAATGTGAACTGAAGTTCAAAAATAAAACATTTGAAAACGGACCATTTTTCACCTTTCTGCAGCATGACGTAATGGGGGGGTGTTATCTCTTTTGTCAAAAATCACCTGTTTTTGCTTGAACATTAAATGCCTCCAAATGGTATTTAATTACCTTCCCGGGGTGAAGAAACACTTTTTGAGACCTCAGAGTGAGTAAATTGGCCATTTGCATGCACTTTTAACCATTCCACAAATCTTGTGTTTTGGGCCCCTGGAAGCATGAAAATCACTTTAAACATGCTAATTTTAGCTCTAAAACTGATGATCTACCTACAAATGTGAACTGACGTTCAAAAATAAAACATTTGAAAACTGACCATTTTTCACCTTTCTGAAGCATGACGTAATGGGGGGGTGTTATCTCTTTTGTCAAAAATCACCTGTTTTTGCTTGAACATTAAATGCCTCCAAATGGTATTTAATTCACTTCCCGGGGTGAAGAAACACTTTTTGAGACCTCAGAGTGAGTAAATTGGCCATTTTCATGCACTTTTAACCATTCCACAAATCTTGTGTTTTGGGCCCCTGGAAGCATGAAAATCACTTTAAACATGCTAATTTTAGCTCTAAAACTGATGATCTACCTACAAATGTGAACTGACATTAAAAAATAAAACATTTGAAAACGGACCATTTTTCACCTTTCTGCAGCATGATGTAATGGGGGGGGGGTGTTATCTCTTTTGTCAAAAATCACCTGTTTTTGCTTGAACATTAAATGCCTCCAAATGGTATTTAATTCACTTCCCGGGCCCCTGGAAGCATGAAAATCACTTTAAACATGCTAATTTTAGCTCTAAAACTGATGATCTACCTACAAATGTGAACTGACGTTCAAAAATAAAACATTTGAAAACGGACCATTTTTCACCTTTCTGAAGCATGACGTAATGGGGGGGTGTTATCTCTTTTGTCAAAAATCACCTGTTTTTGCTTGAACATTAAATGCCTCCAAATGGTATTTAATTCACTTCCCGTGGTGGAGAAACACTTTTTGAGACCTCAGAGTGAGTAAATTGGCCATTTTCATGCACTTTTAACCATTCCACAAATCTTGTGTTTTGGGCCCTGGAAGCATGAAAATCACTTTAAACATGCTAATTTTAGCTCTAAAACTGATGATCTACCTACAAATGTGAACTGACGTTAAAAAAAAAAACATTTGAAAACGGACCATTTTTCACCTTTCTGCAGCATGACGTAATGGGGGGGGGGTGTTATCTCTTTTGTCAAAAATCACCTGTTTTTGCTTGAACATTAAATGCCTCCAAATGGTATTTAATTCACTTCCCGGGCCCCTGGAAGCATGAAAATCACTTTAAACATGCTAATTTTAGCTCTAAAACTGATGATCTACCTACAAATGTGAACTGACGTTCAAAAATAAAACATTTGAAAACGGACCATTTTTCACCTTTCTGAAGCATGACGTAATGGGGGGGTGTTATCACTTTTGTCAAAAATCACCTGTTTTTGCTTGAACATTAAATGCCTCCAAATGGTATTTAATTCACTTCCCGGGGTGAAGAAACACTTTTTGAGACCTCAGAGTGAGTAAATTGGCCATTTTCATGCACTTTTAACCATTCCACAAATCTTGTGTTTTGGGCCCCTGGAAGCATGAAAATCACTTTAAACATGCTAATTTTAGCTCTAAAACTGATGATCTACCTACAAATGTGAACTGACGTTAAAAAATAAAACATTTGAAAACGGACCATTTTTCACCTTTCTGCAGCATGACGTATTGGGGGGGTGTTATCTCTTTTGTCAAAAATCACCTGTTTTTGCTTGAACATTAAATGCCTCCAAATTGTATTAAATTCACTTCCCGGGTCGAAGAAACACTTTTTGAGACCTCAGAGTGAGTAAATTGGCCATTTTCGTGCACTTTTAACCATTCCACAAATCTTGTGTTTTGGGCCCCTGGAAGCATGAAAATCACTTTAAACATGCTAATTTTAGCTCTAAAACTGATGATCTACCTACAAATGTGAACTGACGTTAAAAAATAAAACATTTGAAAACGGACCATTTTTCACCTTTCTGCAGCATGACGTAATGGGGGGGTGTTATCTCTTTTGTCAAAAATCACCTGGTTTTGCTTGAACATTAAATGCCTCCAAATGGTATTTAATTCACTTCCCGGGCCCCTGGAAGCATGAAAATCACTTTAAACGTGCTAATTTTAGCTCTAAAACTGATGATCTACCTACAAATGTGAACTGACTTTCAAAAATAAAACATTTGAAAACGGACAATTTTTCACGTTTCTGAAGCATGACGTAATGGGGGTGTTATCTCTTTTGTCAAAAATCACCTGTTTTTGCTTGAACATTAAATGCCTCAAAATGGTATTTAATTCACTTCCCGGGCCCCTGGTAGCATGAAAATCACTTTAAACATGCTAATTTTAGCTCTAAAACTGATGATCTACCTACAAATGTGAACTGACGTTCAAAAATAAAACATTTGAAAACAGACCATTTTTCACCTTTCTGCAGCATGACGTAATGGGGGGGTGTTATCTCTTTTGTCAAAAATCACCTGTTTTTGCTTGAACATTAAATGCCTCCAAATGGTATTTAATTACCTTCCCGGGGTGAAGAAACACTTTTTGAGACCTCAGAGTGAGTAAATTGGCCATTTGCATGCACTTTTAACCATTCCACAAATCTTGTGTTTTGGGCCCCTGGAAGCATGAAAATCACTTTAAACATGCTAATTTTAGCTCTAAAACTGATGATCTACCTACAAATGTGAACTGACGTTAAAAAATAAAACATTTGAAAACGGACCATTTTTCACCTTTCTGCAGCATGACGTAATGGGGGGGTTATCTCGTTTGTCAAAAATCACCTGTTTTTGCTTGAACATTAAATGCCTCCAAATCGTATTTAATTCACTTCCCGAGCCCCTGGAAGCATGAAAATCACTTTAAACATGCTAATTTTAGCTCTAAAACTGATGATCTACCTACAAATGTGAACTGACGTTAAAAAATAAAACATTTGAAAACTGACCATATTTCACCTTTCTGCAGCATGACGTAATGGGGGGGTGTTATCTCTTTTGTCAAAAATCACCTGTTTTTGCTTGAACATTAAATGCCTCCAAATGGTATTTAATTCACTTCCCGGGCCCCTGGAAGCATGAAAATCACTTTAAACATGCTAATTTTAGCTCTAAAACTGATGATCTACCTACAAATGTGAACTGACTTTCAAAAATAAAACATTTGAAAACGGACAATTTTTCACCTTTCTGAAGCATGACGTAATGGGGGGGTGTTATCTCATTTGTCAAAAATCACCTGTTTTTGCTTGAACATTAAATGCCTCCAAATGGTATTTAATTCACTTCCCGGGCCCCTGGAAGCATGAAAATCACTTTAAACATGCTAATTTTAGCTCTAAAACTGATGATCTACCTACAAATGTGAACTGACGTTCAAAAATAAAACATTTGAAAACTGACCATTTTTCACCTTTCTGAAGCATGACGTAATGGGGGGGTGTTATCTCTTTTGTCAAAAATCACCTGTTTTTGCTTGAACATTAAATGCCTCCAAATGGTATTTAATTCACTTCCCGGGGTGAAGAAACACTTTTTGAGACCTCAGAGTGAGTAAATTGGCCATTTTCATGCACTTTTAACCATTCCACAAATCTTGTGTTTTGGGCCCCTGGAAGCATGAAAATCACTTTAAACATGCTAATTTTAGCTCTAAAACTGATGATCTACCTACAAATGTGAACTGACATTAAAAAATAAAACATTTGAAAACGGACCATTTTTCACCTTTCTGCAGCATGACGTAATGGGGGGGGGTGTTATCTCTTTTGTCAAAAATCACCTGTTTTTGCTTGAACATTAAATGCCTCCAAATGGTATTTAATTCACTTCCCGGGCCCCTGGAAGCATGAAAATCACTTTAAACATGCTAATTTTAGCTCTAAAACTGATGATCTACCTACAAATGTGAACTGACGTTCAAAAATAAAACATTTGAAAACGGACCATTTTTCACCTTTCTGAAGCATGACGTAATGGGGGGGTGTTATCTCTTTTGTCAAAAATCACCTGTTTTTGCTTGAACATTAAATGCCTCCAAATGGTATTTAATTCACTTCCTGTGGTGGAGAAACACTTTTTGAGACCTCAGAGTGAGTAAATTGGCCATTTTCATGCACTTTTAACCATTCCACAAATCTTGTGTTTTGGGCCCTGGAAGCATGAAAATCACTTTAAACATGCTAATTTTAGCTCTAAAACTGATGATCTACCTACAAATGTGAACTGACGTTAAAAAAAAAAACATTTGAAAACGGACCATTTTTCACCTTTCTGCAGCATGACGTAATGGGGGGGGGTGTTATCTCTTTTGTCAAAAATCACCTGTTTTTGCTTGAACATTAAATGCCTCCAAATGGTATTTAATTCACTTCCCGGGCCCCTGGAAGCATGAAAATCACTTTAAACATGCTAATTTTAGCTCTAAAACTGATGATCTACCTACAAATGTGAACTGACGTTCAAAAATAAAACATTTGAAAACGGACCATTTTTCACCTTTCTGAAGCATGACGTAATGGGGGGTGTTATCACTTTTGTCAAAAATCACCTGTTTTTGCTTGAACATTAAATGCCTCCAAATGGTATTTAATTCACTTCCCGGGGTGAAGAAACACTTTTTGAGACCTCAGAGAGAGTAAATTGGCCATTTTCATGCACTTTTAACCATTCCACAAATCTTGTGTTCTGGGCCCCTGGAAGCATGAAAATCACTTTAAACATGCTAATTTTAGCTCTAAAACTGATGATCTACCTACAAATGTGAACTGACGTTAAAAAATAAAACCTTTGAAAACGGACCATTTTTCACCTTTCTGCAGCATGACGTAATGGGGGGGGGGTGTTATCTCTTTTGTCAAAAATCACCTGTTTTTGCTTGAACATTAAATGCCTCCAAATTGTATTAAATTCACTTCCCGGGGTGAAGAAACACTTTTTGAGACCTCAGAGTGAGTAAATTGGCCATTTTCATGCACTTTTAACCATTCCACAAATCTTGTGTTTTGGGCCCCTGGAAGCATGAAAATCACTTTAAACATGCTAATTTTAGCTCTAAAACTGATGATCTACCTACAAATGTGAACTGACGTTAAAATATAAAACATTTGAAAACGGACCATTTTTCACCTTTCTGCAGCATGACGTAATGGGGGGGTGTTATCTCTTTTGTCAAAAATCACCTGTTTTTGCTTGAACATTAAATGCCTCCAAATGGTATTTAATTCACTTCCCGGGCCCCTGGAAGCATGAAAATCACTTTAAACATGCTAATTTTAGCTCTAAAACTGATGATCTACCTACAAATGTGAACTGACATTCAAAAATAAAACATTTGAAAACGGACCATTTTTCACCTTTCTGAAGCATGACGTAATGGGGGGGTGTTATCTCTTTTGTCAAAAATCACCTGTTTTTGCTTGAACATTAAATGTCTCCAAATGGTATTTAATTACCTTCCCGGGGTGAAGAAACACTTTTTGAGACCTCAGAGTGAGTAAATTGGCCATTTTCATGCACTTTTAACCATTCCACAAATCTTGTGTTTTGGGCCCCTGGAAGCATGAAAATCACTTTAAACATGCTAATTTTAGCTCTAAAACTGATGATCTACCTACAAATGTGAACTGACGTTAAAAAATAAAACATTTGAAAACGGACCATTTTTCACCTTTCTGCAGCATGACGCAATGGGGGGGTGTTATCACTTTTGTCAAAAATCACCTGTTTTTGCTTGAAAATTAAATGCCTCCAAATCGTATTTAATTCACTTCCCGGGCCCCTGGAAGCATGAAAATCACTTTAAACATGCTAATTTTAGCTCTAAAACTGATGATCTACCTACAAATGTGAATTGACTTTCAAAAATAAAACATTTGAAAACGGACCGTTTTTCACCTTTCTGAAGCATGACGTAATGGGGGGTGTTATCACTTTTGTCAAAAATCACCTGTTTTTGCTTGAACATTAAATGCCTCCAAATGGTATTTAATTCACTTCCCGGGGTGAAGAAACACTTTTTGAGACCTCAGAGTGAGTAAATTGGCCATTTTCATGCACTTTTAACCATTCCACAAATCTTGTGTTTTGGGCCCCTGGAAGCATGAAAATCACTTTAAACATGCTAATTTTAGCTCTAAAACTGATGATCTACCTACAAATGTGAACTGACATTAAAAAATAAAACATTTCAAAACGGACCATTTTTCACCTTTCTGCAGCATGACGTAATGGGGGGGGGGTGTTATCTCTTTTGTCAAAAATCACCTGTTTTTGCTTGAACATTAAATGCCTCCAAATGGTATTTAATTCACTTCCCGGGCCCCTGGAAGCATGAAAATCACTTTAAACGTGCTAATTTTAGCTCTAAAACTGATGATCTACCTACAAATGTGAACTGACTTTCAAAAATAAAACATTTGAAAACGGACAATTTTTCACCTTTCTGAAGCATGACGTAATGGGGGGTGTTATCTCTTTTGTCAAAAATCACCTGTTTTTGCTTGAACATTAAATGCCTCAAAATGGTATTTAATTCACTTCCCGGGCCCCTGGTAGCATGAAAATCACTTTAAACATGCTAATTTTAGCTCTAAAACTGATGATCTACCTACAAATGTGAACTGACATTCAAAAATAAAACATTTGAAAACGGACCATTTTTCACCTTTCTGAAGCATGACGTAATGGGGGGGTGTTATCTCTTTTGTCAAAAATAACCTGTTTTTGCTTGAACATTAAATGCCTCCAAATGGTATTTAATTACCTTCCCGGGGTGAAGAAACACTTTTTGAGACCTCAGAGTGAGTAAATTGGCCATTTTCATGCACTTTTAACCATTCCACAAATCTTGTGTTTTGGGCCCCTGGAAGCATGAAAATCACTTTAAACATGCTAATTTTAGCTCTAAAACTGATGATCTACCTACAAATGTGAACTGACATTCAAAAATAAAACATTTGAAAACGGACCATTTTTCACCTTTCTGAAGCATGACGTAATGGGGGGGTGTTATCTCTTTTGTCAAAAATCACCTGTTTTTGCTTGAACATTAAATGCCTCCAAATGGTATTTAATTCACTTCCCGGGGTGAAGAAACACTTTTTGAGACCTCAGAGTGAGTAAATTGGCCATTTTCATGCACTTTTAACCATTCCACAAATCTTGTGTTTTGGGCCCCTGGAAGCATGAAAATCACTTTAAACATGCTAATTTTAGCTCTAAAACTGATGATCTACCTACAAATGTGAACTGACGTTAAAAAATAAAACATTTGAAAACGGACCATTTTTCACCTTTCTGCAGCATGACGTAATGGGGGGGTTATCTCTTTTGTCAAAAATCACCTGTTTTTGCTTGAACATTAAATGCCTCCAAATCGTATTTAATTCACTTCCCAGGCCCCTGGAAGCATGAAAATCACTTTAAACATGCTAATTTTAGCTCTAAAACTGATCATCTACCTACAAATGTGAACTGACTTTCAAAAATAAAACATTTGAAAACGGACAATTTTTCACCTTTCTGAAGCATGACGTAATGGGGGGTGTTATCTCTTTTGTCAAAAATCACCTGTTTTTGCTTGAACATTAAATGCCTCCAAATGGTATTTAATTCACTTCCCGGGCCCCTGGAAGCATGAAAATCACTTTAAACATGCAAATTTTAGCTCTAAAACTGATGATCTACCTACAAATGTGAACTGACGTTCAAAAATAAAACATTTGAAAACGGACCATTTTTCACCTTTCTGAAGCATGACGTAATGGGGGGGGTGTTATCTCTTTTGTCAAAAATCACCTGTTTTTGCTTGAACATTAAATGCCTCCAAATGGTATTTAATTCACTTCCCGGGGTGAAGAAACACTTTTTGAGACCTCAGAGTGAGTAAATTGGCCATTTTCATGCACTTTTAACCATTCCACAAATCTTGTGTTTTGGGCCCCTGGAAGCATGAAAATCACTTTAAACATGCTAATTTTAGCTCTAAAACTGATGATCTACCTACAAATGTGAACTGACATTAAAAAATAAAACATTTGAAAACGGACCATTTTTCACCTTTCTGCAGCATGACGTAATGGGGGGGTGTTATCTCTTTTGTCAAAAATCACCTGTTTTTGCTTGAACATTAAATGCCTCCAAATGGTATTTAATTCACTTCCCGGGCCCCTGGAAGCATGAAAATCACTTTAAACATGCTAATTTTAGCTTTAAAACTGATGATCTACCTACAAATGTGAACTGACGTTCAAAAATAAAACATTTGAAAACGGACCATTTTTCACCTTTCTGAAGCATGACGTAATGGGGGGGTGTTATCTCTTTTGTCAAAAATCACCTGTTTTTGCTTGAACATTAAATGCCTCCAAATGGTATTTAATTCACTTCCCGGGGTGAAGAAACACTTTTTGAGACCTCAGAGTGAGTAAATTGGCCATTTTCATGCACTTTTAACCATTCCACAAATCTTGTGTTTTGGGCCCCTGGAAGCATGAAAATCACTTTAAACGTGCTAATTTTAGCTCTAAAACTGATGATCTACCTACAAATGTGAACTGACGTTAAAAAATAAAACATTTGAAAACGGACCATTTTTCACCTTTCTGCAGCATGACGTAATGGGGGGGTGTTATCTCTTTTGTCAAAAATCACCTGTTTTTGCTTGAACATTAAATGCCTCCAAATTGTATTAAATTCACTTCCCGGGGTGAAGAAACACTTTTTGAGACCTCAGAGTGAGTAAATTGGCCATTTTCATGCACTTTTAACCATTCCACAAATCTTGTGTTTTGGGCCCCTGGAAGCATGAAAATCACTTTAAACATGCTAATTTTAGCTCTAAAACTGATGATCTACCTACAAATGTGAACTGACGTTAAAAAATAAAACATTTGAAAACGGACCATTTTTCACCTTTCTGCAGCATGACGTAATGGGGGGGTGTTATCTCTTTTGTCAAAAATCACCTGTTTTTGCTTGAACATTAAATGCCTCCAAATGGTATTTAATTCACTTCCCGGGCCCCTGGAAGCATGAAAATCACTTTAAACGTGCTAATTTTAGCTCTAAAACTGATGATCTACCTACAAATGTGAACTGACGTTCAAAAATAAAACATTTGAAAACGGACCGTTTTTCACCTTTCTGAAGCATGACGTAATGGGGGGGTGTTATCACTTTTGTCAAAAATCACCTGTTTTTGTTTTGCTTGAACATTAAATGCCTCCAAATGGTATTTAATTCACTTCCCGGGGTGAAGAAACACTTTTTGAGACCTCAGAGTGAGTAAATTGGCCATTTTCATGCACTTTTAACCATTCCACAAATCTTGTGTTTTGGGCCCCTGGAAGCATGAAAATCACTTTAAACATGCTAATTTTAGCTCTAAAACTGATGATCTACCTACAAATGTGAACTGACGTTAAAAAATAAAACATTTGAAAACGGACCATTTTTCACCTTTCTGCAGCATGACGTAATGGGGGGGTGTTATCTCTTTTGTCAAAAATCACCTGTTTTTGCTTGAACATTAAATGCCTCCAAATGGTATTAAATTCACTTCCCGGGGTGAAGAAACACTTTTTGAGACCTCAGAGTGAGTAAATTGGCCATTTTCATGCACTTTTAACCATTCCACAAATCTTGTGTTTTGGGCCCCTGGAAGCATGAAAATCACTTTAAACATGCTAATTTTAGCTCTAAAACTGATGATCTACCTACAAATGTGAACTGACGTTTAAAAATAAAACATTTGAAAACGGACCATTTTTCACCTTTCTGCAGCATGACGTAATGGGGGGTGTTATCTCTTTTGTCAAAAATCACCTGTTTTTGCTTGAACATTAAATGCCTCAAAATGGTATTTAATTCACTTCCCGGGCCCCTGGTAGCATGAAAATCACTTTAAACATGCTAATTTTAGCTCTAAAACTGATGATCTACCTACAAATGTGAACTGACATTCAAAAATAAAACATTTGAAAACGGACCATTTTTCACCTTTCTGAAGCATGACGTAATGGGGGGGTGTTATCTCTTTTGTCAAAAATAACCTGTTTTTGCTTGAACATTAAATGCCTCCAAATGGTATTTAATTCACTTCCCGGGGTGAAGAAACACTTTTTGAGACCTCAGAGTGAGTAAATTGGCCATTTGCATGCACTTTTAACCATTCCACAAATCTTGTGTTTTGGGCCCCTGGAAGCATGAAAATCACTTTAAACATGCTAATTTTAGCTCTAAAACTGATGATCTACCTACAAATGTGAACTGACGTTAAAAAATAAAACATTTGAAAACGGATAATTTTTCACCTTTCTGCAGCATGACGTAATGGGGGGGTTATCTCTTTTGTAAAAAATCACCTGTTTTTGCTTGAACATTAAATGCCTCCAAATGGTATTTAATTCACTTCCCGGGCCCCTGGAAGCATGAAAATCACTTTAAACATGCTAATTTTAGCTCTAAAACTGATGATCTACCTACAAATGTGAACTGACGTTCAAAAATAAAACATTTGAAAACGGACCATTTTTCACCTTTCTGAAGCATGACGTAATGGGGGGGTGTTATCTCTTTTGTCAAAAATCACCTGTTTTTGCTTGAACATTAAATGCCTCCAAATGGTATTTAATTCACTTCCCGGGGTGAAGAAACACTTTTTGAGACCTCAGAGTGAGTAAATTGGCCATTTTCATGCACTTTTAACCATTCCACAAATCTTGTGTTTTGGGCCCCTGGAAGCATGAAAATCACTTTAAACATGCTAATTTTAGCTCTAAAACTGATGATCTACCTACAAATGTGAACTGACGTTAAAAAAAAAACATTTGAAAACGGACCATTTTTCATCTTTCTGCAGCATGACGTAATGGGGGGGGTGTTATCTCTTTTGTCAAAAATCACCTGTTTTTGCTTGAACATTAAATGCCTCCAAATGGTATTTAATTCACTTCCTGGGCCCCTGGAAGCATGAAAATCACTTTAAACATGCTAATTTTAGCTCTAAAACTGATGATCTACCTACAAATGTGAACTGACGTTCAAAAATAAAACATTTGAAAACGGACCATTTTTCACCTTTCTGAAGCATGACGTAATGGGGGGTGTTATCACTTTTGTCAAAAATCACCTGTTTTTGCTTGAACATTAAATGCCTCCAAATGGTATTTAATTCACTTCCCGGGGTGAAGAAACACTTTTTGAGACCTCAGAGAGAGTAAATTGGCCATTTTCATGCACTTTTAACCATTCCACAAATCTTGTGTTTTGGGCCCCTGGAAGCATGAAAATCACTTTAAACATGCTAATTTTAGCTCTAAAACTGATGATCTACCTACAAATGTGAACTGACGTTAAAAAATAAAACCTTTGAAAACGGACCATTTTTCACCTTTCTGCAGCATGACGTAATGGGGGGGGGGGTGTTATCTCTTTTGTCAAAAATCACCTGTTTTTGCTTGAACATTAAATGCCTCCAAATTGTATTAAATTCACTTCCCGGGGTGAAGAAACACTTTTTGAGACCTCAGAGTGAGTAAATTGGCCATTTTCATGCACTTTTAACCATTCCACAAATCTTGTGTTTTGGGCCCCTGGAAGCATGAAAATCACTTTAAACATGCTAATTTTAGCTCTAAAACTGATGATCTACCTACAAATGTGAACTGACGTTAAAAAATAAAACATTTGAAAACAGACCATTTTTCACCTTTCTGCAGCATGACGTAATGTGGGGGTGTTATCTCTTTTGTCAAAAATCACCTGTTTTTGCTTGAACATTAAATGCCTCCAAATGGTATTTAATTCACTTCCCGGGCCCCTGGAAGCATGAAAATCACTTTAAACGTGCTAATTTTAGCTCTAAAACTGATGATCTACCTACAAATGTGAACTGACATTCAAAAATAAAACATTTGAAAACGGACCATTTTTCACCTTTCTGAAGCATGACGTAATGGGGGGGTGTTATCTCTTTTGTCAAAAATCACCTGTTTTTGCTTGAACATTAAATGCCTCCAAATGGTATTTAATTACCTTCCCGGGGTGAAGAAACACTTTTTGAGACCTCAGAGTGAGTAAATTGGCCATTTTCATGCACTTTTAACCATTCCACAAATCTTGTGTTTTGGGCCCCTGGAAGCATGAAAATCACTTTAAACATGCTAATTTTAGCTCTAAAACTGATGATCTACCTACAAATGTGAACTGACATTCAAAAATAAAACATTTGAAAACGGACCATTTTTCACCTTTCTGCAGCATGACGTAATGGGGGGGAGTTATCTCTTTTGTCAAAAATCACCTGTTTTTGCTTGAACATTAAATGCCTCCAAATGGTATTTAATTCACTTCCCGGGCCCCTGGAAGCATGAAAATCACTTTAAACATGCTAATTTTAGCTCTAAAACTGATGATCTACCTACAAATGTGAACTGACGTTCAAAAATAAAACATTTGAAAACGGACCATTTTTCACCTTTCTGAAGCATGACGTAATGGGGGGGTGTTATCTCTTTTGTCAAAAATCACCTGTTTTTGCTTGAACATTAAATGCCTCCAAATGGTATTTAATTCACTTCCCGTGGTGAAGAAACACTTTTTGAGACCTCAGAGTGAGTAAATTGGCCATTTTCATGCACTTTTAACCATTCCACAAATCTTGTGTTTTGGGCCCTGGAAGCATGAAAATCACTTTAAACATGCAAATTTTAGCTCTAAAACTGATGATCTACCTACAAATGTGAACTGACGTTAAAAAAAACAACATTTGAAAACGGACCATTTTTCACCTTTCTGCAGCATGACGTAATGGGGGGGTGTTATCTCTTTTGTCAAAAATCACCTGTTTTTGCTTGAACATTAAATGCCTCCAAATGGTATTTAATTCACTTCCCGGGGTGAAGAAACACTTTTTGAGACCTCAGAGTGAGTAAATTGGCCATTTTCATGCACTTTTAACCATTCCACAAATCTTGTGTTTTGGGCCCCTGGAAGCATGAAAATCACTTTAAACATGCTAATTTTAGCTCTAAAACTGATGATCTACCTACAAATGTGAACTGACGTTAAAAAATAAAACATTTGAAAACGGACCATTTTTCACCTTTCTGCAGCATGACGTAATGGGGGGGGTGTTATCTCTTTTGTCAAAAATCACCTGTTTTTGCTTGAACATTAAATGCCTCCAAATTGTATTAAATTCACTTCCCGGGGTGAAGAAACACTTTTTGAGACCTCAGAGTGAGTAAATTGGCCATTTTCATGCACTTTTAACCATTCCACAAATCTTGTGTTTTGGGCCCCTGGAAGCATGAAAATCACTTTAAACATGCTAATTTTAGCTCTAAAACTGATGATCTACCTACAAATGTGAACTGACGTTAAAAAATAAAACATTTGAAAACGGACCATTTTTCACCTTTCTGCAGCATGACGTAATGGGGGGGTGTTATCTCTTTTGTCAAAAATCACCTGTTTTTGCTTGAACATTAAATGCCTCCAAATGGTATTTAATTCACTTCCCGGGCCCCTGGAAGCATGAAAATCACTTTAAACGTGCTAATTTTAGCTCTAAAACTGATGATCTACCTACAAATGTGAACTGACTTTCAAAAATAAAACATTTGAAAACGGACCATTTTTCACCTTTCTGAAGCATGACGTAATGGGGGTGTTATCTCTTTTGTCAAAAATCACCTGTTTTTGCTTGAACATTAAATACCTCAAAATGGTATTTAATTCACTTCCCGAGCCCCTGGAAGCATGAAAATCACTTTAAACATGCTAATTTTAGCTCTAAAACTGATGATCTACCTACAAATGTGAACTGACGTTCAAAAATAAAACATTTGAAAACGGACCGTTTTTCACCTTTCTGAAGCATGACGTAATGGGGGGGGTGTTATCACTTTTGTCAAAAATCACCTGTTTTTGCTTGAACATTAAATGCCTCCAAATGGTATTTAATTCACTTCCCGGGGTGAAGAAACACTTTTTGAGACCTCAGAGTGAGTAAATTGGCCATTTTCATGCACTTTTAACCATTCCACAAATCTTGTGTTTTGGGCCCCTGGAAGCATGAAAATCACTTTAAACATGCTAATTTTAGCTCTAAAACTGATGATCTACCTACAAATGTGAACTGACGTTAAAAAATAAAACATTTGAAAACGGACCATTTTTCACCTTTCTGCAGCATGACGTAATGGGGGGGTTATCTCTTTTGTCAAAAATCACCTGTTTTTGCTTGAACATTAAATGCCTCCAATTCGTATTTAATTCACTTCCCGGGCCCCTGGAAGCATGAAAATCACTTTAAACATGCTAATTTTAGCTCTAAAACTGATGATCTACCTACAAATGTGAACTGACGTTCAAAAATAAAACATTTGAAAACTGACCATTTTTCACCTTTCTGAAGCATGACGTAATGGGGGGGGTGTTATCTCTTTTGTCAAAAATCACCTGTTTTTGCTTGAACATTAAATGCCTCCAAATGGTATTTAATTCACTTCCCGGGGTGAAGAAACACTTTTTGAGACCTCAGAGTGAGTAAATTGGCCATTTTCATGCACTTTTAACCATTCCACAAATCTTGTGTTTTGGGCCCCTGGAAGCATGAAAATCACTTTAAACATGCTAATTTTAGCTCTAAAACTGATGATCTACCTACAAATGTGAACTGACATTAAAAAATAAAACATTTGAAAACGGACGATTTTTCACCTTTCTGCAGCATGACGTAATGGGGGGGTGTTATCTCTTTTGTCAAAAATCACCTGTTTTTGCTTGAACATTAAATGCCTCCAAATGGTATTTAATTCACTTCCCGGGCCCCTGGAAGCATGACAATCACTTTAAACATGGTAATTTTAGCTCTAAAACTGATGATCTACCTACAAATGTGAACTGACGTTCAAAAATAAAACATTTGAAAACGGACCATTTTTCACCTTTCTGAAGCATGACGTAATGGGGGGGTGTTATCTCTTTTGTCAAAAATCACCTGTTTTTGCTTGAACATTAAATGCATCCAAATGGTATTTAATTCACTTCCCGGGCCCCTGGAAGCATGAAAATCACTTTAAACATGCTAATTTTAGCTCTAAAACTGATGATCTACCTACAAATGTGAACTGACTTTCAAAAATAAAACATTTGAAAACGGACAATTTTTCACCTTTCTGAAGCATGACGTAATGGGGGGTGTTATCTCTTTTGTCAAAAATCACCTGTTTTTGCTTGAACATTAAATGCCTCCAAATGGTATTTAATTCACTTCCCGGGCCCCTGGAAGCATGAAAATCACTTTAAACATGCTAATTTTAGCTCTAAAACTGATGATCTACCTACAAATGTGAACTGACGTTCAAAAATAAAACATTTGAAAACGGACCATTTTTCACCTTTCTGAAGCATGACGTAATGGGGGGGTGTTATCTCTTTTGTCAAAAATCACCTGTTTTTGCTTGAACATTAAATGCCTCCAAATGGTATTTAATTCACTTCCCGGGGTGAAGAAACACTTTTTGAGACCTCAGAGTGAGTAAATTGGCCATTTTCATGCACTTTTAACCATTCCACAAATCTTGTGTTTTGGGCCCCTGGAAGCATGAAAATCACTTTAAACATGCTAATTTTAGCTCTAAAACTGATGATCTACCTACAAATGTGTACTGACATTACAAAATAAAACATTTGAAAATGGACGATTTTTCACCTTTCTGCAGCATGACGTAATGGGGGGGTGTTATCTCTTTTGTCAAAAATCACCTGTTTTTGCTTGAACATTAAATGCCTCCAAATGGTATTTAATTCACTTCCCGGGCCCCTGGAAGCATGACAATCACTTTAAACATGCTAATTTTAGCTCTAAAACTGATGATCTACCTACAAATGTGAACTGACGTTCAAAAATAAAACATTTGAAAACGGACCATTTTTCACCTTTCTGAAGCATGACGTAATGGGGGGGTGTTATCTCTTTTGTCAAAAATCACCTGTTTTTGCTTGAACATTAAATGCATCCAAATGGTATTTAATTCACTTCCCGGGCCCCTGGAAGCATGAAAATCACTTTAAACATGCTAATTTTAGCTCTAAAACTGATGATCTACCTACAAATGTGAACTGACTTTCAAAAATAAAACATTTGAAAACGGACAATTTTTCACCTTTCTGAAGCATGACGTAATGGGGGGTGTTATCTCTTTTGTCAAAAATCACCTGTTTTTGCTTGAACATTAAATGCCTCCAAATGGTATTTAATTCACTTCCCGGGCCCCTGGAAGCATGAAAATCACTTTAAACATGCTAATTTTAGCTCTAAAACTGATGATCTACCTACAAATGTGAACTGACGTTCAAAAATAAAACATTTGAAAACGGACCATTTTTCACCTTTCTGAAGCATGACGTAATGGGGGGGGTGTTATCTCTTTTGTCAAAAATCACCTGTTTTTGCTTGAACATTAAATGCCTCCAAATGGTATTTAATTCACTTCCCGGGGTGAAGAAACACTTTTTGAGACCTCAGAGTGAGTAAATTGGCCATTTTCATGCACTTTTAACCATTCCACAAATCTTGTGTTTTGGGCCCCTGGAAGCATGAAAATCACTTTAAACATGCTAATTTTAGCTCTAAAACTGATGATCTACCTACAAATGTGAACTGACATTAAAAAATAAAACATTTGAAAATGGACGATTTTTCACCTTTCTGCAGCATGACGTAATGGGGGGGTGTTATCTCTTTTGTCAAAAATCACCTGTTTTTGCTTGAACATTAAATGCCTCCAAATGGTATTTAATTCACTTCCCGGGCCCCTGGAAGCATGAAAATCACTTTAAACATGCTAATTTTAGCTCTAAAACTGATGATCTACCTACAAATGTGAACTGACGTTCAAAAATAAAACATTTGAAAACGGACCATTTTTCACCTTTCTGAAGCATGACGTAATGCGGGGGTGTTATCTCTTTTGTCAAAAATCACCTGTTTTTGCTTGAACATTAAATGCCTCCAAATGGTATTTAATTCACTTCCCGTGGTGAAGAAACACTTTTTGAGACCTCAGAGTGAGTAAATTGGCCATTTTCATGCACTTTTAACCATTCCACAAATCTTGTGTTTTGGGCCCTGGAAGCATGAAAATCACTTTAAACATGCAAATTTTAGCTCTAAAACTGATGATCTACCTACAAATGTGAACTGACGTTCAAAAATAAAACATTTGAAAATGGACCATTTTTCACCTTTCTGAAGCATGACGTAATGGGGGGGTGTTATCACTTTTGTCAAAAATCACCTGTTTTTGCTTGAACATTAAATACCTCCAAATGGTATTTAATTCACTTCCCGGGGTGAAGAAACACTTTTTGAGACCTCAGAGTGAGTAAATTGGCCATTTTCATGCACTTTTAACCATTCCACAAATCTTGTGTTTTGGGCCCCTGGAAGCATGAAAATCACTTTAAACATGCTAATTTTAGCTCTAAAACTGATGATCTACCTACAAATGTGAACTGACATTACAAAATAAAACATTTGAAAATGGACGATTTTTCACCTTTCTGCAGCATGACGTAATGGGGGGGTGTTATCTCTTTTGTCAAAAATCACCTGTTTTTGCTTGAACATTAAATGCCTCCAAATGGTATTTAATTCACTTCCCGGGCCCCTGGAAGCATGACAATCACTTTAAACATGCTAATTGTAGCTCTAAAACTGATGATCTACCTACAAATGTGAACTGACTTTCAAAAATAAAACATTTGAAAACGGACAATTTTTCACCTTTCTGAAGCATGACGTAATGGGGGGTGTTATCTCTTTTGTCAAAAATCACCTGTTTTTGCTTGAACATTAAATGCCTCCAAATGGTATTTAATTCACTTCCCGGGCCCCTGGAAGCATGAAAATCACTTTAAACATGCTAATTTTAGCTCTAAAACTGATGATCTACCTACAAATGTGAACTGACGTTCAAAAATAAAACATTTGAAAACGGACCATTTTTCACCTTTCTGAAGCATGACGTAATGGGGGGGGTGTTATCTCTTTTGTCAAAAATCACCTGTTTTTGCTTGAACATTAAATGCCTCCAAATGGTATTTAATTCACTTCCCGGGGTGAAGAAACACTTTTTGAGACCTCAGAGTGAGTAAATTGGCCATTTTCATGCACTTTTAACCATTCCACAAATCTTGTGTTTTGGGCCCCTGGAAGCATGAAAATCACTTTAAACATGCTAATTTTAGCTCTAAAACTGATGATCTACCTACAAATGTGAACTGA
The DNA here is from genome assembly GCF_964261635.1 of Lissotriton helveticus. NCBI lineage: Eukaryota > Metazoa > Chordata > Amphibia > Caudata > Salamandridae > Lissotriton > Lissotriton helveticus. Next base: position 128,783 of record NW_027612056.1, on the reverse strand, counting down.
CATTAAAAAATAAAACATTTGAAAATGGACGATTTTTCACCTTTCTGCAGCATGACGTAATGGGGGGGTGTTATCTCTTTTGTCAAAAATCACCTGTTTTTGCTTGAACATTAAATGCCTCCAAATGGTATTTAATTCACTTCCCGGGCCCCTGGAAGCATGAAAATCACTTTAAACATGCTAATTTTAGCTCTAAAACTGATGATCTACCTACAAATGTGAACTGACGTTCAAAAATAAAACATTTGAAAACGGACCATTTTTCACCTTTCTGAAGCATGACGTAATGGGGGGGTGTTATCTCTTTTGTCAAAAATCACCTGTTTTTGCTTGAACATTAAATGCCTCCAAATGGTATTTAATTCACTTCCCGTGGTGAAGAAACACTTTTTGAGACCTCAGAGTGAGTAAATTGGCCATTTTCATGCACTTTTAACCATTCCACAAATCTTGTGTTTTGGGCCCTGGAAGCATGAAAATCACTTTAAACATGCAAATTTTAGCTCTAAAACTGATGATCTACCTACAAATGTGAACTGACTTTCAAAAATAAAACAAAAGAAAACGGACAATTTTTCACCTTTCTGAAGCATGACGTAATGGGGGGGTGTTATCTCTTTTGTCAAAAATCACCTGTTTTTGCTTGAACATTAAATGCCTCCAAATGGTATTTAATTCACTTCCCGGGCCCCTGGAAGCATGAAAATCACTTTAAACATGCTAATTTTAGCTCTAAAACTGATGATCTACCTACAAATGTGAACTGACGTTCAAAAATAAAACATTTGAAAACGGACCATTTTTCACCTTTCTGCAGCATGACGTAATGGGGGGGTGTTATCTCTTTTGTCAAAAATCACCTGTTTTTGCTTGAACATTAAATGCCTCCAAATGGTATTTAATTCACTTCCCGGGCCCCTGGAAGCATGAACATCACTTTAAACGTGCTAATTTTAGCTCTAAAACTGATGATCTACCTACAAATGTGAACTGACATTCAAAAATAAAACATTTGAAAACGGACCATTTTTCACCTTTCTGAAGCATGACGTAATGGGGGGGTGTTATCTCTTTTGTCAAAAATCACCTGTTTTTGCTTGAACATTAAATGCCTCCAAATGGTATTTAATTACCTTCCCGGGGTGAAGAAACACTTTTTGAGACCTCAGAGTGAGTAAATTGGCCATTTTCATGCACTTTTAAGCATTCCACAAATCTTGTGTTTTGGGCCCCTGGAAGCATGAAAATCACTTTAAACATGCTAATTTTAGCTCTAAAACTGATGATCTACCTACAAATGTGAACTGACGTTAAAAAATAAAACATTTGAAAACTGACCATTTTTCACCTTTCTGCAGCATGACGTAATGGGGGGGTTATCTCTTTTGTCAAAAATCACCTGTATTTGCTTGAACATTAAATGCCTCCAAATGGTATTTAATTCACTTCCCGGGCCCCTGGAAGCATGAAAATCACTTTAAACATGCTAATTTTAGCTCTAAAACTGATGATCTACCTACAAATGTGAACTGACGTTCAAAAATAAAACATTTGAAAACGGACCATTTTTCACCTTTCTGAAGCATGACGTAATGGGGGGGTGTTATCACTTTTGTCAAAATTCACCTGTTTTTGCTTGAACATTAAATGCCTCCAAATGGTATTTAATTCACTTCCCGGGGTGAAGAAACACTTTTTGAGACCTCAGAGTGAGTACATTGGCCATTTTCATGCACTTTTAACCATTCCACAAATCTTGTGTTTTGGGCCCCTGGAAGCATGAAAATCACTTTAAACATGCTAATTTTAGCTCTAAAACTGATGATCTACCTACAAATGTGAACTGACGTTAAAAAATAAAACATTTGAAAACGGACCATTTTTCACCTTTCTGCAGCATGACGTAATGGGGGGGGGTGTTATCTCTTTTGTCAAAAATCACCTGTTTTTGCTTGAACATTAAATGCCTCCAAATTGTATTAAATTCACTTCCCGGGGTAAAGAAACACTTTTTGAGACCTCAGAGTGAGTAAATTGGCCATTTTCATGCACTTTTAACCATTCCACAAATCTTGTGTTTTGGGCCCCTGGAAGCATGAAAATCACTTTAAACATGCTAATTTTAGCACTAAAACTGATGATCTACCTACAAATGTGAACTGACGTTAAAAAATAAAACATTTGAAAACGGACCATTTTTCACCTTTCTGCAGCATGACGTAATGGGGGGGTTATCTCTTTTGTCAAAAATCACCTGTTTTTGCTTGAACATTAAATGCCTCCAAATCGTATTTAATTCACTTCCCGGGCCCCTGGAAGCATGAAAATCACTTTAAACATGCTAATTTTAGCTCTAAAACTGATGATCTACCTACAAATGTGAACTGACTTTCAAAAATAAAACAAAAGAAAACGGACAATTTTTCACCTTTCTGAAGCATGACGTAATGGGGGGGTGTTATCTCTTTTGTCAAAAATCACCTGTTTTTGCTTGAACATTAAATGCCTCCAAATGGTATTTAATTCACTTCCCGGGCCCCTGGAAGCATGAAAATCACTTTAAACATGCTAATTTTAGCTCTAAAACTGATGATCTACCTACAAATGTGAACTGACGTTAAAAAATAAAACATTTGAAAACGGACCATTTTTCACCTTTCTGCAGCATGACGTAATGGGGGGGGTGTTATCTCTTTTGTCAAAAATCACCTGTTTTTGCTTGAACATTAAATGCCTCCAAATGGTATTTAATTCACTTCCCGGGCCCCTGGAAGCATGAAAATCACTTTAAACATGCTAATTTTAGCTCTAAAACTGATGATCTACCTACAAATGTGAACTGACGTTCAAAAATAAAACATTTGAAAACGGACCATTTTTCACCTTTCTGAAGCATGACGTAATGGGGGGGTGTTATCTCTTTTGTCAAAAATCACCTGTTTTTGCTTGAACATTAAATGCCTCCAAATGGTATTTAATTCACTTCCCGGGGTGAAGAAACACTTTTTGAGACCTCAGAGTGAGTAAATTGGCCATTTTCATGCACTTTTAACCATTCCACAAATCTTGTGTTTTGGGCCCTGGAAGCATGAAAATCACTTTAAACATGCAAATTTTAGCTCTAAAACTGATGATCTACCTACAAATGTGAACTGACTTTCAAAAATAAAACAAAAGAAAACGGACAATTTTTCACCTTTCTGAAGCATGACGTAATGGGGGGGTGTTATCTCTTTTGTCAAAAATCACCTGTTTTTGCTTGAACATTAAATGCCTCCAAATGGTATTTAATTCACTTCCCGGGCCCCTGGAAGCATGAAAATCACTTTAAACATGCTAATTTTAGCTCTAAAACTGATGATCTACCTACAAATGTGAACTGACGTTCAAAAATAAAACATTTGAAAACGGACCATTTTTCACCTTTCTGCAGCATGACGTAATGGGGGGGTGTTATCTCTTTTGTCAAAAATCACCTGTTTTTGCTTGAACATTAAATGCCTCCAAATGGTATTTAATTCACTTCCCGGGCCCCTGGAAGCATGAACATCACTTTAAACGTGCTAATTTTAGCTCTAAAACTGATGATCTACCTACAAATGTGAACTGACATTCAAAAATAAAACATTTGAAAACGGACCATTTTTCACCTTTCTGAAGCATGACGTAATGGGGGGGTGTTATCTCTTTTGTCAAAAATCACCTGTTTTTGCTTGAACATTAAATGCCTCCAAATGGTATTTAATTACCTTCCCGGGGTGAAGAAACACTTTTTGAGACCTCAGAGTGAGTAAATTGGCCATTTTCATGCACTTTTAAGCATTCCACAAATCTTGTGTTTTGGGCCCCTGGAAGCATGAAAATCACTTTAAACATGCTAATTTTAGCTCTAAAACTGATGATCTACCTACAAATGTGAACTGACGTTAAAAAATAAAACATTTGAAAACGGACCATTTTTCACCTTTCTGCAGCATGACGTAATGGGGGGGGGTGTTATCTCTTTTGTCAAAAATCACCTGTTTTTGCTTGAACATTAAATGCCTCCAAATGGTATTTAATTCACTTCCCGGGCCCCTGGAAGCATGAAAATCACTTTAAACGTGCTAATTTTAGCTCTAAAACTGATGATCTACCTACAAATGTGAACTGACGTTCAAAAATAAAACATTTGAAAACGGACCATTTTTCACCTTTCTGCAGCATGACGTAATGGGGGGGTGTTATCTCTTTTGTCAAAAATCACCTGTTTTTGCTTGAACATTAAATGCCTCCAAATGGTATTTAATTCACTTCCCGGGCCCCTGGAAGCATGAAAATCACTTTAAACATGCTAATTTTAGCTCTAAAACTGATGATCTACCTACAAATGTGAACTGACGTTCAAAAATAAAACATTTGAAAACGGACCATTTTTCACCTTTCTGAAGCATGACGTAATGGGGGGGTGTTATCTCTTTTGTCAAAAATCACCTGTTTTTGCTTGAACATTAAATGCCTCCAAATGGTATTTAATTCACTTCCCGGGCCCCTGGAAGCATGAAAATCACTTTAAACATGCTAATTTTAGCTCTAAAACTGATGATCTACCTACAAATGTGAACTGACGTTCAAAAATAAAACATTGAAAACGGACCATTTTTCACCTTTCTGAAGCATGACGTAATGGGGGGGTGTTATCTCTTTTGTCAAAAATCACCTGTTTTTGCTTGAACATTAAATGCCTCCAAATGGTATTTCATTCACTTCCCGGGCCCCTGGAAGCATGAAAATCACTTTAAACATGCTAATTTTAGCTCTAAAACTGATGATCTACCTACAAATGTGAACTGACGTTCAAAAATAAAACATTTGAAAACAGACCATTTTTCACCTTTCTGAAGCATGACGTAATGGGGGGGTGTTATCACTTTTGTCAAAAATCACCTGTTTTTGCTTGAACATTAAATGCCTCCAAATGGTATTTCATTCACTTCCCGGGCCCCTGGAAGCATGAAAATCACTTTAAACATGCTAATTTTAGCTCTAAAACTGATGATCTACCTACAAATGTGAACTGACGTTAAAAAATAAAACATTTGGAAAAACGGACCATTTTTCACCTTTCTGCAGCATGACGTAATGGGGGGGGGGTGTTATCACTTTTGTCAAAAATCACCTGTTTTTGCTTGAACATTAAATGCCTCCAAATGGTATTTAATTCACTTCCCGGGGTGAAGAAACACTTTTTGAGACCCCAGAGTGAGTAAATTGGCCATTTTCATGCATTTTTAACCATTCCACAAATCTTGTGTTTTGGGCCCTGGAAGCATGAAAATCACTTTAAACATGCTTATTTTAGCTCTAAAACTGATGATCTACCTACAAATGTGAACTGACGTTAAAAAATAAAACATTTGAAAACGGACCATTTTTCACCTTTCTGCAGCATGACGTAATGGGGGGGGTGTTATCTCTTTTGTCAAAAATCACCTGTTTTTGCTTGAACATTAAATGCCTCCAAATGGTATTTAATTCACTTCCCGGGCCCCTGGAAGCATGAAAATCACTTTAAACATGCTAATTTTAGCTCTAAAACTGATGATCTACCTACAAATGTGAACTGACGTTCAAAAATAAAACATTTGAAAACAGACCATTTTTCACCTTTCTGAAGCATGACGTAATGGGGGGGTGTTATCACTTTTGTCAAAAATCACCTGTTTTTGCTTGAACATTAAATGCCTCCAAATGGTATTTAATTCACTTCCCGGGGTGAAGAAACACTTTTTGAGACCTCAGAGTGAGTAAATTGGCCATTTTCATGCACTTTTAACCATTCCACAAATCTTGTGTTTTGGGCCCCTGGAAGCATGAAAATCACTTTAAACATGCTAATTTTAGCTCTAAAACTGATGATCTACCTACAAATGTGAACTGACGTTAAAAAATAAAACATTTGAAAACGGACCATTTTTCACCTTTCTGCAGCATGACGTAATGGGGGGGTGTTATCTCTTTTGTCAAAAATCACCTGTTTTTGCTTGAACATTAAATGCCTCCAAATGGTATTAAATTCACTTCCCGGGGTGAAGAAACACTTTTTGAGACCTCAGAGTGAGTAAATTGGCCATTTTCATGCACTTTTAACCATTCCACAAATCTTGTGTTTTGGGCCCCTGGAAGCATGAAAATCACTTTAAACATGCTAATTGTAGCTCTAAAACTGATGATCTACCTACAAATGTGAACTGACGTTAAAAAATAAAACATTTGAAAACGGACCATTTTTCACCTTTCTGCAGCATGACGTAATGGGGGGGGGGTGTTATCTCTTTTGTCAAAAATCACCTGTTTTTGCTTGAACATTAAATGCCTCCAAATGGTATTTAATTCACTTCCCGGGCCCCTGGAAGCATGAAAATCACTTTAAACGTGCTAATTTTAGCTCTAAAACTGATGATATACCTACAAATGTGAACTGACGTTCAAAAATAAAGCATTTGAAAACGGACCATTTTTCACCTTTCTGCAGCATGACGTAATGGGGGGGTGTTATCTCTTTTGTCAAAAATCACCTGTTTTTGCTTGAACATTAAATGCCTCCAAATGGTATTTAATTCACTTCCCGGGCCCCTGGAAGCATGAAAATCACTTTAAACATGCTAATTTTAGCTCTAAAACTGATGATCTACCTACAAATGTGAACTGACGTTCAAAAATAAAACATTTGAAAACGGACCATTTTTCACCTTTCTGAAGCATGACGTAATGGGGGGGTGTTATCTCTTTTGTCAAAAATCACCTGTTTTTGCTTGAACATTAAATGCCTCCAAATGGTATTTAATTCACTTCCCGGGCCCCTGGAAGCATGAAAATCACTTTAAACATGCTAATTTTAGCTCTAAAACTGATGATCTACCTACAAATGTGAACTGACGTTCAAAAATAAAACATTTGAAAACGGACCATTTTTCACCTTTCTGAAGCATGATGTAATGGGGGGGTGTTATCTCTTTTGTCAAAAATCACCTGTTTTTGCTTGAACATTAAATGCCTCCAAATGATATTTAATTCACTTCCCGTGGTGAAGAAACACTTTTTGAGACCTCAGAGTGAGTAACTTGGCCATTTTCATGCACTTTTAACCATTCCACAAATCTTGTGTTTTGGGCCCTGGAAGCATGAAAATCACTTTAAACATGCTAATTTTAGCTCTAAAACTGATGATCTACCTACAAATGTGAACTGACGTTAAAAAAAAAAAACATTTGAAAACTGACCATTTTTCACCTTTCTGCAGCATGACGTAATGGGGGGGGGTGTTATCTCTTTTGTCAAAAATCACCTGTTTTTGCTTGAACATTAAATGCCTCCAAATGGTATTTAATTCACTTCCCGGGCCCCTGGTAGCATGAAAATCACTTTAAACATGCTAATTTTAGCTCTAAAACTGATGATCTACCTACAAATGTGAACTGACGTTCAAAAATAAAACATTTGAAAACGGACCATTTTTCACCTTTCTGCAGCATGACGTAATGTGGGGGGTGTTATCTCTTTTGTCAAAAATCACCTGCTTTTGCTTGAACATTAAATGCCTCCAAATGGTATTTAATTCACTTCCCGGGCCCCTGGAATCATGAAAATCACTTTAAACATGCTTATTTTAGCTCTAAAACTGATGATCTACCTACAAATGTGAACTGACGTTCAAAAATGAAACATTTGAAAACGGACCATTTTTCACCTTTCTGAAGCATGACGTAATGGGGGGGTGTTATCTCTTTTGTCAAAAATCACCTGTTTTTGCTTGAACATTAAATGCCTCCAAATGGTACTTAATTCACTTCCCGGGAACCTGGAAGCATGAAAATAACTTTAAACATGCTAATTTTAGCTCTAAAACTGATGATCTACCTACAAATGTGAACTGACGTTCAAAAATAAAACATTTGAAAACGGACCAATTTTTCACCTTTCTGAAGCATGACGTAATGGGGGGGTGTTATCACTTTTGTCAAAAATCACCTGTTTTTGCTTGAACATTAAATGCCTCCAAATGGTATTTAATTCACTTCCCGGGGTGAAGAAACACTTTTTGAGACCTCAGAGTGAGTAAATTGGCCATTTTTATGCACTTTTAACCATTCCACAAATCTTGTGTTTTGGGCCCCTGGAAGCATGAAAATCACTTTAAACATGCTAATTTTAGCTCTAAAACTGATGATCTACCTACAAATGTGAACTGACGTTAAAAAATAAAACATTTGAAAACGGACCATTTTTCACCTTTCTGCAGCATGACGTAATGGGGGGGTGTTATCTCTTTTGTCAAAAATCACCTGTTTTTGCTTGAACATTAAATGCCTCCAAATGGTATTTAATTCACTTCCCGGGCCCCTGGTAGCATGAAAATCACTTTAAACATGCTAATTTTAGCTCTAAAACTGATGATCTACCTACAAATGTGAACTGACGTTCAAAAATAAAACATTTGAAAACGGACCATTTTTCACCTTTCTGCAGCATGACGTAATGTGGGGGGTGTTATCTCTTTTGTCAAAAATCACCTGCTTTTGCTTGAACATTAAATGCCTCCAAATGGTATTTAATTCACTTCCCGGGCCCCTGGAAGCATGAAAATCACTTTAAACATGCTTATTTTAGCTCTAAAACTGATGATCTACCTACAAATGTGAACTGACGTTCAAAAATGAAACATTTGAAAACGGACCATTTTTCACCTTTCTGAAGCATGACGTAATGGGGGGGTGTTATCTCTTTTGTCAAAAATCACCTGTTTTTGCTTGAACATTAAATGCCTCCAAATGGTACTTAATTCACTTCCCGGGCCCCTGGAAGCATGAAAATAACTTTAAACGTGCTAATTTTAGCTCTAAAACTGATGATCTACCTACAAATGTGAACTGACGTTCAAAAATAAAACATTTGAAAACGGACCAATTTTTCACCTTTCTGAAGCATGACGTAATGGGGGGGTGTTATCACTTTTGTCAAAAATCACCTGTTTTTGCTTGAACATTAAATGCCTCCAAATGGTATTAAATTCACTTCCCGGGGTGAAGAAACACTTTTTGAGACCTCAGAGTGAGTAAATTGGCCATTTTCATGCACTTTTAACCATTCCACAAATCTTGTGTTTTGGGCCCCTGGAAGCATGAAAATCACTTTAAACATGCTAATTTTAGCTCTAAAACTGATGATCTACCTACAAATGTGAACTGACGTTAAAAAATAAAACATTTGAAAACGGACCATTTTTCACCTTTCTGCAGCATGACGTAATGGGGGGGTGTTATCTCTTTTGTCAAAAATCACCTGTTTTTGCTTGAACATTAAATGCCTCCAAATGGTATTTAATTCACTTCCCGGGCCCCTGGTAGCATGAAAATCACTTTAAACATGCTAATTTTAGCTCTAAAACTGATGATCTACCTACAAATGTGAACTGACGTTCAAAAATAAAACATTTGAAAACTGACCATTTTTCACCTTTCTGCAGCATGACGTAATGGGGGGGGTGTTATCTCTTTTGTCAAAAATCACCTGTTTTTGCTTGAACATTAAATGCCTCCAAATGGTATTTAATTCACTTCCCGGGCCCCTGGAAGCATGAAAATCACTTTAAACATGCTAATTTTAGCTCTAAAACTGATGATCTACCTACAAATGTGAACTGACGTTCAAATATAAAACATTTGAAAACGGACCATTTTTCACCTTTCTGAAGCATGACGTAATGGGGGGTCTTATCTCTTTTGTCAAAAATCACCTGTTTTTGCTTGAACATTAAATGCCTCCAAATGGTATTTAATTCACTTCCCGTGGTGAAGAAACACTTTTTGAGACCTCAGAGTGAGTAAATTGGCCATTTTCATGCACTTTTAACCATTCCACAAATCTTGTGTTTTGGGCCCTGGAAGCATGAAAATCACTTTAAACATGCTAATTTTAGCTCTAAAACTGATGATCTACCTACAAATGTGAACTGACGTTAAAAAAAAAAAACATTTGAAAACTGACCATTTTTCACCTTTCTGCAGCATGACGTAATGGGGGGGTGTTATCTCTTTTGTCAAAAATCACCTGTTTTTGCTTGAACATTAAAAATGCCTCCAAATGGTATTTCATTCACTTCCCGGGCCCCTGGAAGCATGAAAATCACTTTAAACATGCTAATTTTAGCTCTAAAACGGATGATCTACCTACAAATGTGAACTGACGTTAAAAAATAAAACATTTGAAAACGGACCATTTTTCACCTTTCTGCAGCATGACGTAATGGGGGGGGTGTTATCTCTTTTGTCAAAAATCACCTGTTTTTGCTTGAACATTAAATGCCTCCAAATGGTATTTAATTCACTTCCCGGGCCCCTGGAAGCATGAAAATCGCTTTAAACATGCTCATATTAGCTCTAAAACTGATGATCTACCTACAAATGTGAACTGACGTTAAAAAATAAAACATTTGAAAACGGACCATTTTTCACCTTTCTGCAGCATGACGTAATGGGGGGGTGTTATCTCTTTTGTCAAAAATCACCTGTTTTTGCTTGAACATTAAATGCCTCCAAATGGTATTTAATTCACTTCCCGGGCCCCTGGAAGCATGAAAATCACTTTAAACGTGCTAATTTTAGCTCTAAAACTGATGATCTACCTACAAATGTGAACTGACTTTCAAAAATAAAACATTTCAAAACGGACAATTTTTCACCTTTCTGAAGCATGACGTAATGGGGGGGTGTTATCTCTTTTGTCAAAAATCACCTGTTTTTGCTTGAACATTAAATGCCTCAAAATGGTATTTAATTCACTTCCCGGGCCCCTGGTAGCATGAAAATCAATTTAAACATGCTAATTTTAGCTCTAAAACTGATGATCTACCTACAAATGTGAACTGACGTTCAAAAATAAAACATTTGAAAACGGACCATTTTTCACCTTTCTGAAGCATGACGTAATGGGGGGGTGTTATCTCTTTTGTCAAAAATCACCTGTTTTTGCTTGAACATTAAATGCCTCCAAATGGTATTTAATTACCTTCCCGGGGTGAAGAAACACTTTTTGAGACCTCAGAGTGAGTAAATTGGCCATTTTCATGCACTTTTAACCATTCCACAAATCTTGTGTTTTGGGCCCCTGGAAGCATGAAAATCACTTTAAACATGCTTATTTTAGCTCTAAAACTGATGATCTACCTACAAATGTGAACTGACGTTAAAAAAAAAAACATTTGAAAACGGACCATTTTTCACCTTTCTGCAGCATGACGTAATGGGGGGGTGTTATCTCTTTTGTCAAAAATCACCTGTTTTTGCTTGAACATTAAATGCCTCCAAATGGTATTTCATTCACTTCCCGGGCCCCTGGAAGCATGAAAATCACTTTAAACATGCTAATTTTAGCTCTAAAACTGATGATCTACCTACAAATGTGAACTGACGTTAAAAAATAAAACATTTGAAAACGGACCATTTTTCACCTTTCTGCAGCATGACGTAATGGGGGGGTGTTATCTCTTTTGTCAAAAATCACCTGTTTTTGCTTAAACATTAAATGCCTCCAAATGGTATTTAATTCACTTCCCGGGCCCCTGGAAGCATGAAAATCACTTTAAACATGCTAATTTTAGCTCTAAAACTGATGATCTACCTACAAATGTGAACTGACGTTAAAAAATAAAACATTTGAAAACGGACCATTTTTCACCTTTCTGCAGCATGACGTAATGGGGGGGTGTTATCTCTTTTGTCAAAAATCACCTGTTTTTGCTTGAACATTAAATGCCTCCAAATGGTATTAAATTCACTTCCAGGGGTGAAGAAACACTTTTTGAGACCTCAGAGTGAGTAAATTGGCCATTTTCATGCACTTTTAACCATTCCACAAATCTTGTGTTTTGGGCCCCTGGAAGCATGAAAATCACTTTAAACATGCTAATTTTAGCTCTAAAACTGATGATCTACCTACAAATGTGAACTGACGTTAAAAAATAAAACATTTGAAAACGGACCATTTTTCACCTTTCTAAAGCATGACGTAATGGGGGGTGTTATCTCTTTTGTCAAAAATCACCTGTTTTTGCTTGAACATTAAATGCCTTCAAATGGTATTAAATTCACTTCCCGGGGCGAAAAAACACTTTTTGAGACCTCAGAGTGAGTAAATTGGCCATTTTCATGCACTTTTAACCATTCCACAAATCTTGTGTTTTGGGACCCTGGAAGCATGAAAATCACTTTAAACATGCTAATTTTAGCTCTAAAACTGATGATATACCTACAAATGTGAACTGACGTTAAAAAATAAAACATTTGAAAACGGACCATTTTTCACCTTTCTGCAGCATGACGTAATGGGGGGGTGTTAACTCTTTTGTCAAAAATCACATGTTTTTGCTTGAACATTAAATGCCTCCAAATGGTATTTAATTCACTTCCCGGGGCCCTGGAAGCATGAAAATCACTTTAAACATGCTAATTTTAGCTCTAAAACTGATGATCTACCTACAAATGTGAACTGACTTTCAAAAATAAAACATTTGAAAACTGACAATTTTTCACCTTTCTGAAGCATGACGTAATGGGGGGGTGTTATCTCTTTTGTCAAAAATCACCTGTTTTTGCTTGAACATTAAATGCCTCCAAATAGTATTTAATTCACTTCCCGGGCCCCTGGAAGCATGAAAATCACTTTAAACATGCTAATTTTAGCTCTAAAACTGATGATCTACCTACATATGTGAACTGACGTTCAAAAATAAAACATTTGAAAACGGACCATTTTTCACCTTTCTGAAGCATGACGTAATGGGGGGGTGTTATCTCTTTTGTCAAAAATCACCTGTTTTTGCTTGAACATTAAATGCCTCCAAATGGTATTTAATTACCTTCCCGGGGTGAAGAAACACTTTTTGAGACCTCAGAGTGAGTAAATTGGCCATTTTCATGCACTTTTAACCATTCCACAAATCTTGTGTTTTGGGCCCCTGGAAGCATGAAAATCACTTTAAACATGCTTATTTTAGCTCTAAAACTGATGATCTACCTACAAATGTGAACTGACGTTAAAAAAAAAAACATTTGAAAACGGACCATTTTTCACCTTTCTGCAGCATGACGTAATGGGGGGGTGTTATCTCTTTTGTCAAAAATCACCTGTTTTTGCTTGAACATTAAATGCCTCCAAATGGTATTTCATTCACTTCCCGGGCCCCTGGAAGCATGAAAATCACTTTAAACATGCTAATTTTAGCTCTAAAACTGATGATCTACCTACAAATGTGAACTGACGTTAAAAAATAAAACATTTGAAAACGGACCATTTTTCACCTTTCTGCAGCATGACGTAATGGGGGGGTGTTATCTCTTTTGTCAAAAATCACCTGTTTTTGCTTAAACATTAAATGCCTCCAAATGGTATTTAATTCACTTCCCGGGCCCCTGGAAGCATGAAAATCACTTTAAACATGCTAATTTTAGCTCTAAAACTGATGATCTACCTACAAATGTGAACTGACGTTAAAAAATAAAACATTTGAAAACGGACCATTTTTCACCTTTCTGCAGCATGACGTAATGGGGGGGTGTTATCTCTTTTGTCAAAAATCACCTGTTTTTGCTTGAACATTAAATGCCTCCAAATGGTATTAAATTCACTTCCAGGGGTGAAGAAACACTTTTTGAGACCTCAGAGTGAGTAAATTGGCCATTTTCATGCACTTTTAACCATTCCACAAATCTTGTGTTTTGGGCCCCTGGAAGCATGAAAATCACTTTAAACATGCTAATTTTAGCTCTAAAACTGATGATCTACCTACAAATGTGAACTGACGTTAAAAAATAAAACATTTGAAAACGGACCATTTTTCACCTTTCTAAAGCATGACGTAATGGGGGGTGTTATCTCTTTTGTCAAAAATCACCTGTTTTTGCTTGAACATGAAATGCCTTCAAATGGTATTAAATTCACTTCCCGGGGCGAAAAAACACTTTTTGAGACCTCAGAGTGAGTAAATTGGCCATTTTCATGCACTTTTAACCATTCCACAAATCTTGTGTTTTGGGACCCTGGAAGCATGAAAATCACTTTAAACATGCTAATTTTAGCTCTAAAACTGATGATATACCTACAAATGTGAACTGACGTTAAAAAATAAAACATTTGAAAACGGACCATTTTTCACCTTTCTGCAGCATGACGTAATGGGGGGGTGTTAACTCTTTTGTCAAAAATCACATGTTTTTGCTTGAACATTAAATGCCTCCAAATGGTATTTAATTCACTTCCCGGGGCCCTGGAAGCATGAAAATCACTTTAAACATGCTAATTTTAGCTCTAAAACTGATGATCTACCTACAAATGTGAACTGACTTTCAAAAATAAAACATTTGAAAACTGACAATTTTTCACCTTTCTGAAGCATGACGTAATGGGGGGGTGTTATCTCTTTTGTCAAAAATCACCTGTTTTTGCTTGAACATTAAATGCCTCCAAATAGTATTTAATTCACTTCCCGGGCCCCTGGAAGCATGAAAATCACTTTAAACATGCTAATTTTAGCTCTAAAACTGATGATCTACCTACATATGTGAACTGACGTTCAAAAATAAAACATTTGAAAACGGACCATTTTTCACCTTTCTGAAGCATGACGTAATGGGGGGGTGTTATCTCTTTTGTCAAAAATCACCTGTTTTTGCTTGAACATTAAATGCCTCCAAATGGTATTTAATTCACTTCCCGGGGTGAAGAAACACTTTTTGAGACCTCAGAGTGAGTAAATTGGCCATTTTCATGCACTTTTAACCATTCCACAAATCTTGTGTTTTGGGCCCTGGAAGCATGAAAATCACTTTAAACATGCTAATTTTAGCTCTAAAACTGATGATCTACCTACAAATGTGAACTGACGTTAAAAAAAAAAAACATTTGAAAACTGACCATTTTTCACCTTTCTGCAGCATGACGTAATGGGGGGGTGTTATCTCTTTTGTCAAAAATCACCTGTTTTTGCTTGAACATTAAAAATGCCTCCAAATGGTATTTCATTCACTTCCCGGGCCCCTGGAAGCATGAAAATCACTTTAAACATGCTAATTTTAGCTCTAAAACGGATGATCTACCTACAAATGTGAACTGACGTTAAAAAATAAAACATTTGAAAACGGACCATTTTTCACCTTTCTGCAGCATGACGTAATGGGGGGGTGTTATCTCTTTTGTCAAAAATCACCTGTTTTTGCTTGAACATTAAATGCCTCCAAATGGTATTTAATTCACTTCCCGGGCCCCTGGAAGCATGAAAATCACTTTAAACATGCTCATATTAGCTCTAAAACTGATGATCTACCTACAAATGTGAACTGACGTTAAAAAATAAAACATTTGAAAACGGACCATTTTTCACCTTTCTGCAGCATGACGTAATGGGGGGGTGTTATCTCTTTTGTCAAAAATCACCTGTTTTTGCTTGAACATTAAATGCCTCCAAATGGTATTTAATTCACTTCCCGGGCCCCTGGAAGCATGAAAATCACTTTAAACGTGCTAATTTTAGCTCTAAAACTGATGATCTACCTACAAATGTGAACTGACTTTCAAAAATAAAACATTTCAAAACGGACAATTTTTCACCTTTCTGAAGCATGACGTAATGGGGGGGTGTTATCTCTTTTGTCAAAAATCACCTGTTTTTGCTTGAACATTAAATGCCTCAAAATGGTATTTAATTCACTTCCCGGGCCCCTGGTAGCATGAAAATCAATTTAAACATGCTAATTTTAGCTCTAAAACTGATGATCTACCTACAAATGTGAACTGACGTTCAAAAATAAAACATTTGAAAACGGACCATTTTTCACCTTTCTGAAGCATGACGTAATGGGGGGTGTTATCTCTTTTGTCAAAAATCACCTGTTTTTGCTTGAACATTAAATGCCTCCAAATGGTATTTAATTACCTTCCCGGGGTGAAGAAACACTTTTTGAGACCTCAGAGTGAGTAAATTGGCCATTTTCATGCACTTTTAACCATTCCACAAATCTTGTTTTTTGGGCCCCTGGAAGCATGAAAATCACTTTAAACATGCTTATTTTAGCTCTAAAACTGATGATCTACCTACAAATGTGAACTGACGTTAAAAAAAAAAACATTTGAAAACGGACCATTTTTCACCTTTCTGCAGCATGACGTAATGGGGGGGTGTTATCTCTTTTGTCAAAAATCACCTGTTTTTGCTTGAACATTAAATGCCTCCAAATGGTATATCATTCACTTCCCGGGCCCCTGGAAGCATGAAAATCACTTTAAACATGCTAATTTTAGCTCTAAAACTGATGATCTACCTACAAATGTGAACTGACGTTAAAAAATAAAACATTTGAAAACGGACCATTTTTCACCTTTCTGCAGCATGACGTAATGGGGGGGTGTTATCTCTTTTGTCAAAAATCACCTGTTTTTGCTTGAACATTAAATGCCTCCAAATGGTATTTAATTCACTTCCCGGGCCCCTGGAAGCATGAAAATCACTTTAAACATGCTAATTTTAGCTCTAAAACTGATGATCTACCTACAAATGTGAACTGACGTTAAAAAATAAAACATTTGAAAACGGACCATTTTTCACCTTTCTGCAGCATGACGTAATAGGGGGGTGTTATCTCTTTTGTCAAAAATCACCTGTTTTTGCTTGAACATTAAATGCCTCCAAATGGTATTAAATTCACTTCCAGGGGTGAAGAAACACTTTTTGAGACCTCAGAGTGAGTAAATTGGCCATTTTCATGCACTTTTAACCATTCCACAAATCTTGTGTTTTGGGCCCCTGGAAGCATGAAAATCACTTTAAACATGCTAATTTTAGCTCTAAAACTGATGATCTACCTACAAATGTGAACTGACGTTAAAAAATAAAACATTTGAAAACGGACCATTTTTCACCTTTCTGCAGCATGACGTAATGGGGGGGTGTTAACTCTTTTGTCAAAAATCACATGTTTTTGCTTGAACATTAAATGCCTCCAAATGGTATTTAATTCACTTCCCGGGGCCCTGGAAGCATGAAAATCACTTTAAACATGCTAATTTTAGCTCTAAAACTGATGATCTACCTACAAATGTGAACTGACTTTCAAAAATAAAACATTTGAAAACGGACAATTTTTCACCTTTCTGAAGCATGACGTAATGGGGGGGTGTTATCTCTTTTGTCAAAAATCACCTGTTTTTGCTTGAACATTAAATGCCTCCAAATAGTATTTAATTCACTTCCCGGGCCCCTGGAAGCATGAAAATCACTTTAAACATGCTAATTTTAGCTCTAAAACTGATGATCTACCTACATATGTGAACTGACGTTCAAAAATAAAACATTTGAAAACGGACCATTTTTCACCTTTCTGAAGCATGACGTAATGGGGGGGGTGTTATCTCTTTTGTCAAAAATCACCTGTTTTTGCTTGAACATTAAATGCCTCCAAATGGTATTTAATTCACTTCCCGGGGTGAAGAAACACTTTTTGAGACCTCAGAGTGAGTAAATTGGCCATTTTCATGCACTTTTAACCATTCCACAAATCTTGTGTTTTGGGCCCCTGGAAGCATGAAAATCACTTTAAACATGCTAATTTTAGCTCTAAAACTGATGATCTACCTACAAATGTGAACTGACTTTCAAAAATAAAACATTTGAAAACGGACAATTTTTCACCTTTCTGAAGCATGACGTAATGGGGGGGTGTTATCTCTTTTGTCAAAAATCACCTGTTTTTGCTTGAACATTAAATGCCTCCAAATGGTATTTAATTCACTTCCCGGGCCCCTGGAAGCATGAAAATCACTTTAAACATGCTAATGTTAGCTCTAAAATTGATGATCTACCTACAAATGTGAACTGACGTTCAAAAATAAAACATTGAAAACGGACCATTTTTCACCTTTCTGAAGCATGACGTAATGGGGGGGTGTTATCTCTTTTGTCAAAAATCACCTGTTTTTGCTTGAACATTAAATGCCTCCAAATGGTATTTCATTCACTTCCCGGGCCCCTGGAAGCATGAAAATCACTTTAAACATGCTAATTTTAGCTCTAAAACTGATGATCTACCTACAAATGTGAACTGACGTTCAAAAATAAAACATTTGAAAACAGACCATTTTTCACCTTTCTGAAGCATGACGTAATGGGGGGGTGTTATCACTTTTGTCAAAAATCACCTGTTTTTGCTTGAACATTAAATGCCTCCAAATGGTATTTCATTCACTTCCCGGGCCCCTGGAAGCATGAAAATCACTTTAAACATGCTAATTTTAGCTCTAAAACTGATGATCTACCTACAAATGTGAACTGACGTTAAAAAATAAAACATTTGAAAACGGACCATTTTTCACCTTTCTGCAGCATGACGTAATGGGGGGGGGGTGTTATCACTTTTGTCAAAAATCACCTGTTTTTGCTTGAACATTAAATGCCTCCAAATGGTATTTAATTCACTTCCCGGGGTGAAGAAACACTTTTTGAGACCCCAGAGTGAGTAAATTGGCCATTTTCATGCATTTTTAACCATTCCACAAATCTTGTGTTTTGGGCCCTGGAAGCATGAAAATCACTTAAACATGCTTATTTTAGCTCTAAAACTGATGATCTACCTACAAATGTGAACTGACGTTAAAAAAAAAACAATTGAAAACTGACCATTTTTCACCTTTCTGCAGCATGACGTAATGGGGGGGTGTTATCTCTTTTGTCAAAAATCACCTGTTTTTGCTTGAACATTAAATGCCTCCAAATGGTATTTCATTCACTTCCCGGGCCCCTGGAAGCATGAAAATCACTTTAAACATGCTAATTTTAGCTCTAAAACTGATGATCTACCTACAAATGTGAACTGACGTTAAAAAATAAAACATTTGAAAACGGACCATTTTTCGCCTTTCTGCAGCATGACGTAATGGGGGGGGTGTTATCTCTTTTGTCAAAAATCACCTGTTTTTGCTTGAACATTAAATGCCTCCAAATGGTATTTAATTCACTTCCCGGGCCCCTGGAAGCATGAAAATCACTTTAAACATGCTAATTTTAGCTCTAAAACTGATGATCTACCTACAAATGTGAACTGACGTTCAAAAATAAAACATTTGAAAACAGACCATTTTTCACCTTTCTGAAGCATGACGTAATGGGGGGGTGTTATCACTTTTGTCAAAAATCACCTGTTTTTGCTTGAACATTAAATGCCTCCAAATGGTATTTAATTCACTTCCCGGGGTGAAGAAACACTTTTTGAGACCTCAGAGTGAGTAAATTGGCCATTTTCATGCACTTTTAACCATTCCACAAATCTTGTGTTTTGGGCCCCTGGAAGCATGAAAATCACTTTAAACATGCTAATTTTAGCTCTAAAACTGATGATCTACCTACAAATGTGAACTGACGTTAAAAAATAAAACATTTGAAAACGGACCATTTTTCACCTTTCTGCAGCATGACGTAATGGGGGGGTGTTATCTCTTTTGTCAAAAATCACCTGTTTTTGCTTGAACATTAAATGCCTCCAAATGGTATTTAATTCACTTCCCGGGGTGAAGAAACACTTTTTGAGACCTCAGAGTGAGTAAATTGGCCATTTTCATGCACTTTTAACCATTCCACAAATCTTGTGTTTTGGGCCCTGGAAGCATGAAAATCACTTTAAACATGGTAATTTTAGCTCTAAAACTGATGATCTACCTACAAATGTGAACTGACGTTAAAAAAAAAACATTTGAAAACTGACCATTTTTCACCTTTCTGCAGCATGACATAATGGGGGGGTGTTATCTCTTTTGTCAAAAATCACCTGTTTTTGCTTGAACATTAAAAATGCCTCCAAATGGTATTTCATTCACTTCCCGGGCCCCTGGAAGCATGAAAATCACTTTAAATATGCTAATTTTAGCTCTAAAACGGATGATCTACCTACAAATGTGAACTGACGTTAAAAAATAAAACATTTGAAAACGGACCATTTTTCACCTTTCTGCAGCATGACGTAATGGGGGGGTGTTATCTCTTTTGTCAAAAATCACCTGTTTTTGCTTGAACATTAAATGCCTCCAAATGGTATTTAATTCACTTCCCGGGCCCCTGGAAGCATGAAAATCACTTTAAACGTGCTAATTTTAGCTCTAAAACTGATGATCTACCTACAAATGTGAACTGACTTTCAAAAATAAAACATTTCAAAACGGACAATTTTTCACCTTTCTGAAGCATGACGTAATGGGGGGGTGTTATCTCTTTTGTCAAAAATCACCTGTTTTTGCTTGAACATTAAATGCCTCAAAATGGTATTTCATTCACTTCCCGGGCCCCTGGTAGCATGAAAATCAATTTAAACATGCTAATTTTAGCTCTAAAACTGATGATCTACCTACAAATGTGAACTGACGTTCAAAAATAAAACATTTGAAAACGGACCATTTTTCACCTTTCTGAAGCATGACGTAATGGGGGGGTGTTATCTCTTTTGTCAAAAATCACCTGTTTTTGCTTGAACATTAAATGCCTCCAAATGGTATTTCATTCACTTCCCGGGCCCCTGGAAGCATGAAAATCACTTTAAACATGCTAATTTTAGCTCTAAAACTGATGATCTACCTACAAATGTGAACTGACGTTAAAAAATAAAACATTTGAAAACGGACCATTTTTCACCTTTCTGCAGCATGACGTAATGGGGGGGTGTTATCTCTTTTGTCAAAAATCACCTGTTTTTGCTTGAACATTAAATGCCTCCAAATGGTATTTAATTCACTTCCCGGGCCCCTGGAAGCATGAAAATCACTTTAAACATGCTAATTTTAGCTCTAAAACTGATGATCTACCTACAAATGTGAACTGACGTTAAAAAATAAAACATTTGAAAACGGACCATTTTTCACCTTTCTGCAGCATGACGTAATGGGGGGGTGTTATCTCTTTTGTCAAAAATCACCTGTTTTTGCTTGAACATTAAATGCCTCCAAATGGTATTAAATTCACTTCCAGGGGTGAAGAAACACTTTTTGAGACCTCAGAGTGAATAAATTGGCCATTTTCATGCACTTTTAACCATTCCACAAATCTTGTGTTTTGGGCCCCTGGAAGCATGAAAATCACTTTAAACATGCTAATTTTAGCTCTAAAACTGATGATCTACCTACAAATGTGAACTGACGTTAAAAAATAAAACATTTGAAAACGGACCATTTTTCACCTTTCTAAAGCATGACGTAATGGGGGGGTGTTATCTCTTTTGTCAAAAATCACCTGTTTTTGCTTGAACATTAAATGCCTTCAAATGGTATTAAATTCACTTCCCGGGGCGAAAAAACACTTTTTGAGACCTCAGAGTGAGTAAATTGGCCATTTTCATGCACTTTTAACCATTCCACAAATCTTGTGTTTTGGGCCCCTGGAAGCATGAAAATCACTTTAAACATGCTAATTTTAGCTCTAAAACTGATGATCTACCTACAAATGTGAACTGACGTTAAAAAATAAAACATTTGAAAACGGACCATTTTTCACCTTTCTGCAGCATGACGTAATGGGGGGGTGTTAACTCTTTTGTCAAAAATCACATGTTTTTGCTTGAACATTAAATGCCTCCAAATGGTATTTAATTCACTTCCCGGGGCCCTGGAAGCATGAAAATCACTTTAAACATGCTAATTTTAGCTCTAAAACTGATGATCTACCTACAAATGTGAACTGACTTTCAAAAATAAAACATTTGAAAACGGACAATTTTTCACCTTTCTGAAGCATGACGTAATGGGGGGGGTGTTATCTCTTTTGTCAAAAATCACCTGTTTTTGCTTGAACATTAAATGCCTCCAAATAGTATTTAATTCACTTCCCGGGCCCCTGGAAGCATGAAAATCACTTTAAACATGCTAATTTTAGCTCTAAAACTGATGATCTACCTACATATTTGAACTGACGTTCAAAAATAAAACATTTGAAAACGGACCATTTTTCACCTTTCTGAAGCATGACGTAATGGGGGGGTGTTATCTCTTTTGTCAAAAATCACCTGTTTTTGCTTGAACATTAAATGCCTCCAAATGGTATTTAATTCACTTCCCGGGGTGAAGAAACACTTTTTGAGACCTCAGAGTGAGTAAATTGGCCATTTTCATGCACTTTTAACCATTCCACAAATCTTGTGTTTTGGGCCCCTGGAAGCATGAAAATCACTTTAAACATGCTAATTTTAGCTCTAAAACTGATGATCTACCTACAAATGTGAACTGACGTTAAAAAATAAAACATTTGAAAACGGACCATTTTTCACCTTTCTGCAGCATGACGTAATGGGGGGGTGTTATCTCTTTTGTCAAAAATCACCTGTTTTTGCTTGAACATTAAATGCCTCCAAATGGTATTAAATTCACTTCCAGGGGTGAAGAAACACTTTTTGAGACCTCAGAGTGAGTAAATTGGCCATTTTCATGCACTTTTAACCATTCCACAAATCTTGTGTTTTGGGCCCCTGGAAGCATGAAAATCACTTTAAACATGCTAATTTTAGCTCTAAAACTGATGATCTACCTACAAATGTGAACTGACGTTAAAAAATAAAACATTTGAAAACGGTCCATTTTTCACCTTTCTAAAGCATGACGTAATGGGGGGGTGTTATCTCTTTTGTCAAAAATCACCTGTTTTTGCTTGAACATTAAATGCCTTCAAATGGTATTAAATTCACTTCCCGGGGCGAAAAAACAATTTTTGAGACCTCAGAGTGAGTAAATTGGCCATTTTCATGCACTTTTAACCATTCCACAAATCTTGTGTTTTGGGCCCCTGGAAGCATGAAAATCACTTTAAACATGCTAATTTTAGCTCTAAAACTGATGATCTACCTACAAATGTGAACTGACGTTAAAAAATAAAACATTTGAAAACGGACCATTTTTCACCTTTCTGCAGCATGACGTAATGGGGGGGTGTTAACTCTTTTGTCAAAAATCAAATGTTTTTGCTTGAACATTAAATGCCTCCAAATGGTATTTAATTCACTTCCCGGGGCCCTGGAAGCATGAAAATCACTTTAAACATGCTAATTTTAGCTCTAAAACTGATGATCTACCTACAAATGTGAACTGACTTTCAAAAATAAAACATTTGAAAACGGACAATTTTTCACCTTTCTGAAGCATGACGTAATGGGGGGGTGTTATCTCTTTTGTCAAAAATCACCTGTTTTTGCTTGAACATTAAATGCCTCCAAATAGTATTTAATTCACTTCCCGGGCCCCTGGAAGCATGAAAATCACTTTAAACATGCTAATTTTAGCTCTAAAACTGATGATCTACCTACATATGTGAACTGACGTTCAAAAATAAAACATTTGAAAACGGACCATTTTTCACCTTTCTGAAGCATGACGTAATGGGGGGGGTGTTATCTCTTTTGTCAAAAATCACCTGTTTTTGCTTGAACATTAAATGCCTCCAAATGGTATTTAATTCACTTCCCGGGGTGAAGAAACACTTTTTGAGACCTCAGAGTGAGTAAATTGGCCATTTTCATGCACTTTTAACCATTCCACAAATCTTGTGTTTTGGGCCCCTGGAAGCATGAAAATCACTTTAAACATGCTAATTTTAGCTCTAAAACTGATGATCTACCTACAAATGTGAACTGACTTTCAAAAATAAAACATTTGAAAACGGACAATTTTTCACCTTTCTGAAGCATGACGTAATGGGGGGGTGTTATCTCTTTTGTCAAAAATCACCTGTTTTTGCTTGAACATTAAATGCCTCCAAATGGTATTTAATTCACTTCCCGGGCCCCTGGAAGCATGAAAATCACTTTAAACATGCTAATGTTAGCTCTAAAATTGATGATCTACCTACAAATGTGAACTGACGTTCAAAAATAAAACATTGAAAACGCACCATTTTTCACCTTTCTGAAGCATGACGTAATGGGGGGGTGTTATCTCTTTTGTCAAAAATCACCTGTTTTTGCTTGAACATTAAATCTCCAAATGGTATTAAATTCACTTCCAGGGGTGAAGAAACACTTTTTGAGACCTCAGAGTGAATAAATTGGCCATTTTCATGCACTTTTAACCATTCCACAAATCTTGTGTTTTGGGCCCCTGGAAGCATGAAAATCACTTTAAACATGCTAATTTTAGCTCTAAAACTGATGATCTACCTACAAATGTGAACTGACGTTAAAAAATAAAACATTTGAAAACGGACCATTTTTCACCTTTCTAAAGCATGACGTAATGGGGGGGTGTTATCTCTTTTGTCAAAAATCACCTGTTTTTGCTTGAACATTAAATGCCTTCAAATGGTATTAAATTCACTTCCCGGGGCGAAAAAACACTTTTTGAGACCTCAGAGTGAGTAAATTGGCCATTTTCATGCACTTTTAACCATTCCACAAATCTTGTGTTTTGGGCCCCTGGAAGCATGAAAATCACTTTAAACATGCTAATTTTAGCTCTAAAACTGATGATCTACCTACAAATGTGAACTGACTTTCAAAAATAAAACATTTGAAAACGGACAATTTTTCACCTTTCTGAAGCATGACGTAATGGGGGGGTGTTATCTCTTTTGTCAAAAATCACCTGTTTTTGCTTGAACATTAAATGCCTCCAAATGGTATTTAATTCACTTCCCGGGCCCCTGGAAGCATGAAAATCACTTTAAACATGCTAATGTTAGCTCTAAAATTGATGATCTACCTACAAATGTGAACTGACGTTCAAAAATAAAACATTGAAAACGCACCATTTTTCACCTTTCTGAAGCATGACGTAATGGGGGGGTGTTATCTCTTTTGTCAAAAATCACCTGTTTTTGCTTGAACATTAAATGCCTCCAAATGGTATTAAATTCACTTCCAGGGGTGAAGAAACACTTTTTGAGACCTCAGAGTGAATAAATTGGCCATTTTCATGCACTTTTAACCATTCCACAAATCTTGTGTTTTGGGCCCCTGGAAGCATGAAAATCACTTTAAACATGCTAATTTTAGCTCTAAAACTGATGATCTACCTACAAATGTGAACTGACGTTAAAAAATAAAACATTTGAAAACGGACCATTTTTCACCTTTCTAAAGCATGACGTAATGGGGGGGGTGTTATCTCTTTTGTCAAAAATCACCTGTTTTTGCTTGAACATTAAATGCCTTCAAATGGTATTAAATTCACTTCCCGGGGCGAAAAAACACTTTTTGAGACCTCAGAGTGAGTAAATTGGCCATTTTCATGCACTTTTAACCATTCCACAAATCTTGTGTTTTGGGCCCCTGGAAGCATGAAAATCACTTTAAACATGCTAATTTTAGCTCTAAAACTGATGATCTACCTACAAATGTGAACTGACGTTAAAAAATAAAACATTTGAAAACGGACCATTTTTCACCTTTCTGCAGCATGACGTAATGGGGGGGTGTTAACTCTTTTGTCAAAAATCACATGTTTTTGCTTGAACATTAAATGCCTCCAAATGGTATTTAATTCACTTCCCGGGGCCCTGGAAGCATGAAAATCACTTTAAACATGCTAATTTTAGCTCTAAAACTGATGATCTACCTACAAATGTGAACTGACTTTCAAAAATAAAACATTTGAAAACGGACAATTTTTCACCTTTCTGAAGCATGACGTAATGGGGGGGGTGTTATCTCTTTTGTCAAAAATCACCTGTTTTTGCTTGAACATTAAATGCCTCCAAATAGTATTTAATTCACTTCCCGGGCCCCTGGAAGCATGAAAATCACTTTAAACATGCTAATTTTAGCTCTAAAACTGATGATCTACCTACATATGTGAACTGACGTTCAAAAATAAAACATTTGAAAACGGACCATTTTTCACCTTTCTGAAGCATGACGTAATGGGGGGGTGTTATCTCTTTTGTCAAAAATCACCTGTTTTTGCTTGAACATTAAATGCCTCCAAATGGTATTTAATTCACTTCCCGGGGTGAAGAAACACTTTTTGAGACCTCAGAGTGAGTAAATTGGCCATTTTCATGCACTTTTAACCATTCCACAAATCTTGTGTTTTGGGCCCCTGGAAGCATGAAAATCACTTTAAACATGCTAATTTTAGCTCTAAAACTGATGATCTACCTACAAATGTGAACTGACGTTAAAAAATAAAACATTTGAAAACGGACCATTTTTCACCTTTCTGCAGCATGACGTAATGGGGGGGTGTTATCTCTTTTGTCAAAAATCACCTGTTTTTGCTTGAACATTAAATGCCTCCAAATGGTATTAAATTCACTTCCAGGGGTGAAGAAACACTTTTTGAGACCTCAGAGTGAGTAAATTGGCCATTTTCATGCACTTTTAACCATTCCACAAATCTTGTGTTTTGGGCCCCTGGAAGCATGAAAATCACTTTAAACATGCTAATTTTAGCTCTAAAACTGATGATCTACCTACAAATGTGAACTGACGTTAAAAAATAAAACATTTGAAAACGGTCCATTTTTCACCTTTCTAAAGCATGACGTAATGGGGGGGGTGTTATCTCTTTTGTCAAAAATCACCTGTTTTTGCTTGAACATTAAATGCCTTCAAATGGTATTAAATTCACTTCCCGGGGCGAAAAAACACTTTTTGAGACCTCAGAGTGAGTAAATTGGCCATTTTCATGCACTTTTAACCATTCCACAAATCTTGTGTTTTGGGCCCCTGGAAGCATGAAAATCACTTTAAACATGCTAATTTTAGCTCTAAAACTGATGATCTACCTACAAATGTGAACTGACGTTAAAAAATAAAACATTTGAAAACGGACCATTTTTCACCTTTCTGCAGCATGACGTAATGGGGGGGTGTTAACTCTTTTGTCAAAAATCAAATGTTTTTGCTTGAACATTAAATGCCTCCAAATGGTATTTAATTCACTTCCCGGGGCCCTGGAAGCATGAAAATCACTTTAAACATGCTAATTTTAGCTCTAAAACTGATGATCTACCTACAAATGTGAACTGACTTTCAAAAATAAAACATTTGAAAACGGACAATTTTTCACCTTTCTGAAGCATGACGTAATGGGGGGGTGGTTATCTCTTTTGTCAAAAATCACCTGTTTTTGCTTGAACATTAAATGCCTCCAAATAGTATTTAATTCACTTCCCGGGCCCCTGGAAGCATGAAAATCACTTTAAACATGCTAATTTTAGCTCTAAAACTGATGATCTACCTACATATGTGAACTGACGTTCAAAAATAAAACATTTGAAAACGGACCATTTTTCACCTTTCTGAAGCATGACGTAATGGGGGGGGGTGTTATCTCTTTTGTCAAAAATCACCTGTTTTTGCTTGAACATTAAATGCCTCCAAATGGTATTTAATTCACTTCCCGGGGTGAAGAAACACTTTTTGAGACCCCAGAGTGAGTAAATTGGCCATTTTCATGCATTTTTAACCATTCCACAAATCTTGTGTTTTGGGCCCTGGAAGCATGAAAATCACTTAAACATGCTTATTTTAGCTCTAAAACTGATGATCTACCTACAAATGTGAACTGACGTTAAAAAAAAAACAATTGAAAACTGACCATTTTTCACCTTTCTGCAGCATGACGTAATGGGGGGGTGTTATCTCTTTTGTCAAAAATCACCTGTTTTTGCTTGAACATTAAATGCCTCCAAATGGTATTTCATTCACTTCCCGGGCCCCTGGAAGCATGAAAATCACTTTAAACATGCTAATTTTAGCTCTAAAACTGATGATCTACCTACAAATGTGAACTGACGTTAAAAAATAAAACATTTGAAAACGGACCATTTTTCACCTTTCTGAAGCATGACGTAATGGGGGGGTGTTATCTCTTTTGTCAAAAATCACCTGTTTTTGCTTGAACATTAAATCTCCAAATGGTATTAAATTCACTTCCAGGGGTGAAGAAACACTTTTTGAGACCTCAGAGTGAATAAATTGGCCATTTTCATGCACTTTTAACCATTCCACAAATCTTGTGTTTTGGGCCCCTGGAAGCATGAAAATCACTTTAAACATGCTAATTTTAGCTCTAAAACTGATGATCTACCTACAAATGTGAACTGACGTTAAAAAATAAAACATTTGAAAACGGACCATTTTTCACCTTTCTAAAGCATGACGTAATGGGGGGGTGTTATCTCTTTTGTCAAAAATCACCTGTTTTTGCTTGAACATTAAATGCCTTCAAATGGTATTAAATTCACTTCCCGGGGCGAAAAAACACTTTTTGAGACCTCAGAGTGAGTAAATTGGCCATTTTCATGCACTTTTAACCATTCCACAAATCTTGTGTTTTGGGCCCCTGGAAGCATGAAAATCACTTTAAACATGCTAATTTTAGCTCTAAAACTGATGATCTACCTACAAATGTGAACTGACTTTCAAAAATAAAACATTTGAAAACGGACAATTTTTCACCTTTCTGAAGCATGACGTAATGGGGGGGTGTTATCTCTTTTGTCAAAAATCACCTGTTTTTGCTTGAACATTAAATGCCTCCAAATGGTATTTAATTCACTTCCCGGGCCCCTGGAAGCATGAAAATCACTTTAAACATGCTAATGTTAGCTCTAAAATTGATGATCTACCTACAAATGTGAACTGACGTTCAAAAATAAAACATTGAAAACGCACCATTTTTCACCTTTCTGAAGCATGACGTAATGGGGGGGTGTTATCTCTTTTGTCAAAAATCACCTGTTTTTGCTTGAACATTAAATGCCTCCAAATGGTATTAAATTCACTTCCAGGGGTGAAGAAACACTTTTTGAGACCTCAGAGTGAATAAATTGGCCATTTTCATGCACTTTTAACCATTCCACAAATCTTGTGTTTTGGGCCCCTGGAAGCATGAAAATCACTTTAAACATGCTAATTTTAGCTCTAAAACTGATGATCTACCTACAAATGTGAACTGACGTTAAAAAATAAAACATTTGAAAACGGACCATTTT
The DNA here is from genome assembly GCF_964261635.1 of Lissotriton helveticus. Classification (NCBI taxonomy): domain Eukaryota; kingdom Metazoa; phylum Chordata; class Amphibia; order Caudata; family Salamandridae; genus Lissotriton; species Lissotriton helveticus. Next base: position 99,796 of record NW_027612056.1, on the reverse strand, counting down.
TCACCTTTCTAAAGCATGACGTAATGGGGGGGGTGTTATCTCTTTTGTCAAAAATCACCTGTTTTTGCTTGAACATTAAATGCCTTCAAATGGTATTAAATTCACTTCCCGGGGCGAAAAAACACTTTTTGAGACCTCAGAGTGAGTAAATTGGCCATTTTCATGCACTTTTAACCATTCCACAAATCTTGTGTTTTGGGCCCCTGGAAGCATGAAAATCACTTTAAACATGCTAATTTTAGCTCTAAAACTGATGATCTACCTACAAATGTGAACTGACGTTAAAAAATAAAACATTTGAAAACGGACCATTTTTCACCTTTCTGCAGCATGACGTAATGGGGGGGTGTTAACTCTTTTGTCAAAAATCACATGTTTTTGCTTGAACATTAAATGCCTCCAAATGGTATTTAATTCACTTCCCGGGGCCCTGGAAGCATGAAAATCACTTTAAACATGCTAATTTTAGCTCTAAAACTGATGATCTACCTACAAATGTGAACTGACTTTCAAAAATAAAACATTTGAAAACGGACAATTTTTCACCTTTCTGAAGCATGACGTAATGGGGGGGGTGTTATCTCTTTTGTCAAAAATCACCTGTTTTTGCTTGAACATTAAATGCCTCCAAATAGTATTTAATTCACTTCCCGGGCCCCTGGAAGCATGAAAATCACTTTAAACATGCTAATTTTAGCTCTAAAACTGATGATCTACCTACATATGTGAACTGACGTTCAAAAATAAAACATTTGAAAACGGACCATTTTTCACCTTTCTGAAGCATGACGTAATGGGGGGGTGTTATCTCTTTTGTCAAAAATCACCTGTTTTTGCTTGAACATTAAATGCCTCCAAATGGTATTTAATTCACTTCCCGGGGTGAAGAAACACTTTTTGAGACCTCAGAGTGAGTAAATTGGCCATTTTCATGCACTTTTAACCATTCCACAAATCTTGTGTTTTGGGCCCCTGGAAGCATGAAAATCACTTTAAACATGCTAATTTTAGCTCTAAAACTGATGATCTACCTACAAATGTGAACTGACGTTAAAAAATAAAACATTTGAAAACGGACCATTTTTCACCTTTCTGCAGCATGACGTAATGGGGGGGTGTTATCTCTTTTGTCAAAAATCACCTGTTTTTGCTTGAACATTAAATGCCTCCAAATGGTATTAAATTCACTTCCAGGGGTGAAGAAACACTTTTTGAGACCTCAGAGTGAGTAAATTGGCCATTTTCATGCACTTTTAACCATTCCACAAATCTTGTGTTTTGGGCCCCTGGAAGCATGAAAATCACTTTAAACATGCTAATTTTAGCTCTAAAACTGATGATCTACCTACAAATGTGAACTGACGTTAAAAAATAAAACATTTGAAAACGGTCCATTTTTCACCTTTCTAAAGCATGACGTAATGGGGGGGTGTTATCTCTTTTGTCAAAAATCACCTGTTTTTGCTTGAACATTAAATGCCTTCAAATGGTATTAAATTCACTTCCCGGGGCGAAAAAACACTTTTTGAGACCTCAGAGTGAGTAAATTGGCCATTTTCATGCACTTTTAACCATTCCACAAATCTTGTGTTTTGGGCCCCTGGAAGCATGAAAATCACTTTAAACATGCTAATTTTAGCTCTAAAACTGATGATCTACCTACAAATGTGAACTGACTTTCAAAAATAAAACATTTGAAAACGGACAATTTTTCACCTTTCTGAAGCATGACGTAATGGGGGGGTGTTATCTCTTTTGTCAAAAATCACCTGTTTTTGCTTGAACATTAAATGCCTCCAAATAGTATTTAATTCACTTCCCGGGCCCCTGGAAGCATGAAAATCACTTTAAACATGCTAATTTTAGCTCTAAAACTGATGATCTACCTACATATGTGAACTGACGTTCAAAAATAAAACATTTGAAAACGGACCATTTTTCACCTTTCTGAAGCATGACGTAATGGGGGGGTGTTATCTCTTTTGTCAAAAATCACCTGTTTTTGCTTGAACATTAAATGCCTCCAAATGGTATTTAATTCACTTCCCGGGGTGAAGAAACACTTTTTGAGACCTCAGAGTGAGTAAATTGGCCATTTTCATGCACTTTTAACCATTCCACAAATCTTGTGTTTTGGGCCCCTGGAAGCATGAAAATCACTTTAAACATGCTAATTTTAGCTCTAAAACTGATGATCTACCTACAAATGTGAACTGACTTTCAAAAATAAAACATTTGAAAACGGACAATTTTTCACCTTTCTGAAGCATGACGTAATGGGGGGGTGTTATCTCTTTTGTCAAAAATCACCTGTTTTTGCTTGAACATTAAATGCCTCCAAATGGTATTTAATTCACTTCCCGGGCCCCTGGAAGCATGAAAATCACTTTAAACATGCTAATGTTAGCTCTAAAATTGATGATCTACCTACAAATGTGAACTGACGTTCAAAAATAAAACATTGAAAACGGACCATTTTTCACCTTTCTGAAGCATGACGTAATGGGGGGGTGTTATCTCTTTTGTCAAAAATCACCTGTTTTTGCTTGAACATTAAATGCCTCCAAATGGTATTTCATTCACTTCCCGGGCCCCTGGAAGCATGAAAATCACTTTAAACATGCTAATTTTAGCTCTAAAACTGATGATCTACCTACAAATGTGAACTGACGTTCAAAAATAAAACATTTGAAAACAGACCATTTTTCACCTTTCTGAAGCATGACGTAATGGGGGGGTGTTATCACTTTTGTCAAAAATCACCTGTTTTTGCTTGAACATTAAATGCCTCCAAATGGTATTTCATTCACTTCCCGGGCCCCTGGAAGCATGAAAATCACTTTAAACATGCTAATTTTAGCTCTAAAACTGATGATCTACCTACAAATGTGAACTGACGTTAAAAAATAAAACATTTGAAAACGGACCATTTTTCACCTTTCTGCAGCATGACGTAATGGGGGGGGGGTGTTATCACTTTTGTCAAAAATCACCTGTTTTTGCTTGAACATTAAATGCCTCCAAATGGTATTTAATTCACTTCCCGGGGTGAAGAAACACTTTTTGAGACCCCAGAGTGAGTAAATTGGCCATTTTCATGCATTTTTAACCATTCCACAAATCTTGTGTTTTGGGCCCTGGAAGCATGAAAATCACTTAAACATGCTTATTTTAGCTCTAAAACTGATGATCTACCTACAAATGTGAACTGACGTTAAAAAAAAAACAATTGAAAACTGACCATTTTTCACCTTTCTGCAGCATGACGTAATGGGGGGGTGTTATCTCTTTTGTCAAACATCACCTGTTTTTGCTTGAACATTAAATGCCTCCAAATGGTATTTCATTCACTTCCCGGGCCCCTGGAAGCATGAAAATCACTTTAAACATGCTAATTTTAGCTCTAAAACTGATGATCTACCTACAAATGTGAACTGACGTTAAAAAATAAAACATTTGAAAACGGACCATTTTTCGCCTTTCTGCAGCATGACGTAATGGGGGGGGTGTTATCTCTTTTGTCAAAAATCACCTGTTTTTGCTTGAACATTAAATGCCTCCAAATGGTATTTAATTCACTTCCCGGGCCCCTGGAAGCATGAAAATCACTTTAAACATGCTAATTTTAGCTCTAAAACTGATGATCTACCTACAAATGTGAACTGACGTTCAAAAATAAAACATTTGAAAACAGACCATTTTTCACCTTTCTGAAGCATGACGTAATGGGGGGGTGTTATCACTTTTGTCAAAAATCACCTGTTTTTGCTTGAACATTAAATGCCTCCAAATGGTATTTAATTCACTTCCCGGGGTGAAGAAACACTTTTTGAGACCTCAGAGTGAGTAAATTGGCCATTTTCATGCACTTTTAACCATTCCACAAATCTTGTGTTTTGGGCCCCTGGAAGCATGAAAATCACTTTAAACATGCTAATTTTAGCTCTAAAACTGATGATCTACCTACAAATGTGAACTGACGTTAAAAAATAAAACATTTGAAAACGGACCATTTTTCACCTTTCTGCAGCATGACGTAATGGGGGGGTGTTATCTCTTTTGTCAAAAATCACCTGTTTTTGCTTGAACATTAAATGCCTCCAAATGGTATTTAATTCACTTCCCGGGGTGAAGAAACACTTTTTGAGACCTCAGAGTGAGTAAATTGGCCATTTTCATGCACTTTTAACCATTCCACAAATCTTGTGTTTTGGGCCCTGGAAGCATGAAAATCACTTTAAACATGGTAATTTTAGCTCTAAAACTGATGATCTACCTACAAATGTGAACTGACGTTAAAAAAAAAACATTTGAAAACTGACCATTTTTCACCTTTCTGCAGCATGACGTAATGGGGGGGTGTTATCTCTTTTGTCAAAAATCACCTGTTTTTGCTTGAACATTAAAAATGCCTCCAAATGGTATTTCATTCACTTCCCGGGCCCCTGGAAGCATGAAAATCACTTTAAATATGCTAATTTTAGCTCTAAAACGGATGATCTACCTACAAATGTGAACTGACGTTAAAAAATAAAACATTTGAAAACGGACCATTTTTCACCTTTCTGCAGCATGACGTAATGGGGGGGTGTTATCTCTTTTGTCAAAAATCACCTGTTTTTGCTTGAACATTAAATGCCTCCAAATGGTATTTAATTCACTTCCCGGGCCCCTGGAAGCATGAAAATCACTTTAAACGTGCTAATTTTAGCTCTAAAACTGATGATCTACCTACAAATGTGAACTGACTTTCAAAAATAAAACATTTCAAAACGGACAATTTTTCACCTTTCTGAAGCATGACGTAATGGGGGGGTGTTATCTCTTTTGTCAAAAATCACCTGTTTTTGCTTGAACATTAAATGCCTCAAAATGGTATTTCATTCACTTCCCGGGCCCCTGGTAGCATGAAAATCAATTTAAACATGCTAATTTTAGCTCTAAAACTGATGATCTACCTACAAATGTGAACTGACGTTCAAAAATAAAACATTTGAAAACGGACCATTTTTCACCTTTCTGAAGCATGACGTAATGGGGGGGTGTTATCTCTTTTGTCAAAAATCACCTGTTTTTGCTTGAACATTAAATGCCTCCAAATGGTATTTCATTCACTTCCCGGGCCCCTGGAAGCATGAAAATCACTTTAAACATGCTAATTTTAGCTCTAAAACTGATGATCTACCTACAAATGTGAACTGACGTTAAAAAATAAAACATTTGAAAACGGACCATTTTTCACCTTTCTGCAGCATGACATAATGGGGGGGTGTTATCTCTTTTGTCAAAAATCACCTGTTTTTGCTTGAACATTAAATGCCTCCAAATGGTATTTAATTCACTTCCCGGGCCCCTGGAAGCATGAAAATCACTTTAAACATGCTAATTTTAGCTCTAAAACTGATGATCTACCTACAAATGTGAACTGACGTTAAAAAATAAAACATTTGAAAACGGACCATTTTTCACCTTTCTGCAGCATGACGTAATGGGGGGGTGTTATCTCTTTTGTCAAAAATCACCTGTTTTTGCTTGAACATTAAATGCCTCCAAATGGTATTAAATTCACTTCCAGGGGTGAAGAAACACTTTTTGAGACCTCAGAGTGAATAAATTGGCCATTTTCATGCACTTTTAACCATTCCACAAATCTTGTGTTTTGGGCCCCTGGAAGCATGAAAATCACTTTAAACATGCTAATTTTAGCTCTAAAACTGATGATCTACCTACAAATGTGAACTGACGTTAAAAAATAAAACATTTGAAAACGGACCATTTTTCACCTTTCTAAAGCATGACGTAATGGGGGGGTGTTATCTCTTTTGTCAAAAATCACCTGTTTTTGCTTGAACATTAAATGCCTTCAAATGGTATTAAATTCACTTCCCGGGGCGAAAAAACACTTTTTGAGACCTCAGAGTGAGTAAATTGGCCATTTTCATGCACTTTTAACCATTCCACAAATCTTGTGTTTTGGGCCCCTGGAAGCATGAAAATCACTTTAAACATGCTAATTTTAGCTCTAAAACTGATGATCTACCTACAAATGTGAACTGACGTTAAAAAATAAAACATTTGAAAACGGACCATTTTTCACCTTTCTGCAGCATGACGTAATGGGGGGGTGTTAACTCTTTTGTCAAAAATCACATGTTTTTGCTTGAACATTAAATGCCTCCAAATGGTATTTAATTCACTTCCCGGGGCCCTGGAAGCATGAAAATCACTTTAAACATGCTAATTTTAGCTCTAAAACTGATGATCTACCTACAAATGTGAACTGACTTTCAAAAATAAAACATTTGAAAACGGACAATTTTTCACCTTTCTGAAGCATGACGTAATGGGGGGGGTGTTATCTCTTTTGTCAAAAATCACCTGTTTTTGCTTGAACATTAAATGCCTCCAAATAGTATTTAATTCACTTCCCGGGCCCCTGGAAGCATGAAAATCACTTTAAACATGCTAATTTTAGCTCTAAAACTGATGATCTACCTACATATTTGAACTGACGTTCAAAAATAAAACATTTGAAAACGGACCATTTTTCACCTTTCTGAAGCATGACGTAATGGGGGGGTGTTATCTCTTTTGTCAAAAATCACCTGTTTTTGCTTGAACATTAAATGCCTCCAAATGGTATTTAATTCACTTCCCGGGGTGAAGAAACACTTTTTGAGACCTCAGAGTGAGTAAATTGGCCATTTTCATGCACTTTTAACCATTCCACAAATCTTGTGTTTTGGGCCCCTGGAAGCATGAAAATCACTTTAAACATGCTAATTTTAGCTCTAAAACTGATGATCTACCTACAAATGTGAACTGACGTTAAAAAATAAAACATTTGAAAACGGACCATTTTTCACCTTTCTGCAGCATGACGTAATGGGGGGGTGTTATCTCTTTTGTCAAAAATCACCTGTTTTTGCTTGAACATTAAATGCCTCCAAATGGTATTAAATTCACTTCCAGGGGTGAAGAAACACTTTTTGAGACCTCAGAGTGAGTAAATTGGCCATTTTCATGCACTTTTAACCATTCCACAAATCTTGTGTTTTGGGCCCCTGGAAGCATGAAAATCACTTTAAACATGCTAATTTTAGCTCTAAAACTGATGATCTACCTACAAATGTGAACTGACGTTAAAAAATAAAACATTTGAAAACGGTCCATTTTTCACCTTTCTAAAGCATGACGTAATGGGGGGGTGTTATCTCTTTTGTCAAAAATCACCTGTTTTTGCTTGAACATTAAATGCCTTCAAATGGTATTAAATTCACTTCCCGGGGCGAAAAAACAATTTTTGAGACCTCAGAGTGAGTAAATTGGCCATTTTCATGCACTTTTAACCATTCCACAAATCTTGTGTTTTGGGCCCCTGGAAGCATGAAAATCACTTTAAACATGCTAATTTTAGCTCTAAAACTGATGATCTACCTACAAATGTGAACTGACGTTAAAAAATAAAACATTTGAAAACGGACCATTTTTCACCTTTCTGCAGCATGACGTAATGGGGGGGTGTTAACTCTTTTGTCAAAAATCAAATGTTTTTGCTTGAACATTAAATGCCTCCAAATGGTATTTAATTCACTTCCCGGGGCCCTGGAAGCATGAAAATCACTTTAAACATGCTAATTTTAGCTCTAAAACTGATGATCTACCTACAAATGTGAACTGACTTTCAAAAATAAAACATTTGAAAACGGACAATTTTTCACCTTTCTGAAGCATGACGTAATGGGGGGGTGTTATCTCTTTTGTCAAAAATCACCTGTTTTTGCTTGAACATTAAATGCCTCCAAATAGTATTTAATTCACTTCCCGGGCCCCTGGAAGCATGAAAATCACTTTAAACATGCTAATTTTAGCTCTAAAACTGATGATCTACCTACATATGTGAACTGACGTTCAAAAATAAAACATTTGAAAACGGACCATTTTTCACCTTTCTGAAGCATGACGTAATGGGGGGGGTGTTATCTCTTTTGTCAAAAATCACCTGTTTTTGCTTGAACATTAAATGCCTCCAAATGGTATTTAATTCACTTCCCGGGGTGAAGAAACACTTTTTGAGACCTCAGAGTGAGTAAATTGGCCATTTTCATGCACTTTTAACCATTCCACAAATCTTGTGTTTTGGGCCCCTGGAAGCATGAAAATCACTTTAAACATGCTAATTTTAGCTCTAAAACTGATGATCTACCTACAAATGTGAACTGACTTTCAAAAATAAAACATTTGAAAACGGACAATTTTTCACCTTTCTGAAGCATGACGTAATGGGGGGGTGTTATCTCTTTTGTCAAAAATCACCTGTTTTTGCTTGAACATTAAATGCCTCCAAATGGTATTTAATTCACTTCCCGGGCCCCTGGAAGCATGAAAATCACTTTAAACATGCTAATGTTAGCTCTAAAATTGATGATCTACCTACAAATGTGAACTGACGTTCAAAAATAAAACATTGAAAACGCACCATTTTTCACCTTTCTGAAGCATGACGTAATGGGGGGGTGTTATCTCTTTTGTCAAAAATCACCTGTTTTTGCTTGAACATTAAATCTCCAAATGGTATTAAATTCACTTCCAGGGGTGAAGAAACACTTTTTGAGACCTCAGAGTGAATAAATTGGCCATTTTCATGCACTTTTAACCATTCCACAAATCTTGTGTTTTGGGCCCCTGGAAGCATGAAAATCACTTTAAACATGCTAATTTTAGCTCTAAAACTGATGATCTACCTACAAATGTGAACTGACGTTAAAAAATAAAACATTTGAAAACGGACCATTTTTCACCTTTCTAAAGCATGACGTAATGGGGGGGTGTTATCTCTTTTGTCAAAAATCACCTGTTTTTGCTTGAACATTAAATGCCTTCAAATGGTATTAAATTCACTTCCCGGGGCGAAAAAACACTTTTTGAGACCTCAGAGTGAGTAAATTGGCCATTTTCATGCACTTTTAACCATTCCACAAATCTTGTGTTTTGGGCCCCTGGAAGCATGAAAATCACTTTAAACATGCTAATTTTAGCTCTAAAACTGATGATCTACCTACAAATGTGAACTGACTTTCAAAAATAAAACATTTGAAAACGGACAATTTTTCACCTTTCTGAAGCATGACGTAATGGGGGGGTGTTATCTCTTTTGTCAAAAATCACCTGTTTTTGCTTGAACATTAAATGCCTCCAAATGGTATTTAATTCACTTCCCGGGCCCCTGGAAGCATGAAAATCACTTTAAACATGCTAATGTTAGCTCTAAAATTGATGATCTACCTACAAATGTGAACTGACGTTCAAAAATAAAACATTGAAAACGCACCATTTTTCACCTTTCTGAAGCATGACGTAATGGGGGGGTGTTATCTCTTTTGTCAAAAATCACCTGTTTTTGCTTGAACATTAAATGCCTCCAAATGGTATTAAATTCACTTCCAGGGGTGAAGAAACACTTTTTGAGACCTCAGAGTGAATAAATTGGCCATTTTCATGCACTTTTAACCATTCCACAAATCTTGTGTTTTGGGCCCCTGGAAGCATGAAAATCACTTTAAACATGCTAATTTTAGCTCTAAAACTGATGATCTACCTACAAATGTGAACTGACGTTAAAAAATAAAACATTTGAAAACGGACCATTTTTCACCTTTCTAAAGCATGACGTAATGGGGGGGGTGTTATCTCTTTTGTCAAAAATCACCTGTTTTTGCTTGAACATTAAATGCCTTCAAATGGTATTAAATTCACTTCCCGGGGCGAAAAAACACTTTTTGAGACCTCAGAGTGAGTAAATTGGCCATTTTCATGCACTTTTAACCATTCCACAAATCTTGTGTTTTGGGCCCCTGGAAGCATGAAAATCACTTTAAACATGCTAATTTTAGCTCTAAAACTGATGATCTACCTACAAATGTGAACTGACGTTAAAAAATAAAACATTTGAAAACGGACCATTTTTCACCTTTCTGCAGCATGACGTAATGGGGGGGTGTTAACTCTTTTGTCAAAAATCACATGTTTTTGCTTGAACATTAAATGCCTCCAAATGGTATTTAATTCACTTCCCGGGGCCCTGGAAGCATGAAAATCACTTTAAACATGCTAATTTTAGCTCTAAAACTGATGATCTACCTACAAATGTGAACTGACTTTCAAAAATAAAACATTTGAAAACGGACAATTTTTCACCTTTCTGAAGCATGACGTAATGGGGGGGGTGTTATCTCTTTTGTCAAAAATCACCTGTTTTTGCTTGAACATTAAATGCCTCCAAATAGTATTTAATTCACTTCCCGGGCCCCTGGAAGCATGAAAATCACTTTAAACATGCTAATTTTAGCTCTAAAACTGATGATCTACCTACATATGTGAACTGACGTTCAAAAATAAAACATTTGAAAACGGACCATTTTTCACCTTTCTGAAGCATGACGTAATGGGGGGGTGTTATCTCTTTTGTCAAAAATCACCTGTTTTTGCTTGAACATTAAATGCCTCCAAATGGTATTTAATTCACTTCCCGGGGTGAAGAAACACTTTTTGAGACCTCAGAGTGAGTAAATTGGCCATTTTCATGCACTTTTAACCATTCCACAAATCTTGTGTTTTGGGCCCCTGGAAGCATGAAAATCACTTTAAACATGCTAATTTTAGCTCTAAAACTGATGATCTACCTACAAATGTGAACTGACGTTAAAAAATAAAACATTTGAAAACGGACCATTTTTCACCTTTCTGCAGCATGACGTAATGGGGGGGTGTTATCTCTTTTGTCAAAAATCACCTGTTTTTGCTTGAACATTAAATGCCTCCAAATGGTATTAAATTCACTTCCAGGGGTGAAGAAACACTTTTTGAGACCTCAGAGTGAGTAAATTGGCCATTTTCATGCACTTTTAACCATTCCACAAATCTTGTGTTTTGGGCCCCTGGAAGCATGAAAATCACTTTAAACATGCTAATTTTAGCTCTAAAACTGATGATCTACCTACAAATGTGAACTGACGTTAAAAAATAAAACATTTGAAAACGGTCCATTTTTCACCTTTCTAAAGCATGACGTAATGGGGGGGGTGTTATCTCTTTTGTCAAAAATCACCTGTTTTTGCTTGAACATTAAATGCCTTCAAATGGTATTAAATTCACTTCCCGGGGCGAAAAAACACTTTTTGAGACCTCAGAGTGAGTAAATTGGCCATTTTCATGCACTTTTAACCATTCCACAAATCTTGTGTTTTGGGCCCCTGGAAGCATGAAAATCACTTTAAACATGCTAATTTTAGCTCTAAAACTGATGATCTACCTACAAATGTGAACTGACGTTAAAAAATAAAACATTTGAAAACGGACCATTTTTCACCTTTCTGCAGCATGACGTAATGGGGGGGTGTTAACTCTTTTGTCAAAAATCAAATGTTTTTGCTTGAACATTAAATGCCTCCAAATGGTATTTAATTCACTTCCCGGGGCCCTGGAAGCATGAAAATCACTTTAAACATGCTAATTTTAGCTCTAAAACTGATGATCTACCTACAAATGTGAACTGACTTTCAAAAATAAAACATTTGAAAACGGACAATTTTTCACCTTTCTGAAGCATGACGTAATGGGGGGGTGTTATCTCTTTTGTCAAAAATCACCTGTTTTTGCTTGAACATTAAATGCCTCCAAATAGTATTTAATTCACTTCCCGGGCCCCTGGAAGCATGAAAATCACTTTAAACATGCTAATTTTAGCTCTAAAACTGATGATCTACCTACATATGTGAACTGACGTTCAAAAATAAAACATTTGAAAACGGACCATTTTTCACCTTTCTGAAGCATGACGTAATGGGGGGGGGTGTTATCTCTTTTGTCAAAAATCACCTGTTTTTGCTTGAACATTAAATGCCTCCAAATGGTATTTAATTCACTTCCCGGGGTGAAGAAACACTTTTTGAGACCTCAGAGTGAGTAAATTGGCCATTTTCATGCACTTTTAACCATTCCACAAATCTTGTGTTTTGGGCCCCTGGAAGCATGAAAATCACTTTAAACATGCTAATTTTAGCTCTAAAACTGATGATCTACCTACAAATGTGAACTGACTTTCAAAAAATAAAACATTTGAAAACGGACAATTTTTCACCTTTCTGAAGCATGACGTAATGGGGGGGTGTTATCTCTTTTGTCAAAAATCACCTGTTTTTGCTTGAACATTAAATGCCTCCAAATGGTATTTAATTCACTTCCCGGGCCCCTGGAAGCATGAAAATCACTTTAAACATGCTAATGTTAGCTCTAAAATTGATGATCTACCTACAAATGTGAACTGACGTTCAAAAATAAAACATTGAAAACGCACCATTTTTCACCTTTCTGAAGCATGACGTAATGGGGGGGTGTTATCTCTTTTGTCAAAAATCACCTGTTTTTGCTTGAACATTAAATGCCTCCAAATGGTATTTCATTCACTTCCCGGGCCCCTGGAAGCATGAAAATCACTTTAAACATGCTAATTTTAGCTCTAAAACTGATGATCTACCTACAAATGTGAACTGACGTTAAAAAATAAAACATTTGAAAACGGACCATTTTTCACCTTTCTGCAGCATGACGTAATGGGGGGGGGTGTTATCACTTTTGTCAAAAATCACCTGTTTTTGCTTGAACATTAAATGCCTCCAAATGGTATTTAATTCACTTCCCGGGGTGAAGAAACACTTTTTGAGACCCCAGAGTGAGTAAATTGGCCATTTTCATGCATTTTTAACCATTCCACAAATCTTGTGTTTTGGGCCCTGGAAGCATGAAAATCACTTAAACATGCTTATTTTAGCTCTAAAACTGATGATCTACCTACAAATGTGAACTGACGTTAAAAAAAAAAACAATTGAAAACTGACCATTTTTCACCTTTCTGCAGCATGACGTAATGGGGGGGTGTTATCTCTTTTGTCAAAAATCACCTGTTTTTGCTTGAACATTAAATGCCTCCAAATGGTATTTCATTCACTTCCCGGGCCCCTGGAAGCATGAAAATCACTTTAAACATGCTAATTTTAGCTCTAAAACTGATGATCTACCTACAAATGTGAACTGACGTTAAAAAATAAAACATTTGAAAACGGACCATTTTTCACCTTTCTGAAGCATGACGTAATGGGGGGGTGTTATCTCTTTTGTCAAAAATCACCTGTTTTTGCTTGAACATTAAATCTCCAAATGGTATTAAATTCACTTCCAGGGGTGAAGAAACACTTTTTGAGACCTCAGAGTGAATAAATTGGCCATTTTCATGCACTTTTAACCATTCCACAAATCTTGTGTTTTGGGCCCCTGGAAGCATGAAAATCACTTTAAACATGCTAATTTTAGCTCTAAAACTGATGATCTACCTACAAATGTGAACTGACGTTAAAAAATAAAACATTTGAAAACGGACCATTTTTCACCTTTCTAAAGCATGACGTAATGGGGGGGTGTTATCTCTTTTGTCAAAAATCACCTGTTTTTGCTTGAACATTAAATGCCTTCAAATGGTATTAAATTCACTTCCCGGGGCGAAAAAACACTTTTTGAGACCTCAGAGTGAGTAAATTGGCCATTTTCATGCACTTTTAACCATTCCACAAATCTTGTGTTTTGGGCCCCTGGAAGCATGAAAATCACTTTAAACATGCTAATTTTAGCTCTAAAACTGATGATCTACCTACAAATGTGAACTGACTTTCAAAAATAAAACATTTGAAAACGGACAATTTTTCACCTTTCTGAAGCATGACGTAATGGGGGGGTGTTATCTCTTTTGTCAAAAATCACCTGTTTTTGCTTGAACATTAAATGCCTCCAAATGGTATTTAATTCACTTCCCGGGCCCCTGGAAGCATGAAAATCACTTTAAACATGCTAATGTTAGCTCTAAAATTGATGATCTACCTACAAATGTGAACTGACGTTCAAAAATAAAACATTGAAAACGCACCATTTTTCACCTTTCTGAAGCATGACGTAATGGGGGGGTGTTATCTCTTTTGTCAAAAATCACCTGTTTTTGCTTGAACATTAAATGCCTCCAAATGGTATTAAATTCACTTCCAGGGGTGAAGAAACACTTTTTGAGACCTCAGAGTGAATAAATTGGCCATTTTCATGCACTTTTAACCATTCCACAAATCTTGTGTTTTGGGCCCCTGGAAGCATGAAAATCACTTTAAACATGCTAATTTTAGCTCTAAAACTGATGATCTACCTACAAATGTGAACTGACGTTAAAAAATAAAACATTTGAAAACGGACCATTTTTCACCTTTCTAAAGCATGACGTAATGGGGGGGGTGTTATCTCTTTTGTCAAAAATCACCTGTTTTTGCTTGAACATTAAATGCCTTCAAATGGTATTAAATTCACTTCCCGGGGCGAAAAAACACTTTTTGAGACCTCAGAGTGAGTAAATTGGCCATTTTCATGCACTTTTAACCATTCCACAAATCTTGTGTTTTGGGCCCCTGGAAGCATGAAAATCACTTTAAACATGCTAATTTTAGCTCTAAAACTGATGATCTACCTACAAATGTGAACTGACGTTAAAAAATAAAACATTTGAAAACGGACCATTTTTCACCTTTCTGCAGCATGACGTAATGGGGGGGTGTTAACTCTTTTGTCAAAAATCACATGTTTTTGCTTGAACATTAAATGCCTCCAAATGGTATTTAATTCACTTCCCGGGGCCCTGGAAGCATGAAAATCACTTTAAACATGCTAATTTTAGCTCTAAAACTGATGATCTACCTACAAATGTGAACTGACTTTCAAAAATAAAACATTTGAAAACGGACAATTTTTCACCTTTCTGAAGCATGACGTAATGGGGGGGGTGTTATCTCTTTTGTCAAAAATCACCTGTTTTTGCTTGAACATTAAATGCCTCCAAATAGTATTTAATTCACTTCCCGGGCCCCTGGAAGCATGAAAATCACTTTAAACATGCTAATTTTAGCTCTAAAACTGATGATCTACCTACATATGTGAACTGACGTTCAAAAATAAAACATTTGAAAACGGACCATTTTTCACCTTTCTGAAGCATGACGTAATGGGGGGGTGTTATCTCTTTTGTCAAAAATCACCTGTTTTTGCTTGAACATTAAATGCCTCCAAATGGTATTTAATTCACTTCCCGGGGTGAAGAAACACTTTTTGAGACCTCAGAGTGAGTAAATTGGCCATTTTCATGCACTTTTAACCATTCCACAAATCTTGTGTTTTGGGCCCCTGGAAGCATGAAAATCACTTTAAACATGCTAATTTTAGCTCTAAAACTGATGATCTACCTACAAATGTGAACTGACGTTAAAAAATAAAACATTTGAAAACGGACCATTTTTCACCTTTCTGCAGCATGACGTAATGGGGGGGTGTTATCTCTTTTGTCAAAAATCACCTGTTTTTGCTTGAACATTAAATGCCTCCAAATGGTATTAAATTCACTTCCAGGGGTGAAGAAACACTTTTTGAGACCTCAGAGTGAGTAAATTGGCCATTTTCATGCACTTTTAACCATTCCACAAATCTTGTGTTTTGGGCCCCTGGAAGCATGAAAATCACTTTAAACATGCTAATTTTAGCTCTAAAACTGATGATCTACCTACAAATGTGAACTGACGTTAAAAAATAAAACATTTGAAAACGGTCCATTTTTCACCTTTCTAAAGCATGACGTAATGGGGGGGTGTTATCTCTTTTGTCAAAAATCACCTGTTTTTGCTTGAACATTAAATGCCTTCAAATGGTATTAAATTCACTTCCCGGGGCGAAAAAACACTTTTTGAGACCTCAGAGTGAGTAAATTGGCCATTTTCATGCACTTTTAACCATTCCACAAATCTTGTGTTTTGGGCCCCTGGAAGCATGAAAATCACTTTAAACATGCTAATTTTAGCTCTAAAACTGATGATCTACCTACAAATGTGAACTGACGTTAAAAAATAAAACATTTGAAAACGGACCATTTTTCACCTTTCTGCAGCATGACGTAATGGGGGGGTGTTAACTCTTTTGTCAAAAATCAAATGTTTTTGCTTGAACATTAAATGCCTCCAAATGGTATTTAATTCACTTCCCGGGGCCCTGGAAGCATGAAAATCACTTTAAACATGCTAATTTTAGCTCTAAAACTGATGATCTACCTACAAATGTGAACTGACTTTCAAAAATAAAACATTTGAAAACGGACAATTTTTCACCTTTCTGAAGCATGACGTAATGGGGGGGTGTTATCTCTTTT
This sequence comes from Lissotriton helveticus, assembly GCF_964261635.1. NCBI lineage: Eukaryota > Metazoa > Chordata > Amphibia > Caudata > Salamandridae > Lissotriton > Lissotriton helveticus. The sequence goes on along the minus strand of NW_027612056.1, from coordinate 83,517 downwards.
GTCAAAAATCACCTGTTTTTGCTTGAACATTAAATGCCTCCAAATAGTATTTAATTCACTTCCCGGGCCCCTGGAAGCATGAAAATCACTTTAAACATGCTAATTTTAGCTCTAAAACTGATGATCTACCTACATATGTGAACTGACGTTCAAAAATAAAACATTTGAAAACGGACCATTTTTCACCTTTCTGAAGCATGACGTAATGGGGGGGGGGTGTTATCTCTTTTGTCAAAAATCACCTGTTTTTGCTTGAACATTAAATGCCTCCAAATGGTATTTAATTCACTTCCCGGGGTGAAGAAACACTTTTTGAGACCTCAGAGTGAGTAAATTGGCCATTTTCATGCACTTTTAACCATTCCACAAATCTTGTGTTTTGGGCCCCTGGAAGCATGAAAATCACTTTAAACATGCTAATTTTAGCTCTAAAACTGATGATCTACCTACAAATGTGAACTGACTTTCAAAAATAAAACATTTGAAAACGGACAATTTTTCACCTTTCTGAAGCATGACGTAATGGGGGGGTGTTATCTCTTTTGTCAAAAATCACCTGTTTTTGCTTGAACATTAAATGCCTCCAAATGGTATTTAATTCACTTCCCGGGCCCCTGGAAGCATGAAAATCACTTTAAACATGCTAATGTTAGCTCTAAAATTGATGATCTACCTACAAATGTGAACTGACGTTCAAAAATAAAACATTGAAAACGCACCATTTTTCACCTTTCTGAAGCATGACGTAATGGGGGGGTGTTATCTCTTTTGTCAAAAATCACCTGTTTTTGCTTGAACATTAAATGCCTCCAAATGGTATTTCATTCACTTCCCGGGCCCCTGGAAGCATGAAAATCACTTTAAACATGCTAATTTTAGCTCTAAAACTGATGATCTACCTACAAATGTGAACTGACGTTCAAAAATAAAACATTTGAAAACAGACCATTTTTCACCTTTCTGAAGCATGACGTAATGGGGGGGTGTTATCACTTTTGTCAAAAATCACCTGTTTTTGCTTGAACATTAAATGCCTCCAAATGGTATTTCATTCACTTCCCGGGCCCCTGGAAGCATGAAAATCACTTTAAACATGCTAATTTTAGCTCTAAAACTGATGATCTACCTACAAATGTGAACTGACGTTAAAAAATAAAACATTTGAAAACGGACCATTTTTCACCTTTCTGCAGCATGACGTAATGGGGGGGGGTGTTATCACTTTTGTCAAAAATCACCTGTTTTTGCTTGAACATTAAATGCCTCCAAATGGTATTTAATTCACTTCCCGGGGTGAAGAAACACTTTTTGAGACCCCAGAGTGAGTAAATTGGCCATTTTCATGCATTTTTAACCATTCCACAAATCTTGTGTTTTGGGCCCTGGAAGCATGAAAATCACTTAAACATGCTTATTTTAGCTCTAAAACTGATGATCTACCTACAAATGTGAACTGACGTTAAAAAAAAAAACAATTGAAAACTGACCATTTTTCACCTTTCTGCAGCATGACGTAATGGGGGGGTGTTATCTCTTTTGTCAAAAATCACCTGTTTTTGCTTGAACATTAAATGCCTCCAAATGGTATTTCATTCACTTCCCGGGCCCCTGGAAGCATGAAAATCACTTTAAACATGCTAATTTTAGCTCTAAAACTGATGATCTACCTACAAATGTGAACTGACGTTAAAAAATAAAACATTTGAAAACGGACCATTTTTCACCTTTCTGCAGCATGACGTAATGGGGGGGGGTGTTATCTCTTTTGTCAAAAATCACCTGTTTTTGCTTGAACATTAAATGCCTCCAAATGGTATTTAATTCACTTCCCGGGCCCCTGGAAGCATGAAAATCACTTTAAACATGCTAATTTTAGCTCTAAAACTGATGATCTACCTACAAATGTGAACTGACGTTCAAAAATAAAACATTTGAAAACAGACCATTTTTCACCTTTCTGAAGCATGACGTAATGGGGGGGTGTTATCACTTTTGTCAAAAATCACCTGTTTTTGCTTGAACATTAAATGCCTCCAAATGGTATTTAATTCACTTCCCGGGGTGAAGAAACACTTTTTGAGACCTCAGAGTGAGTAAATTGGCCATTTTCATGCACTTTTAACCATTCCACAAATCTTGTGTTTTGGGCCCCTGGAAGCATGAAAATCACTTTAAACATGCTAATTTTAGCTCTAAAACTGATGATCTACCTACAAATGTGAACTGACGTTAAAAAATAAAACATTTGAAAACGGACCATTTTTCACCTTTCTGCAGCATGACGTAATGGGGGGGTGTTATCTCTTTTGTCAAAAATCACCTGTTTTTGCTTGAACATTAAATGCCTCCAAATGGTATTAAATTCACTTCCAGGGGTGAAGAAACACTTTTTGAGACCTCAGAGTGAGTAAATTGGCCATTTTCATGCACTTTTAACCATTCCACAAATCTTGTGTTTTGGGCCCCTGGAAGCATGAAAATCACTTTAAACATGCTAATTTTAGCTCTAAAACTGATGATCTACCTACAAATGTGAACTGACGTTAAAAAATAAAACATTTGAAAACGGTCCATTTTTCACCTTTCTAAAGCATGACGTAATGGGGGGGTGTTATCTCTTTTGTCAAAAATCACCTGTTTTTGCTTGAACATTAAATGCCTTCAAATGGTATTAAATTCACTTCCCGGGGCGAAAAAACAATTTTTGAGACCTCAGAGTGAGTAAATTGGCCATTTTCATGCACTTTTAACCATTCCACAAATCTTGTGTTTTGGGCCCCTGGAAGCATGAAAATCACTTTAAACATGCTAATTTTAGCTCTAAAACTGATGATCTACCTACAAATGTGAACTGACGTTAAAAAATAAAACATTTGAAAACGGACCATTTTTCACCTTTCTGCAGCATGACGTAATGGGGGGGTGTTAACTCTTTTGTCAAAAATCAAATGTTTTTGCTTGAACATTAAATGCCTCCAAATGGTATTTAATTCACTTCCCGGGGCCCTGGAAGCATGAAAATCACTTTAAACATGCTAATTTTAGCTCTAAAACTGATGATCTACCTACAAATGTGAACTGACTTTCAAAAATAAAACATTTGAAAACGGACAATTTTTCACCTTTCTGAAGCATGACGTAATGGGGGGGTGTTATCTCTTTTGTCAAAAATCACCTGTTTTTGCTTGAACATTAAATGCCTCCAAATAGTATTTAATTCACTTCCCGGGCCCCTGGAAGCATGAAAATCACTTTAAACATGCTAATTTTAGCTCTAAAACTGATGATCTACCTACATATGTGAACTGACGTTCAAAAATAAAACATTTGAAAACGGACCATTTTTCACCTTTCTGAAGCATGACGTAATGGGGGGGGTGTTATCTCTTTTGTCAAAAATCACCTGTTTTTGCTTGAACATTAAATGCCTCCAAATGGTATTTAATTCACTTCCCGGGGTGAAGAAACACTTTTTGAGACCTCAGAGTGAGTAAATTGGCCATTTTCATGCACTTTTAACCATTCCACAAATCTTGTGTTTTGGGCCCCTGGAAGCATGAAAATCACTTTAAACATGCTAATTTTAGCTCTAAAACTGATGATCTACCTACAAATGTGAACTGACTTTCAAAAATAAAACATTTGAAAACGGACAATTTTTCACCTTTCTGAAGCATGACGTAATGGGGGGGTGTTATCTCTTTTGTCAAAAATCACCTGTTTTTGCTTGAACATTAAATGCCTCCAAATGGTATTTAATTCACTTCCCGGGCCCCTGGAAGCATGAAAATCACTTTAAACATGCTAATGTTAGCTCTAAAATTGATGATCTACCTACAAATGTGAACTGACGTTCAAAAATAAAACATTGAAAACGCACCATTTTTCACCTTTCTGAAGCATGACGTAATGGGGGGGTGTTATCTCTTTTGTCAAAAATCACCTGTTTTTGCTTGAACATTAAATCTCCAAATGGTATTAAATTCACTTCCAGGGGTGAAGAAACACTTTTTGAGACCTCAGAGTGAATAAATTGGCCATTTTCATGCACTTTTAACCATTCCACAAATCTTGTGTTTTGGGCCCCTGGAAGCATGAAAATCACTTTAAACATGCTAATTTTAGCTCTAAAACTGATGATCTACCTACAAATGTGAACTGACGTTAAAAAATAAAACATTTGAAAACGGACCATTTTTCACCTTTCTAAAGCATGACGTAATGGGGGGGTGTTATCTCTTTTGTCAAAAATCACCTGTTTTTGCTTGAACATTAAATGCCTTCAAATGGTATTAAATTCACTTCCCGGGGCGAAAAAACACTTTTTGAGACCTCAGAGTGAGTAAATTGGCCATTTTCATGCACTTTTAACCATTCCACAAATCTTGTGTTTTGGGCCCCTGGAAGCATGAAAATCACTTTAAACATGCTAATTTTAGCTCTAAAACTGATGATCTACCTACAAATGTGAACTGACTTTCAAAAATAAAACATTTGAAAACGGACAATTTTTCACCTTTCTGAAGCATGACGTAATGGGGGGGTGTTATCTCTTTTGTCAAAAATCACCTGTTTTTGCTTGAACATTAAATGCCTCCAAATGGTATTTAATTCACTTCCCGGGCCCCTGGAAGCATGAAAATCACTTTAAACATGCTAATGTTAGCTCTAAAATTGATGATCTACCTACAAATGTGAACTGACGTTCAAAAATAAAACATTGAAAACGCACCATTTTTCACCTTTCTGAAGCATGACGTAATGGGGGGGTGTTATCTCTTTTGTCAAAAATCACCTGTTTTTGCTTGAACATTAAATGCCTCCAAATGGTATTAAATTCACTTCCAGGGGTGAAGAAACACTTTTTGAGACCTCAGAGTGAATAAATTGGCCATTTTCATGCACTTTTAACCATTCCACAAATCTTGTGTTTTGGGCCCCTGGAAGCATGAAAATCACTTTAAACATGCTAATTTTAGCTCTAAAACTGATGATCTACCTACAAATGTGAACTGACGTTAAAAAATAAAACATTTGAAAACGGACCATTTTTCACCTTTCTAAAGCATGACGTAATGGGGGGGGTGTTATCTCTTTTGTCAAAAATCACCTGTTTTTGCTTGAACATTAAATGCCTTCAAATGGTATTAAATTCACTTCCCGGGGCGAAAAAACACTTTTTGAGACCTCAGAGTGAGTAAATTGGCCATTTTCATGCACTTTTAACCATTCCACAAATCTTGTGTTTTGGGCCCCTGGAAGCATGAAAATCACTTTAAACATGCTAATTTTAGCTCTAAAACTGATGATCTACCTACAAATGTGAACTGACGTTAAAAAATAAAACATTTGAAAACGGACCATTTTTCACCTTTCTGCAGCATGACGTAATGGGGGGGTGTTAACTCTTTTGTCAAAAATCACATGTTTTTGCTTGAACATTAAATGCCTCCAAATGGTATTTAATTCACTTCCCGGGGCCCTGGAAGCATGAAAATCACTTTAAACATGCTAATTTTAGCTCTAAAACTGATGATCTACCTACAAATGTGAACTGACTTTCAAAAATAAAACATTTGAAAACGGACAATTTTTCACCTTTCTGAAGCATGACGTAATGGGGGGGGTGTTATCTCTTTTGTCAAAAATCACCTGTTTTTGCTTGAACATTAAATGCCTCCAAATAGTATTTAATTCACTTCCCGGGCCCCTGGAAGCATGAAAATCACTTTAAACATGCTAATTTTAGCTCTAAAACTGATGATCTACCTACATATGTGAACTGACGTTCAAAAATAAAACATTTGAAAACGGACCATTTTTCACCTTTCTGAAGAAGCATGACGTAATGGGGGGGTGTTATCTCTTTTGTCAAAAATCACCTGTTTTTGCTTGAACATTAAATGCCTCCAAATGGTATTTAATTCACTTCCCGGGGTGAAGAAACACTTTTTGAGACCTCAGAGTGAGTAAATTGGCCATTTTCATGCACTTTTAACCATTCCACAAATCTTGTGTTTTGGGCCCCTGGAAGCATGAAAATCACTTAAACATGCTAATTTTAGCTCTAAAACTGATGATCTACCTACAAATGTGAACTGACGTTAAAAATAAAACATTTGAAAACGGACCATTTTTCACCTTTCTGCAGCATGACGTAATGGGGGGGTGTTATCTCTTTTGTCAAAAATCACCTGTTTTTGCTTGAACATTAAATGCCTCCAAATGGTATTAAATTCACTTCCAGGGGTGAAGAAACACTTTTTGAGACCTCAGAGTGAGTAAATTGGCCATTTTCATGCACTTTTAACCATTCCACAAATCTTGTGTTTTGGGCCCCTGGAAGCATGAAATCACTTTAAACATGCTAATTTTAGCTCTAAAACTGATGATCTACCTACAAATGTGAACTGACGTTAAAAAATAAAACATTTGAAAACGGTCCATTTTTCACCTTTCTAAAGCATGACGTAATGGGGGGGGTGTTATCTCTTTTGTCAAAAATCACCTGTTTTTGCTTGAACATTAAATGCCTTCAAATGGTATTAAATTCACTTCCCGGGGCGAAAAAACACTTTTTGAGACCTCAGAGTGAGTAAATTGGCCATTTTCATGCACTTTTAACCATTCCACAAATCTTGTGTTTTGGGCCCCTGGAAGCATGAAAATCACTTTAAACATGCTAATTTTAGCTCTAAAACTGATGATCTACCTACAAATGTGAACTGACGTTAAAAAATAAAACATTTGAAAACGGACCATTTTTCACCTTTCTGCAGCATGACGTAATGGGGGGGTGTTAACTCTTTTGTCAAAATCAAATGTTTTTGCTTGAACATTAAATGCCTCCAAATGGTATTTAATTCACTTCCCGGGGCCCTGGAAGCATGAAAATCACTTTAAACATGCTAATTTTAGCTCTAAAACTGATGATCTACCTACAAATGTGAACTGACTTTCAAAAATAAAACATTTGAAAACGGACAATTTTTCACCTTTCTGAAGCATGACGTAATGGGGGGGTGTTATCTCTTTTGTCAAAAATCACCTGTTTTTGCTTGAACATTAAATGCCTCCAAATAGTATTTAATTCACTTCCCGGGCCCCTGGAAGCATGAAAATCACTTTAAACATGCTAATTTTAGCTCTAAAACTGATGATCTACCTACATATGTGAACTGACGTTCAAAAATAAAACATTTGAAAACGGACCATTTTTCACCTTTCTGAAGCATGACGTAATGGGGGGGGGTGTTATCTCTTTTGTCAAAAATCACCTGTTTTTGCTTGAACATTAAATGCCTCCAAATGGTATTTAATTCACTTCCCGGGGTGAAGAAACACTTTTTGAGACCTCAGAGTGAGTAAATTGGCCATTTTCATGCACTTTTAACCATTCCACAAATCTTGTGTTTTGGGCCCCTGGAAGCATGAAAATCACTTTAAACATGCTAATTTTAGCTCTAAAACTGATGATCTACCTACAAATGTGAACTGACTTTCAAAAATAAAACATTTGAAAACGGACAATTTTTCACCTTTCTGAAGCATGACGTAATGGGGGGGTGTTATCTCTTTTGTCAAAAATCACCTGTTTTTGCTTGAACATTAAATGCCTCCAAATGGTATTTAATTCACTTCCCGGGCCCCTGGAAGCATGAAAATCACTTTAAACATGCTAATGTTAGCTCTAAAATTGATGATCTACCTACAAATGTGAACTGACGTTCAAAAATAAAACATTGAAAACGCACCATTTTTCACCTTTCTGAAGCATGACGTAATGGGGGGGTGTTATCTCTTTTGTCAAAAATCACCTGTTTTTGCTTGAACATTAAATGCCTCCAAATGGTATTTCATTCACTTCCCGGGCCCCTGGAAGCATGAAAATCACTTTAAACATGCTAATTTTAGCTCTAAAACTGATGATCTACCTACAAATGTGAACTGACGTTAAAAAATAAAACATTTGAAAACGGACCATTTTTCACCTTTCTGCAGCATGACGTAATGGGGGGGGGTGTTATCACTTTTGTCAAAAATCACCTGTTTTTGCTTGAACATTAAATGCCTCCAAATGGTATTTAATTCACTTCCCGGGGTGAAGAAACACTTTTTGAGACCCCAGAGTGAGTAAATTGGCCATTTTCATGCATTTTTAACCATTCCACAAATCTTGTGTTTTGGGCCCTGGAAGCATGAAAATCACTTAAACATGCTTATTTTAGCTCTAAAACTGATGATCTACCTACAAATGTGAACTGACGTTAAAAAAAAAAACAATTGAAAACTGACCATTTTTCACCTTTCTGCAGCATGACGTAATGGGGGGGTGTTATCTCTTTTGTCAAAAATCACCTGTTTTTGCTTGAACATTAAATGCCTCCAAATGGTATTTCATTCACTTCCCGGGCCCCTGGAAGCATGAAAATCACTTTAAACATGCTAATTTTAGCTCTAAAACTGATGATCTACCTACAAATGTGAACTGACGTTAAAAAATAAAACATTTGAAAACGGACCATTTTTCACCTTTCTGAAGCATGACGTAATGGGGGGGTGTTATCTCTTTTGTCAAAAATCACCTGTTTTTGCTTGAACATTAAATCTCCAAATGGTATTAAATTCACTTCCAGGGGTGAAGAAACACTTTTTGAGACCTCAGAGTGAATAAATTGGCCATTTTCATGCACTTTTAACCATTCCACAAATCTTGTGTTTTGGGCCCCTGGAAGCATGAAAATCACTTTAAACATGCTAATTTTAGCTCTAAAACTGATGATCTACCTACAAATGTGAACTGACGTTAAAAAATAAAACATTTGAAAACGGACCATTTTTCACCTTTCTAAAGCATGACGTAATGGGGGGGTGTTATCTCTTTTGTCAAAAATCACCTGTTTTTGCTTGAACATTAAATGCCTTCAAATGGTATTAAATTCACTTCCCGGGGCGAAAAAACACTTTTTGAGACCTCAGAGTGAGTAAATTGGCCATTTTCATGCACTTTTAACCATTCCACAAATCTTGTGTTTTGGGCCCCTGGAAGCATGAAAATCACTTTAAACATGCTAATTTTAGCTCTAAAACTGATGATCTACCTACAAATGTGAACTGACTTTCAAAAATAAAACATTTGAAAACGGACAATTTTTCACCTTTCTGAAGCATGACGTAATGGGGGGGTGTTATCTCTTTTGTCAAAAATCACCTGTTTTTGCTTGAACATTAAATGCCTCCAAATGGTATTTAATTCACTTCCCGGGCCCCTGGAAGCATGAAAATCACTTTAAACATGCTAATGTTAGCTCTAAAATTGATGATCTACCTACAAATGTGAACTGACGTTCAAAAATAAAACATTGAAAACGCACCATTTTTCACCTTTCTGAAGCATGACGTAATGGGGGGGTGTTATCTCTTTTGTCAAAAATCACCTGTTTTTGCTTGAACATTAAATGCCTCCAAATGGTATTAAATTCACTTCCAGGGGTGAAGAAACACTTTTTGAGACCTCAGAGTGAATAAATTGGCCATTTTCATGCACTTTTAACCATTCCACAAATCTTGTGTTTTGGGCCCCTGGAAGCATGAAAATCACTTTAAACATGCTAATTTTAGCTCTAAAACTGATGATCTACCTACAAATGTGAACTGACGTTAAAAAATAAAACATTTGAAAACGGACCATTTTTCACCTTTCTAAAGCATGACGTAATGGGGGGGGTGTTATCTCTTTTGTCAAAAATCACCTGTTTTTGCTTGAACATTAAATGCCTTCAAATGGTATTAAATTCACTTCCCGGGGCGAAAAAACACTTTTTGAGACCTCAGAGTGAGTAAATTGGCCATTTTCATGCACTTTTAACCATTCCACAAATCTTGTGTTTTGGGCCCCTGGAAGCATGAAAATCACTTTAAACATGCTAATTTTAGCTCTAAAACTGATGATCTACCTACAAATGTGAACTGACGTTAAAAAATAAAACATTTGAAAACGGACCATTTTTCACCTTTCTGCAGCATGACGTAATGGGGGGGTGTTAACTCTTTTGTCAAAAATCACATGTTTTTGCTTGAACATTAAATGCCTCCAAATGGTATTTAATTCACTTCCCGGGGCCCTGGAAGCATGAAAATCACTTTAAACATGCTAATTTTAGCTCTAAAACTGATGATCTACCTACAAATGTGAACTGACTTTCAAAAATAAAACATTTGAAAACGGACAATTTTTCACCTTTCTGAAGCATGACGTAATGGGGGGGGTGTTATCTCTTTTGTCAAAAATCACCTGTTTTTGCTTGAACATTAAATGCCTCCAAATAGTATTTAATTCACTTCCCGGGCCCCTGGAAGCATGAAAATCACTTTAAACATGCTAATTTTAGCTCTAAAACTGATGATCTACCTACATATGTGAACTGACGTTCAAAAATAAAACATTTGAAAACGGACCATTTTTCACCTTTCTGAAGCATGACGTAATGGGGGGGTGTTATCTCTTTTGTCAAAAATCACCTGTTTTTGCTTGAACATTAAATGCCTCCAAATGGTATTTAATTCACTTCCCGGGGTGAAGAAACACTTTTTGAGACCTCAGAGTGAGTAAATTGGCCATTTTCATGCACTTTTAACCATTCCACAAATCTTGTGTTTTGGGCCCCTGGAAGCATGAAAATCACTTTAAACATGCTAATTTTAGCTCTAAAACTGATGATCTACCTACAAATGTGAACTGACGTTAAAAAATAAAACATTTGAAAACGGACCATTTTTCACCTTTCTGCAGCATGACGTAATGGGGGGGTGTTATCTCTTTTGTCAAAAATCACCTGTTTTTGCTTGAACATTAAATGCCTCCAAATGGTATTAAATTCACTTCCAGGGGTGAAGAAACACTTTTTGAGACCTCAGAGTGAGTAAATTGGCCATTTTCATGCACTTTTAACCATTCCACAAATCTTGTGTTTTGGGCCCCTGGAAGCATGAAAATCACTTTAAACATGCTAATTTTAGCTCTAAAACTGATGATCTACCTACAAATGTGAACTGACGTTAAAAAATAAAACATTTGAAAACGGTCCATTTTTCACCTTTCTAAAGCATGACGTAATGGGGGGGTGTTATCTCTTTTGTCAAAAATCACCTGTTTTTGCTTGAACATTAAATGCCTTCAAATGGTATTAAATTCACTTCCCGGGGCGAAAAAACACTTTTTGAGACCTCAGAGTGAGTAAATTGGCCATTTTCATGCACTTTTAACCATTCCACAAATCTTGTGTTTTGGGCCCCTGGAAGCATGAAAATCACTTTAAACATGCTAATTTTAGCTCTAAAACTGATGATCTACCTACAAATGTGAACTGACGTTAAAAAATAAAACATTTGAAAACGGACCATTTTTCACCTTTCTGCAGCATGACGTAATGGGGGGGTGTTAACTCTTTTGTCAAAAATCAAATGTTTTTGCTTGAACATTAAATGCCTCCAAATGGTATTTAATTCACTTCCCGGGGCCCTGGAAGCATGAAAATCACTTTAAACATGCTAATTTTAGCTCTAAAACTGATGATCTACCTACAAATGTGAACTGACTTTCAAAAATAAAACATTTGAAAACGGACAATTTTTCACCTTTCTGAAGCATGACGTAATGGGGGGGTGTTATCTCTTTTGTCAAAAATCACCTGTTTTTGCTTGAACATTAAATGCCTCCAAATAGTATTTAATTCACTTCCCGGGCCCCTGGAAGCATGAAAATCACTTTAAACATGCTAATTTTAGCTCTAAAACTGATGATCTACCTACATATGTGAACTGACGTTCAAAAATAAAACATTTGAAAACGGACCATTTTTCACCTTTCTGAAGCATGACGTAATGGGGGGGGGGTGTTATCTCTTTTGTCAAAAATCACCTGTTTTTGCTTGAACATTAAATGCCTCCAAATGGTATTTAATTCACTTCCCGGGGTGAAGAAACACTTTTTGAGACCTCAGAGTGAGTAAATTGGCCATTTTCATGCACTTTTAACCATTCCACAAATCTTGTGTTTTGGGCCCCTGGAAGCATGAAAATCACTTTAAACATGCTAATTTTAGCTCTAAAACTGATGATCTACCTACAAATGTGAACTGACTTTCAAAAATAAAACATTTGAAAACGGACAATTTTTCACCTTTCTGAAGCATGACGTAATGGGGGGGTGTTATCTCTTTTGTCAAAAATCACCTGTTTTTGCTTGAACATTAAATGCCTCCAAATGGTATTTAATTCACTTCCCGGGCCCCTGGAAGCATGAAAATCACTTTAAACATGCTAATGTTAGCTCTAAAATTGATGATCTACCTACAAATGTGAACTGACGTTCAAAAATAAAACATTGAAAACGCACCATTTTTCACCTTTCTGAAGCATGACGTAATGGGGGGGTGTTATCTCTTTTGTCAAAAATCACCTGTTTTTGCTTGAACATTAAATGCCTCCAAATGGTATTTCATTCACTTCCCGGGCCCCTGGAAGCATGAAAATCACTTTAAACATGCTAATTTTAGCTCTAAAACTGATGATCTACCTACAAATGTGAACTGACGTTCAAAAATAAAACATTTGAAAACAGACCATTTTTCACCTTTCTGAAGCATGACGTAATGGGGGGGTGTTATCACTTTTGTCAAAAATCACCTGTTTTTGCTTGAACATTAAATGCCTCCAAATGGTATTTCATTCACTTCCCGGGCCCCTGGAAGCATGAAAATCACTTTAAACATGCTAATTTTAGCTCTAAAACTGATGATCTACCTACAAATGTGAACTGACGTTAAAAAATAAAACATTTGAAAACGGACCATTTTTCACCTTTCTGCAGCATGACGTAATGGGGGGGGGTGTTATCACTTTTGTCAAAAATCACCTGTTTTTGCTTGAACATTAAATGCCTCCAAATGGTATTTAATTCACTTCCCGGGGTGAAGAAACACTTTTTGAGACCCCAGAGTGAGTAAATTGGCCATTTTCATGCATTTTTAACCATTCCACAAATCTTGTGTTTTGGGCCCTGGAAGCATGAAAATCACTTAAACATGCTTATTTTAGCTCTAAAACTGATGATCTACCTACAAATGTGAACTGACGTTAAAAAAAAAAACAATTGAAAACTGACCATTTTTCACCTTTCTGCAGCATGACGTAATGGGGGGGTGTTATCTCTTTTGTCAAAAATCACCTGTTTTTGCTTGAACATTAAATGCCTCCAAATGGTATTTCATTCACTTCCCGGGCCCCTGGAAGCATGAAAATCACTTTAAACATGCTAATTTTAGCTCTAAAACTGATGATCTACCTACAAATGTGAACTGACGTTAAAAAATAAAACATTTGAAAACGGACCATTTTTCACCTTTCTGCAGCATGACGTAATGGGGGGGGGTGTTATCTCTTTTGTCAAAAATCACCTGTTTTTGCTTGAACATTAAATGCCTCCAAATGGTATTTAATTCACTTCCCGGGCCCCTGGAAGCATGAAAATCACTTTAAACATGCTAATTTTAGCTCTAAAACTGATGATCTACCTACAAATGTGAACTGACGTTCAAAAATAAAACATTTGAAAACAGACCATTTTTCACCTTTCTGAAGCATGACGTAATGGGGGGGTGTTATCACTTTTGTCAAAAATCACCTGTTTTTGCTTGAACATTAAATGCCTCCAAATGGTATTTAATTCACTTCCCGGGGTGAAGAAACACTTTTTGAGACCTCAGAGTGAGTAAATTGGCCATTTTCATGCACTTTTAACCATTCCACAAATCTTGTGTTTTGGGCCCCTGGAAGCATGAAAATCACTTTAAACATGCTAATTTTAGCTCTAAAACTGATGATCTACCTACAAATGTGAACTGACGTTAAAAAACTAAAACATTTGAAAACGGACCATTTTTCACCTTTCTGCAGCATGACGTAATGGGGGGGTGTTATCTCTTTTGTCAAAAATCACCTGTTTTTGCTTGAACATTAAATGCCTCCAAATGGTATTTAATTCACTTCCCGGGGTGAAGAAACACTTTTTGAGACCTCAGAGTGAGTAAATTGGCCATTTTCATGCACTTTTAACCATTCCACAAATCTTGTGTTTTGGGCCCTGGAAGCATGAAAATCACTTTAAACATGGTAATTTTAGCTCTAAAACTGATGATCTACCTACAAATGTGAACTGACGTTAAAAAAAAAAAACATTTGAAAACTGACCATTTTTCACCTTTCTGCAGCATGACGTAATGGGGGGGTGTTATCTCTTTTGTCAAAAATCACCTGTTTTTGCTTGAACATTAAAAATGCCTCCAAATGGTATTTCATTCACTTCCCGGGCCCCTGGAAGCATGAAAATCACTTTAAACATGCTAATTTTAGCTCTAAAACGGATGATCTACCTACAAATGTGAACTGACGTTAAAAAATAAAACATTTGAAAACGGACCATTTTTCACCTTTCTGCAGCATGACGTAATGGGGGGGGTGTTATCTCTTTTGTCAAAAATCACCTGTTTTTGCTTGAACATTAAATGCCTCCAAATGGTATTTAAATCACTTCCCGGGCCCCTGGAAGCATGAAAATCACTTTAAACGTGCTAATTTTAGCTCTAAAACTGATGATCTACCTACAAATGTGAACTGACTTTCAAAAATAAAACATTTCAAAACGGACAATTTTTCACCTTTCTGAAGCATGACGTAATGGGGGGGTGTTATCTCTTTTGTCAAAAATCACCTGTTTTTGCTTGAACATTAAATGCCTCAAAATGGTATTTAATTCACTTCCCGGGCCCCTGGTAGCATGAAAATCAATTTAAACATGCTAATTTTAGCTCTAAAACTGATGATCTACCTACAAATGTGAACTGACGTTCAAAAATAAAACATTTGAAAACGGACCATTTTTCACCTTTCTGAAGCATGACGTAATGGGGGGGTGTTATCTCTTTTGTCAAAAATCACCTGTTTTTGCTTGAACATTAAATGCCTCCAAATGGTATTTAATTACCTTCCCGGGGTGAAGAAACACTTTTTGAGACCTCAGAGTGAATAAATTGGCCATTTTCATGCACTTTTAACCATTCCACAAATCTTGTGTTTTGGGCCCCTGGAAGCATGAAAATCACTTTAAACATGCTTATTTTAGCTCTAAAACTGATGATATACCTACAAATGTGAACTGACGTTAAAAAAAAAACATTTGAAAACGGACCATTTTTCACCTTTCTGCAGCATGACGTAATGGGGGGGTGTTATCTCTTTTGTCAAAAATCACCTGTTTTTGCTTGAACATTAAATGCTTTCAAATGGTATTTCATTCACTTCCCGGGCCCCTGGAAGCATGAAAATCACTTTAAACATGCTAATTTTAGCTCTAAAACTGATGATCTACCTACAAATGTGAACTGACGTTAAAAAATAAAACATTTGAAAACGGACCATTTTTCACCTTTCTGCAGCATGACGTAATGGGGGGGTGTTATCTCTTTTGTCAAAAATCACCTGTTTTTGCTTGAACATTAAATGCCTCCAAATGGTATTTAATTCACTTCCCGGGCCCCTGGAAGCATGAAAATCACTTTAAACATGCTAATTTTAGCTCTAAAACTGATGATCTACCTACAAATGTGAACTGACGTTAAAAAATAAAACATTTGAAAACGGACCATTTTTCACCTTTCTGCAGCATGACGTAATGGGGGGGTGTTATCTCTTTTGTCAAAAATCACCTGTTTTTGCTTGAACATTAAATGCCTCCAAATGGTATTAAATTCACTTCCAGGGGTGAAGAAACACTTTTTGAGA
Source organism: Lissotriton helveticus (assembly GCF_964261635.1). Taxonomy (NCBI): domain Eukaryota; kingdom Metazoa; phylum Chordata; class Amphibia; order Caudata; family Salamandridae; genus Lissotriton; species Lissotriton helveticus. The sequence goes on along the minus strand of NW_027612056.1, from coordinate 67,677 downwards.
CCTCAGAGTGAATAAATTGGCCATTTTCATGCACTTTTAACCATTCCACAAATCTTGTGTTTTGGGCCCCTGGAAGCATGAAAATCACTTTAAACATGCTAATTTTAGCTCTAAAACTGATGATCTACCTACAAATGTGAACTGACGTTAAAAAATAAAACATTTGAAAACGGACCATTTTTCACCTTTCTAAAGCATGACGTAATGGGGGGGTGTTATCTCTTTTGTCAAAAATCACCTGTTTTTGCTTGAACATTAAATGCCTTCAAATGGTATTAAATTCACTTCCCGGGGCGAAAAAACACTTTTTGAGACCTCAGAGTGAGTAAATTGGCCATTTTCATGCACTTTTAACCATTCCACAAATCTTGTGTTTTGGGCCCCTGGAAGCATGAAAATCACTTTAAACATGCTAATTTTAGCTCTAAAACTGATGATCTACCTACAAATGTGAACTGACGTTAAAAAATAAAACATTTGAAAACGGACCATTTTTCACCTTTCTGCAGCATGACGTAATGGGGGGGTGTTAACTCTTTTGTCAAAAATCACATGTTTTTGCTTGAACATTAAATGCCTCCAAATGGTATTTAATTCACTTCCCGGGGCCCTGGAAGCATGAAAATCACTTTAAACATGCTAATTTTAGCTCTAAAACTGATGATCTACCTACAAATGTGAACTGACTTTCAAAAATAAAACATTTGAAAACTGACAATTTTTCACCTTTCTGAAGCATGACGTAATGGGGGGGGTGTTATCTCTTTTGTCAAAAATCACCTGTTTTTGCTTGAACATTAAATGCCTCCAAATAGTATTTAATTCACTTCCCGGGCCCCTGGAAGCATGAAAATCACTTTAAACATGCTAATTTTAGCTCTAAAACTGATGATCTACCTACATATGTGAACTGACGTTCAAAAATAAAACATTTGAAAACGGACCATTTTTCACCTTTCTGAAGCATGACGTAATGGGGGAGTGTTATCTCTTTTGTCAAAAATCACCTGTTTTTGCTTGAACATTAAATGCCTCCAAATTGTATTTAATTCACTTCCCGGGGTGAAGAAACACTTTTTGAGACCTCAGAGTGAGTAAATTGGCCATTTTCATGCACTTTTAACCATTCCACAAATCTTGTGTTTTGGGCCCCTGGAAGCATGAAAATCACTTTAAACATGCTAATTTTAGCTCTAAAACTGATGATCTACCTACAAATGTGAACTGACGTTAAAAAATAAAACATTTGAAAACGGACCATTTTTCACCTTTCTGCAGCATGACGTAATGGGGGGGGTGTTATCTCTTTTGTCAAAAATCACCTGTTTTTGCTTGAACATTAAATGCCTCCAAATGGTATTAAATTCACTTCCCGGGGTGAAGAAACACTTTTTGAGACCTCAGAGTGAGTAAATTGGCCATTTTCATGCACTTTTAACCATTCCACAAATCTTGTGTTTTGGGCCCCTGGAAGCATGAAAATCACTTTAAGCATGCTAATTGTAGCTCTAAAACTGATGATCTACCTACAAATGTGAACTGACGTTAAAAAATAAAACATTTGAAAACGGACCATTTTTCACCTTTCTGCAGCATGACGTAATGGGGGGGGGGGTGTTATCTCTTTTGTCAAAAATCACCTGTTTTTGCTTGAACATTAAATGCCTCCAAATGGTATTTAATTCACTTCCCGGGCCCCTGGAAGCATGAAAATCACTTTAAACGTGCTATTTTTAGCTCTAAAACTGATGATCTACCTACAAATGTGAACTGACGTTCAAAAATAAAACATTGAAAACGGACCATTTTTCACCTTTCTGAAGCATGACGTAATGGGGGGGTGTTATCTCTTTTGTCAAAAATCACCTGTTTTTGCTTGAACATTAAATGCCTCCAAATGGTATTTAATTCACTTCCCGGGCCCCTGGAAGCATGAAAATCACTTTAAACATGCTAATGTTAGCTCTAAAATTGATGATCTACCTACAAATGTGAACTGACGTTCAAAAATAAAACATTGAAAACGGACCATTTTTCACCTTTCTGAAGCATGACGTAATGGGGGGGTGTTATCTCTTTTGTCAAAAATCACCTGTTTTTGCTTGAACATTAAATGCCTCCAAATGGTATTTCATTCACTTCCCGGGCCCCTGGAAGCATGAAAATCACTTTAAACATGCTAATTTTAGCTCTAAAACTGATGATCTACCTACAAATGTGAACTGACGTTCAAAAATAAAACATTTGAAAACAGACCATTTTTCACCTTTCTGAAGCATGACGTAATGGGGGGGTGTTATCACTTTTGTCAAAAATCACCTGTTTTTGCTTGAACATTAAATGCCTCCAAATGGTATTTCATTCACTTCCCGGGCCCCTGGAAGCATGAAAATCACTTTAAACATGCTAATTTTAGCTCTAAAACTGATGATCTACCTACAAATGTGAACTGACGTTAAAAAATAAAACATTTGAAAACGGACCATTTTTCACCTTTCTGCAGCATGACGTAATGGGGGGGGGGTGTTATCACTTTTGTCAAAAATCACCTGTTTTTGCTTGAACATTAAATGCCTCCAAATGGTATTTAATTCACTTCCCGGGGTGAAGAAACACTTTTTGAGACCCCAGAGTGAGTAAATTGGCCATTTTCATGCATTTTTAACCATTCCACAAATCTTGTGTTTTGGGCCCTGGAAGCATGAAAATCACTTAAACATGCTTATTTTAGCTCTAAAACTGATGATCTACCTACAAATGTGAACTGACGTTAAAAAAAAAACAATTGAAAACTGACAATTTTTCACCTTTCTGCAGCATGACGTAATGGGGGGGTGTTATCTCTTTTGTCAAAAATCACCTGTTTTTGCTTGAACATTAAATGCCTCCAAATGGTATTTCATTCACTTCCCGGGCCCCTGGAAGCATGAAAATCACTTTAAACATGCTAATTTTAGCTCTAAAACTGATGATCTACCTACAAATGTGAACTGACGTTAAAAAATAAAACATTTGAAAACGGACCATTTTTCGCCTTTCTGCAGCATGACGTAATGGGGGGGGTGTTATCTCTTTTGTCAAAAATCACCTGTTTTTGCTTGAACATTAAATGCCTCCAAATGGTATTTAATTCACTTCCCGGGCCCCTGGAAGCATGAAAATCACTTTAAACATGCTAATTTTAGCTCTAAAACTGATGATCTACCTACAAATGTGAACTGACGTTCAAAAATAAAACATTTGAAAACAGACCATTTTTCACCTTTCTGAAGCATGACGTAATGGGGGGGTGTTATCACTTTTGTCAAAAATCACCTGTTTTTGCTTGAACATTAAATGCCTCCAAATGGTATTTAATTCACTTCCCGGGGTGAAGAAACACTTTTTGAGACCTCAGAGTGAGTAAATTGGCCATTTTCATGCACTTTTAACCATTCCACAAATCTTGTGTTTTGGGCCCCTGGAAGCATGAAAATCACTTTAAACATGCTAATTTTAGCTCTAAAACTGATGATCTACCTACAAATGTGAACTGACGTTAAAAAATAAAACATTTGAAAACGGACCATTTTTCACCTTTCTGCAGCATGACGTAATGGGGGGGTGTTATCTCTTTTGTCAAAAATCACCTGTTTTTGCTTGAACATTAAATGCCTCCAAATGGTATTTAATTCACTTCCCGGGGTGAAGAAACACTTTTTGAGACCTCAGAGTGAGTAAATTGGCCATTTTCATGCACTTTTAACCATTCCACAAATCTTGTGTTTTGGGCCCTGGAAGCATGAAAATCACTTTAAACATGGTAATTTTAGCTCTAAAACTGATGATCTACCTACAAATGTGAACTGACGTTAAAAAAAAAACATTTGAAAACTGACCATTTTTCACCTTTCTGCAGCATGACGTAATGGGGGGGTGTTATCTCTTTTGTCAAAAATCACCTGTTTTTGCTTGAACATTAAAAATGCCTCCAAATGGTATTTCATTCACTTCCCGGGCCCCTGGAAGCATGAAAATCACTTTAAATATGCTAATTTTAGCTCTAAAACGGATGATCTACCTACAAATGTGAACTGACGTTAAAAAATAAAACATTTGAAAACGGACCATTTTTCACCTTTCTGCAGCATGACGTAATGGGGGGGTGTTATCTCTTTTGTCAAAAATCACCTGTTTTTGCTTGAACATTAAATGCCTCCAAATGGTATTTAATTCACTTCCCGGGCCCCTGGAAGCATGAAAATCACTTTAAACGTGCTAATTTTAGCTCTAAAACTGATGATCTACCTACAAATGTGAACTGACTTTCAAAAATAAAACATTTCAAAACGGACAATTTTTCACCTTTCTGAAGCATGACGTAATGGGGGGGTGTTATCTCTTTTGTCAAAAATCACCTGTTTTTGCTTGAACATTAAATGCCTCAAAATGGTATTTAATTCACTTCCCGGGCCCCTGGTAGCATGAAAATCAATTTAAACATGCTAATTTTAGCTCTAAAACTGATGATCTACCTACAAATGTGAACTGACGTTCAAAAATAAAACATTTGAAAACGGACCATTTTTCACCTTTCTGAAGCATGACGTAATGGGGGGGTGTTATCTCTTTTGTCAAAAATCACCTGTTTTTGCTTGAACATTAAATGCCTCCAAATGGTATTTCATTCACTTCCCGGGCCCCTGGAAGCATGAAAATCACTTTAAACATGCTAATTTTAGCTCTAAAACTGATGATCTACCTACAAATGTGAACTGACGTTAAAAAATAAAACATTTGAAAACGGACCATTTTTCACCTTTCTGCAGCATGACGTAATGGGGGGGTGTTATCTCTTTTGTCAAAAATCACCTGTTTTTGCTTGAACATTAAATGCCTCCAAATGGTATTTAATTCACTTCCCGGGCCCCTGGAAGCATGAAAATCACTTTAAACATGCTAATTTTAGCTCTAAAACTGATGATCTACCTACAAATGTGAACTGACGTTAAAAAATAAAACATTTGAAAACGGACCATTTTTCACCTTTCTGCAGCATGACGTAATGGGGGGGTGTTATCTCTTTTGTCAAAAATCACCTGTTTTTGCTTGAACATTAAATGCCTCCAAATGGTATTAAATTCACTTCCAGGGGTGAAGAAACACTTTTTGAGACCTCAGAGTGAATAAATTGGCCATTTTCATGCACTTTTAACCATTCCACAAATCTTGTGTTTTGGGCCCCTGGAAGCATGAAAATCACTTTAAACATGCTAATTTTAGCTCTAAAACTGATGATCTACCTACAAATGTGAACTGACGTTAAAAAATAAAACATTTGAAAACGGACCATTTTTCACCTTTCTAAAGCATGACGTAATGGGGGGGTGTTATCTCTTTTGTCAAAAATCACCTGTTTTTGCTTGAACATTAAATGCCTTCAAATGGTATTAAATTCACTTCCCGGGGCGAAAAAACACTTTTTGAGACCTCAGAGTGAGTAAATTGGCCATTTTCATGCACTTTTAACCATTCCACAAATCTTGTGTTTTGGGCCCCTGGAAGCATGAAAATCACTTTAAACATGCTAATTTTAGCTCTAAAACTGATGATCTACCTACAAATGTGAACTGACGTTAAAAAATAAAACATTTGAAAACGGACCATTTTTCACCTTTCTGCAGCATGACGTAATGGGGGGGTGTTAACTCTTTTGTCAAAAATCACATGTTTTTGCTTGAACATTAAATGCCTCCAAATGGTATTTAATTCACTTCCCGGGGCCCTGGAAGCATGAAAATCACTTTAAACATGCTAATTTTAGCTCTAAAACTGATGATCTACCTACAAATGTGAACTGACTTTCAAAAATAAAACATTTGAAAACGGACAATTTTTCACCTTTCTGAAGCATGACGTAATGGGGGGGGTGTTATCTCTTTTGTCAAAAATCACCTGTTTTTGCTTGAACATTAAATGCCTTCAAATGGTATTAAATTCACTTCCCGGGGCGAAAAAACAATTTTTGAGACCTCAGAGTGAGTAAATTGGCCATTTTCATGCACTTTTAACCATTCCACAAATCTTGTGTTTTGGGCCCCTGGAAGCATGAAAATCACTTTAAACATGCTAATTTTAGCTCTAAAACTGATGATCTACCTACAAATGTGAACTGACGTTAAAAAATAAAACATTTGAAAACGGACCATTTTTCACCTTTCTGCAGCATGACGTAATGGGGGGGTGTTAACTCTTTTGTCAAAAATCAAATGTTTTTGCTTGAACATTAAATGCCTCCAAATGGTATTTAATTCACTTCCCGGGGCCCTGGAAGCATGAAAATCACTTTAAACATGCTAATTTTAGCTCTAAAACTGATGATCTACCTACAAATGTGAACTGACTTTCAAAAATAAAACATTTGAAAACGGACAATTTTTCACCTTTCTGAAGCATGACGTAATGGGGGGGTGTTATCTCTTTTGTCAAAAATCACCTGTTTTTGCTTGAACATTAAATGCCTCCAAATAGTATTTAATTCACTTCCCGGGCCCCTGGAAGCATGAAAATCACTTTAAACATGCTAATTTTAGCTCTAAAACTGATGATCTACCTACATATGTGAACTGACGTTCAAAAATAAAACATTTGAAAACGGACCATTTTTCACCTTTCTGAAGCATGACGTAATGGGGGGGGTGTTATCTCTTTTGTCAAAAATCACCTGTTTTTGCTTGAACATTAAATGCCTCCAAATGGTATTTAATTCACTTCCCGGGGTGAAGAAACACTTTTTGAGACCTCAGAGTGAGTAAATTGGCCATTTTCATGCACTTTTAACCATTCCACAAATCTTGTGTTTTGGGCCCCTGGAAGCATGAAAATCACTTTAAACATGCTAATTTTAGCTCTAAAACTGATGATCTACCTACAAATGTGAACTGACTTTCAAAAATAAAACATTTGAAAACGGACAATTTTTCACCTTTCTGAAGCATGACGTAATGGGGGGGTGTTATCTCTTTTGTCAAAAATCACCTGTTTTTGCTTGAACATTAAATGCCTCCAAATGGTATTTAATTCACTTCCCGGGCCCCTGGAAGCATGAAAATCACTTTAAACATGCTAATGTTAGCTCTAAAATTGATGATCTACCTACAAATGTGAACTGACGTTCAAAAATAAAACATTGAAAACGCACCATTTTTCACCTTTCTGAAGCATGACGTAATGGGGGGGTGTTATCTCTTTTGTCAAAAATCACCTGTTTTTGCTTGAACATTAAATCTCCAAATGGTATTAAATTCACTTCCAGGGGTGAAGAAACACTTTTTGAGACCTCAGAGTGAATAAATTGGCCATTTTCATGCACTTTTAACCATTCCACAAATCTTGTGTTTTGGGCCCCTGGAAGCATGAAAATCACTTTAAACATGCTAATTTTAGCTCTAAAACTGATGATCTACCTACAAATGTGAACTGACGTTAAAAAATAAAACATTTGAAAACGGACCATTTTTCACCTTTCTAAAGCATGACGTAATGGGGGGGTGTTATCTCTTTTGTCAAAAATCACCTGTTTTTGCTTGAACATTAAATGCCTTCAAATGGTATTAAATTCACTTCCCGGGGCGAAAAAACACTTTTTGAGACCTCAGAGTGAGTAAATTGGCCATTTTCATGCACTTTTAACCATTCCACAAATCTTGTGTTTTGGGCCCCTGGAAGCATGAAAATCACTTTAAACATGCTAATTTTAGCTCTAAAACTGATGATCTACCTACAAATGTGAACTGACTTTCAAAAATAAAACATTTGAAAACGGACAATTTTTCACCTTTCTGAAGCATGACGTAATGGGGGGGTGTTATCTCTTTTGTCAAAAATCACCTGTTTTTGCTTGAACATTAAATGCCTCCAAATGGTATTTAATTCACTTCCCGGGCCCCTGGAAGCATGAAAATCACTTTAAACATGCTAATGTTAGCTCTAAAATTGATGATCTACCTACAAATGTGAACTGACGTTCAAAAATAAAACATTGAAAACGCACCATTTTTCACCTTTCTGAAGCATGACGTAATGGGGGGGTGTTATCTCTTTTGTCAAAAATCACCTGTTTTTGCTTGAACATTAAATGCATCCAAATGGTATTAAATTCACTTCCAGGGGTGAAGAAACACTTTTTGAGACCTCAGAGTGAATAAATTGGCCATTTTCATGCACTTTTAACCATTCCACAAATCTTGTGTTTTGGGCCCCTGGAAGCATGAAAATCACTTTAAACATGCTAATTTTAGCTCTAAAACTGATGATCTACCTACAAATGTGAACTGACGTTAAAAAATAAAACATTTGAAAACGGACCATTTTTCACCTTTCTAAAGCATGACGTAATGGGGGGGGTGTTATCTCTTTTGTCAAAAATCACCTGTTTTTGCTTGAACATTAAATGCCTTCAAATGGTATTAAATTCACTTCCCGGGGCGAAAAAACACTTTTTGAGACCTCAGAGTGAGTAAATTGGCCATTTTCATGCACTTTTAACCATTCCACAAATCTTGTGTTTTGGGCCCCTGGAAGCATGAAAATCACTTTAAACATGCTAATTTTAGCTCTAAAACTGATGATCTACCTACAAATGTGAACTGACGTTAAAAAATAAAACATTTGAAAACGGACCATTTTTCACCTTTCTGCAGCATGACGTAATGGGGGGGTGTTAACTCTTTTGTCAAAAATCACATGTTTTTGCTTGAACATTAAATGCCTCCAAATGGTATTTAATTCACTTCCCGGGGCCCTGGAAGCATGAAAATCACTTTAAACATGCTAATTTTAGCTCTAAAACTGATGATCTACCTACAAATGTGAACTGACTTTCAAAAATAAAACATTTGAAAACGGACAATTTTTCACCTTTCTGAAGCATGACGTAATGGGGGGGGTGTTATCTCTTTTGTCAAAAATCACCTGTTTTTGCTTGAACATTAAATGCCTCCAAATAGTATTTAATTCACTTCCCGGGCCCCTGGAAGCATGAAAATCACTTTAAACATGCTAATTTTAGCTCTAAAACTGATGATCTACCTACATATGTGAACTGACGTTCAAAAATAAAACATTTGAAAACGGACCATTTTTCACCTTTCTGAAGCATGACGTAATGGGGGGGTGTTATCTCTTTTGTCAAAAATCACCTGTTTTTGCTTGAACATTAAATGCCTCCAAATGGTATTTAATTCACTTCCCGGGGTGAAGAAACACTTTTTGAGACCTCAGAGTGAGTAAATTGGCCATTTTCATGCACTTTTAACCATTCCACAAATCTTGTGTTTTGGGCCCCTGGAAGCATGAAAATCACTTTAAACATGCTAATTTTAGCTCTAAAACTGATGATCTACCTACAAATGTGAACTGACGTTAAAAAATAAAACATTTGAAAACGGACCATTTTTCACCTTTCTGCAGCATGACGTAATGGGGGGGTGTTATCTCTTTTGTCAAAAATCACCTGTTTTTGCTTGAACATTAAATGCCTCCAAATGGTATTAAATTCACTTCCAGGGGTGAAGAAACACTTTTTGAGACCTCAGAGTGAGTAAATTGGCCATTTTCATGCACTTTTAACCATTCCACAAATCTTGTGTTTTGGGCCCCTGGAAGCATGAAAATCACTTTAAACATGCTAATTTTAGCTCTAAAACTGATGATCTACCTACAAATGTGAACTGACGTTAAAAAATAAAACATTTGAAAACGGTCCATTTTTCACCTTTCTAAAGCATGACGTAATGGCGGGGGTGTTATCTCTTTTGTCAAAAATCACCTGTTTTTGCTTGAACATTAAATGCCTTCAAATGGTATTAAATTCACTTCCCGGGGCGAAAAAACACTTTTTGAGACCTCAGAGTGAGTAAATTGGCCATTTTCATGCACTTTTAACCATTCCACAAATCTTGTGTTTTGGGCCCCTGGAAGCATGAAAATCACTTTAAACATGCTAATTTTAGCTCTAAAACTGATGATCTACCTACAAATGTGAACTGACGTTAAAAAATAAAACATTTGAAAACGGACCATTTTTCACCTTTCTGCAGCATGACGTAATGGGGGGGTGTTAACTCTTTTGTCAAAAATCAAATGTTTTTGCTTGAACATTAAATGCCTCCAAATGGTATTTAATTCACTTCCCGGGGCCCTGGAAGCATGAAAATCACTTTAAACATGCTAATTTTAGCTCTAAAACTGATGATCTACCTACAAATGTGAACTGACTTTCAAAAATAAAACATTTGAAAACGGACAATTTTTCACCTTTCTGAAGCATGACGTAATGGGGGGGTGTTATCTCTTTTGTCAAAAATCACCTGTTTTTGCTTGAACATTAAATGCCTCCAAATAGTATTTAATTCACTTCCCGGGCCCCTGGAAGCATGAAAATCACTTTAAACATGCTAATTTTAGCTCTAAAACTGATGATCTACCTACATATGTGAACTGACGTTCAAAAATAAAACATTTGAAAACGGACCATTTTTCACCTTTCTGAAGCATGACGTAATGGGGGGGGGGTGTTATCTCTTTTGTCAAAAATCACCTGTTTTTGCTTGAACATTAAATGCCTCCAAATGGTATTTAATTCACTTCCCGGGGTGAAGAAACACTTTTTGAGACCTCAGAGTGAGTAAATTGGCCATTTTCATGCACTTTTAACCATTCCACAAATCTTGTGTTTTGGGCCCCTGGAAGCATGAAAATCACTTTAAACATGCTAATTTTAGCTCTAAAACTGATGATCTACCTACAAATGTGAACTGACTTTCAAAAATAAAACATTTGAAAACGGACAATTTTTCACCTTTCTGAAGCATGACGTAATGGGGGGGTGTTATCTCTTTTGTCAAAAATCACCTGTTTTTGCTTGAACATTAAATGCCTCCAAATGGTATTTAATTCACTTCCCGGGCCCCTGGAAGCATGAAAATCACTTTAAACATGCTAATGTTAGCTCTAAAATTGATGATCTACCTACAAATGTGAACTGACGTTCAAAAATAAAACATTGAAAACGCACCATTTTTCACCTTTCTGAAGCATGACGTAATGGGGGGGTGTTATCTCTTTTGTCAAAAATCACCTGTTTTTGCTTGAACATTAAATGCCTCCAAATGGTATTTCATTCACTTCCCGGGCCCCTGGAAGCATGAAAATCACTTTAAACATGCTAATTTTAGCTCTAAAACTGATGATCTACCTACAAATGTGAACTGACGTTCAAAAATAAAACATTTGAAAACAGACCATTTTTCACCTTTCTGAAGCATGACGTAATGGGGGGGTGTTATCACTTTTGTCAAAAATCACCTGTTTTTGCTTGAACATTAAATGCCTCCAAATGGTATTTCATTCACTTCCCGGGCCCCTGGAAGCATGAAAATCACTTTAAACATGCTAATTTTAGCTCTAAAACTGATGATCTACCTACAAATGTGAACTGACGTTAAAAAATAAAACATTTGAAAACGGACCATTTTTCACCTTTCTGCAGCATGACGTAATGGGGGGGGGTGTTATCATTTTTGTCAAAAATCACCTGTTTTTGCTTGAACATTAAATGCCTCCAAATGGTATTTAATTCACTTCCCGGGGTGAAGAAACACTTTTTGAGACCCCAGAGTGAGTAAATTGGCCATTTTCATGCATTTTTAACCATTCCACAAATCTTGTGTTTTGGGCCCTGGAAGCATGAAAATCACTTAAACATGCTTATTTTAGCTCTAAAACTGATGATCTACCTACAAATGTGAACTGACGTTAAAAAAAAAAACAATTGAAAACTGACCATTTTTCACCTTTCTGCAGCATGACGTAATGGGGGGGTGTTATCTCTTTTGTCAAAAATCACCTGTTTTTGCTTGAACATTAAATGCCTCCAAATGGTATTTCATTCACTTCCCGGGCCCCTGGAAGCATGAAAATCACTTTAAACATGCTAATTTTAGCTCTAAAACTGATGATCTACCTACAAATGTGAACTGACGTTAAAAAATAAAACATTTGAAAACGGACCATTTTTCACCTTTCTGCAGCATGACGTAATGGGGGGGGTGTTATCTCTTTTGTCAAAAATCACCTGTTTTTGCTTGAACATTAAATGCCTCCAAATGGTATTTAATTCACTTCCCGGGCCCCTGGAAGCATGAAAATCACTTTAAACATGCTAATTTTAGCTCTAAAACTGATGATCTACCTACAAATGTGAACTGACGTTCAAAAATAAAACATTTGAAAACAGACCATTTTTCACCTTTCTGAAGCATGACGTAATGGGGGGGTGTTATCACTTTTGTCAAAAATCACCTGTTTTTGCTTGAACATTAAATGCCTCCAAATGGTATTTAATTCACTTCCCGGGGTGAAGAAACACTTTTTGAGACCTCAGAGTGAGTAAATTGGCCATTTTCATGCACTTTTAACCATTCCACAAATCTTGTGTTTTGGGCCCCTGGAAGCATGAAAATCACTTTAAACATGCTAATTTTAGCTCTAAAACTGATGATCTACCTACAAATGTGAACTGACGTTAAAAAACTAAAACATTTGAAAACGGACCATTTTTCACCTTTCTGCAGCATGACGTAATGGGGGGGTGTTATCTCTTTTGTCAAAAATCACCTGTTTTTGCTTGAACATTAAATGCCTCCAAATGGTATTTAATTCACTTCCCGGGGTGAAGAAACACTTTTTGAGACCTCAGAGTGAGTAAATTGGCCATTTTCATGCACTTTTAACCATTCCACAAATCTTGTGTTTTGGGCCCTGGAAGCATGAAAATCACTTTAAACATGGTAATTTTAGCTCTAAAACTGATGATCTACCTACAAATGTGAACTGACGTTAAAAAAAAAAAACATTTGAAAACTGACCATTTTTCACCTTTCTGCAGCATGACGTAATGGGGGGGTGTTATCTCTTTTGTCAAAAATCACCTGTTTTTGCTTGAACATTAAAAATGCCTCCAAATGGTATTTCATTCACTTCCCGGGCCCCTGGAAGCATGAAAATCACTTTAAACATGCTAATTTTAGCTCTAAAACGGATGATCTACCTACAAATGTGAACTGACGTTAAAAAATAAAACATTTGAAAACGGACCATTTTTCACCTTTCTGCAGCATGACGTAATGGGGGGGGTGTTATCTCTTTTGTCAAAAATCACCTGTTTTTGCTTGAACATTAAATGCCTCCAAATGGTATTTAATTCACTTCCCGGGCCCCTGGAAGCATGAAAATCACTTTAAACGTGCTAATTTTAGCTCTAAAACTGATGATCTACCTACAAATGTGAACTGACTTTCAAAAATAAAACATTTCAAAACGGACAATTTTTCACCTTTCTGAAGCATGACGTAATGGGGGGGTGTTATCTCTTTTGTCAAAAATCACCTGTTTTTGCTTGAACATTAAATGCCTCAAAATGGTATTTAATTCACTTCCCGGGCCCCTGGTAGCATGAAAATCAATTTAAACATGCTAATTTTAGCTCTAAAACTGATGATCTACCTACAAATGTGAACTGACGTTCAAAAATAAAACATTTGAAAACGGACCATTTTTCACCTTTCTGAAGCATGACGTAATGGGGGGGTGTTATCTCTTTTGTCAAAAATCACCTGTTTTTGCTTGAACATTAAATGCCTCCAAATGGTATTTAATTACCTTCCCGGGGTGAAGAAACACTTTTTGAGACCTCAGAGTGAGTAAATTGGCCATTTTCATGCACTTTTAACCATTCCACAAATCTTGTGTTTTGGGCCCCTGGAAGCATGAAAATCACTTTAAACATGCTTATTTTAGCTCTAAAACTGATGATATACCTACAAATGTGAACTGACGTTAAAAAAAAAAACATTTGAAAACGGACCATTTTTCACCTTTCTGCAGCATGACGTAATGGGGGGGTGTTATCTCTTTTGTCAAAAATCACCTGTTTTTGCTTGAACATTAAATGCCTCCAAATGGTATTTCATTCACTTCCCGGGCCCCTGGAAGCATGAAAATCACTTTAAACATGCTAATTTTAGCTCTAAAACTGATGATCTACCTACAAATGTGAACTGACGTTAAAAAATAAAACATTTGAAAACGGACCATTTTTCACCTTTCTGCAGCATGACGTAATGGGGGGGTGTTATCTCTTTTGTCAAAAATCACCTGTTTTTGCTTGAACATTAAATGCCTCCAAATGGTATTTAATTCACTTCCCGGGCCCCTGGAAGCATGAAAATCACTTTAAACATGCTAATTTTAGCTCTAAAACTGATGATCTACCTACAAATGTGAACTGACGTTAAAAAATAAAACATTTGAAAACGGACCATTTTTCACCTTTCTGCAGCATGACGTAATGGGGGGGTGTTATCTCTTTTGTCAAAAATCACCTGTTTTTGCTTGAACATTAAATGCCTCCAAATGGTATTAAATTCACTTCCAGGGGTGAAGAAACACTTTTTGAGACCTCAGAGTGAATAAATTGGCCATTTTCATGCACTTTTAACCATTCCACAAATCTTGTGTTTTGGGCCCCTGGAAGCATGAAAATCACTTTAAACATGCTAATTTTAGCTCTAAAACTGATGATCTACCTACAAATGTGAACTGACGTTAACAAATAAAACATTTGAAAACGGACCATTTTTCACCTTTCTAAAGCATGACGTAATGGGGGGGTGTTATCTCTTTTGTCAAAAATCACCTGTTTTTGCTTGAACATTAAATGCCTTCAAATGGTATTAAATTCACTTCCCGGGGCGAAAAAACACTTTTTGAGACCTCAGAGTGAGTAAATTGGCCATTTTCATGCACTTTTAACCATTCCACAAATCTTGTGTTTTGGGCCCCTGGAAGCATGAAAATCACTTTAAACATGCTAATTTTAGCTCTAAAACTGATGATCTACCTACAAATGTGAACTGACGTTAAAAAATAAAACATTTGAAAACGGACCATTTTTCACCTTTCTGCAGCATGACGTAATGGGGGGGTGTTAACTCTTTTGTCAAAAATCACATGTTTTTGCTTGAACATTAAATGCCTCCAAATGGTATTTAATTCACTTCCCGGGGCCCTGGAAGCATGAAAATCACTTTAAACATGCTAATTTTAGCTCTAAAACTGATGATCTACCTACAAATGTGAACTGACTTTCAAAAATAAAACATTTGAAAACTGACAATTTTTCACCTTTCTGAAGCATGACGTAATGGGGGGGGTGTTATCTCTTTTGTCAAAAATCACCTGTTTTTGCTTGAACATTAAATGCCTCCAAATAGTATTTAATTCACTTCCCGGGCCCCTGGAAGCATGAAAATCACTTTAAACATGCTAATTTTAGCTCTAAAACTGATGATCTACCTACATATGTGAACTGACGTTCAAAAATAAAACATTTGAAAACGGACCATTTTTCACCTTTCTGAAGCATGACGTAATGGGGGAGTGTTATCTCTTTTGTCAAAAATCACCTGTTTTTGCTTGAACATTAAATGCCTCCAAATTGTATTTAATTCACTTCCCGGGGTGAAGAAACACTTTTTGAGACCTCAGAGTGAGTAAATTGGCCATTTTCATGCACTTTTAACCATTCCACAAATCTTGTGTTTTGGGCCCCTGGAAGCATGAAAATCACTTTAAACATGCTAATTTTAGCTCTAAAACTGATGATCTACCTACAAATGTGAACTGACGTTAAAAAATAAAACATTTGAAAACGGACCATTTTTCACCTTTCTGCAGCATGACGTAATGGGGGGGGTGTTATCTCTTTTGTCAAAAATCACCTGTTTTTGCTTGAACATTAAATGCCTCCAAATGGTATTTCATTCACTTCCCGGGCCCCTGGAAGCATGAAAATCACTTTAAACATGCTAATTTTAGCTCTAAAACTGATGATCTACCTACAAATGTGAACTGACGTTCAAAAATAAAACATTTGAAAACAGACCATTTTTCACCTTTCTGAAGCATGACGTAATGGGGGGGTGTTATCACTTTTGTCAAAAATCACCTGTTTTTGCTTGAACATTAAATGCCTCCAAATGGTATTTCATTCACTTCCCGGGCCCCTGGAAGCATGAAAATCACTTTAAACATGCTAATTTTAGCTCTAAAACTGATGATCTACCTACAAATGTGAACTGACGTTAAAAAATAAAACATTTGAAAACGGACCATTTTTCACCTTTCTGCAGCATGACGTAATGGGGGGGGGGTGTTATCACTTTTGTCAAAAATCACCTGTTTTTGCTTGAACATTAAATGCCTCCAAATGGTATTTAATTCACTTCCCGGGGTGAAGAAACACTTTTTGAGACCCCAGAGTGAGTAAATTGGCCATTTTCATGCATTTTTAACCATTCCACAAATCTTGTGTTTTGGGCCCTGGAAGCATGAAAATCACTTAAACATGCTTATTTTAGCTCTAAAACTGATGATCTACCTACAAATGTGAACTGACGTTAAAAAAAAAACAATTGAAAACTGACCATTTTTCACCTTTCTGCAGCATGACGTAATGGGGGGGTGTTATCTCTTTTGTCAAAAATCACCTGTTTTTGCTTGAACATTAAATGCCTCCAAATGGTATTTCATTCACTTCCCGGGCCCCTGGAAGCATGAAAATCACTTTAAACATGCTAATTTTAGCTCTAAAACTGATGATCTACCTACAAATGTGAACTGACGTTAAAAAATAAAACATTTGAAAACGGACCATTTTTCGCCTTTCTGCAGCATGACGTAATGGGGGGGGTGTTATCTCTTTTGTCAAAAATCACCTGTTTTTGCTTGAACATTAAATGCCTCCAAATGGTATTTAATTCACTTCCCGGGCCCCTGGAAGCATGAAAATCACTTTAAACATGCTAATTTTAGCTCTAAAACTGATGATCTACCTACAAATGTGAACTGACGTTCAAAAATAAAACATTTGAAAACAGACCATTTTTCACCTTTCTGAAGCATGACGTAATGGGGGGGTGTTATCACTTTTGTCAAAAATCACCTGTTTTTGCTTGAACATTAAATGCCTCCAAATGGTATTTAATTCACTTCCCGGGGTGAAGAAACACTTTTTGAGACCTCAGAGTGAGTAAATTGGCCATTTTCATGCACTTTTAACCATTCCACAAATCTTGTGTTTTGGGCCCCTGGAAGCATGAAAATCACTTTAAACATGCTAATTTTAGCTCTAAAACTGATGATCTACCTACAAATGTGAACTGACGTTAAAAAATAAAACATTTGAAAACGGACCATTTTTCACCTTTCTGCAGCATGACGTAATGGGGGGGTGTTATCTCTTTTGTCAAAAATCACCTGTTTTTGCTTGAACATTAAATGCCTCCAAATGGTATTTAATTCACTTCCCGGGGTGAAGAAACACTTTTTGAGACCTCAGAGTGAGTAAATTGGCCATTTTCATGCACTTTTAACCATTCCACAAATCTTGTGTTTTGGGCCCTGGAAGCATGAAAATCACTTTAAACATGGTAATTTTAGCTCTAAAACTGATGATCTACCTACAAATGTGAACTGACGTTAAAAAAAAAACATTTGAAAACTGACCATTTTTCACCTTTCTGCAGCATGACGTAATGGGGGGGTGTTATCTCTTTTGTCAAAAATCACCTGTTTTTGCTTGAACATTAAAAATGCCTCCAAATGGTATTTCATTCACTTCCCGGGCCCCTGGAAGCATGAAAATCACTTTAAATATGCTAATTTTAGCTCTAAAACGGATGATCTACCTACAAATGTGAACTGACGTTAAAAAATAAAACATTTGAAAACGGACCATTTTTCACCTTTCTGCAGCATGACGTAATGGGGGGGTGTTATCTCTTTTGTCAAAAATCACCTGTTTTTGCTTGAACATTAAATGCCTCCAAATGGTATTTAATTCACTTCCCGGGCCCCTGGAAGCATGAAAATCACTTTAAACGTGCTAATTTTAGCTCTAAAACTGATGATCTACCTACAAATGTGAACTGACTTTCAAAAATAAAACATTTCAAAACGGACAATTTTTCACCTTTCTGAAGCATGACGTAATGGGGGGGTGTTATCTCTTTTGTCAAAAATCACCTGTTTTTGCTTGAACATTAAATGCCTCAAAATGGTATTTAATTCACTTCCCGGGCCCCTGGTAGCATGAAAATCAATTTAAACATGCTAATTTTAGCTCTAAAACTGATGATCTACCTACAAATGTGAACTGACGTTCAAAAATAAAACATTTGAAAACGGACCATTTTTCACCTTTCTGAAGCATGACGTAATGGGGGGGTGTTATCTCTTTTGTCAAAAATCACCTGTTTTTGCTTGAACATTAAATGCCTCCAAATGGTATTTCATTCACTTCCCGGGCCCCTGGAAGCATGAAAATCACTTTAAACATGCTAATTTTAGCTCTAAAACTGATGATCTACCTACAAATGTGAACTGACGTTAAAAAATAAAACATTTGAAAACGGACCATTTTTCACCTTTCTGCAGCATGACGTAATGGGGGGGTGTTATCTCTTTTGTCAAAAATCACCTGTTTTTGCTTGAACATTAAATGCCTCCAAATGGTATTTAATTCACTTCCCGGGCCCCTGGAAGCATGAAAATCACTTTAAACATGCTAATTTTAGCTCTAAAACTGATGATCTACCTACAAATGTGAACTGACGTTAAAAAATAAAACATTTGAAAACGGACCATTTTTCACCTTTCTGCAGCATGACGTAATGGGGGGGTGTTATCTCTTTTGTCAAAAATCACCTGTTTTTGCTTGAACATTAAATGCCTCCAAATGGTATTAAATTCACTTCCAGGGGTGAAGAAACACTTTTTGAGACCTCAGAGTGAATAAATTGGCCATTTTCATGCACTTTTAACCATTCCACAAATCTTGTGTTTTGGGCCCCTGGAAGCATGAAAATCACTTTAAACATGCTAATTTTAGCTCTAAAACTGATGATCTACCTACAAATGTGAACTGACGTTAAAAAATAAAACATTTGAAAACGGACCATTTTTCACCTTTCTAAAGCATGACGTAATGGGGGGGTGTTATCTCTTTTGTCAAAAATCACCTGTTTTTGCTTGAACATTAAATGCCTTCAAATGGTATTAAATTCACTTCCCGGGGCGAAAAAACACTTTTTGAGACCTCAGAGTGAGTAAATTGGCCATTTTCATGCACTTTTAACCATTCCACAAATCTTGTGTTTTGGGCCCCTGGAAGCATGAAAATCACTTTAAACATGCTAATTTTAGCTCTAAAACTGATGATCTACCTACAAATGTGAACTGACGTTAAAAAATAAAACATTTGAAAACGGACCATTTTTCACCTTTCTGCAGCATGACGTAATGGGGGGGTGTTAACTCTTTTGTCAAAAATCACATGTTTTTGCTTGAACATTAAATGCCTCCAAATGGTATTTAATTCACTTCCCGGGGCCCTGGAAGCATGAAAATCACTTTAAACATGCTAATTTTAGCTCTAAAACTGATGATCTACCTACAAATGTGAACTGACTTTCAAAAATAAAACATTTGAAAACGGACAATTTTTCACCTTTCTGAAGCATGACGTAATGGGGGGGGTGTTATCTCTTTTGTCAAAAATCACCTGTTTTTGCTTGAACATTAAATGCCTCCAAATAGTATTTAATTCACTTCCCGGGCCCCTGGAAGCATGAAAATCACTTTAAACATGCTAATTTTAGCTCTAAAACTGATGATCTACCTACATATGTGAACTGACGTTCAAAAATAAAACATTTGAAAACGGACCATTTTTCACCTTTCTGAAGCATGACGTAATGGGGGGGTGTTATCTCTTTTGTCAAAAATCACCTGTTTTTGCTTGAACATTAAATGCCTCCAAATGGTATTTAATTCACTTCCCGGGGTGAAGAAACACTTTTTGAGACCTCAGAGTGAGTAAATTGGCCATTTTCATGCACTTTTAACCATTCCACAAATCTTGTGTTTTGGGCCCCTGGAAGCATGAAAATCACTTTAAACATGCTAATTTTAGCTCTAAAACTGATGATCTACCTACAAATGTGAACTGACGTTAAAAAATAAAACATTTGAAAACGGACCATTTTTCACCTTTCTGCAGCATGACGTAATGGGGGGGTGTTATCTCTTTTGTCAAAAATCACCTGTTTTTGCTTGAACATTAAATGCCTCCAAATGGTATTAAATTCACTTCCAGGGGTGAAGAAACACTTTTTGAGACCTCAGAGTGAGTAAATTGGCCATTTTCATGCACTTTTAACCATTCCACAAATCTTGTGTTTTGGGCCCCTGGAAGCATGAAAATCACTTTAAACATGCTAATTTTAGCTCTAAAACTGATGATCTACCTACAAATGTGAACTGACGTTAAAAAATAAAACATTTGAAAACGGTCCATTTTTCACCTTTCTAAAGCATGACGTAATGGGGGGGGTGTTATCTCTTTTGTCAAAAATCACCTGTTTTTGCTTGAACATTAAATGCCTTCAAATGGTATTAAATTCACTTCCCGGGGCGAAAAAACAATTTTTGAGACCTCAGAGTGAGTAAATTGGCCATTTTCATGCACTTTTAACCATTCCACAAATCTTGTGTTTTGGGCCCCTGGAAGCATGAAAATCACTTTAAACATGCTAATTTTAGCTCTAAAACTGATGATCTACCTACAAATGTGAACTGACGTTAAAAAATAAAACATTTGAAAACGGACCATTTTTCACCTTTCTGCAGCATGACGTAATGGGGGGGTGTTAACTCTTTTGTCAAAAATCAAATGTTTTTGCTTGAACATTAAATGCCTCCAAATGGTATTTAATTCACTTCCCGGGGCCCTGGAAGCATGAAAATCACTTTAAACATGCTAATTTTAGCTCTAAAACTGATGATCTACCTACAAATGTGAACTGACTTTCAAAAATAAAACATTTGAAAACGGACAATTTTTCACCTTTCTGAAGCATGACGTAATGGGGGGGTGTTATCTCTTTTGTCAAAAATCACCTGGTTTTTGCTTGAACATTAAATGCCTCCAAATAGTATTTAATTCACTTCCCGGGCCCCTGGAAGCATGAAAATCACTTTAAACATGCTAATTTTAGCTCTAAAACTGATGATCTACCTACATATGTGAACTGACGTTCAAAAATAAAACATTTGAAAACGGACCATTTTTCACCTTTCTGAAGCATGACGTAATGGGGGGGGTGTTATCTCTTTTGTCAAAAATCACCTGTTTTTGCTTGAACATTAAATGCCTCCAAATGGTATTTAATTCACTTCCCGGGGTGAAGAAACACTTTTTGAGACCTCAGAGTGAGTAAATTGGCCATTTTCATGCACTTTTAACCATTCCACAAATCTTGTGTTTTGGGCCCCTGGAAGCATGAAAATCACTTTAAACATGCTAATTTTAGCTCTAAAACTGATGATCTACCTACAAATGTGAACTGACTTTCAAAAATAAAACATTTGAAAACGGACAATTTTTCACCTTTCTGAAGCATGACGTAATGGGGGGGTGTTATCTCTTTTGTCAAAAATCACCTGTTTTTGCTTGAACATTAAATGCCTCCAAATGGTATTTAATTCACTTCCCGGGCCCCTGGAAGCATGAAAATCACTTTAAACATGCTAATGTTAGCTCTAAAATTGATGATCTACCTACAAATGTGAACTGACGTTCAAAAATAAAACATTGAAAACGCACCATTTTTCACCTTTCTGAAGCATGACGTAATGGGGGGGTGTTATCTCTTTTGTCAAAAATCACCTGTTTTTGCTTGAACATTAAATCTCCAAATGGTATTAAATTCACTTCCAGGGGTGAAGAAACACTTTTTGAGACCTCAGAGTGAATAAATTGGCCATTTTCATGCACTTTTAACCATTCCACAAATCTTGTGTTTTGGGCCCCTGGAAGCATGAAAATCACTTTAAACATGCTAATTTTAGCTCTAAAACTGATGATCTACCTACAAATGTGAACTGACGTTAAAAAATAAAACATTTGAAAACGGACCATTTTTCACCTTTCTAAAGCATGACGTAATGGGGGGGTGTTATCTCTTTTGTCAAAAATCACCTGTTTTTGCTTGAACATTAAATGCCTTCAAATGGTATTAAATTCACTTCCCGGGGCGAAAAAACACTTTTTGAGACCTCAGAGTGAGTAAATTGGCCATTTTCATGCACTTTTAACCATTCCACAAATCTTGTGTTTTGGGCCCCTGGAAGCATGAAAATCACTTTAAACATGCTAATTTTAGCTCTAAAACTGATGATCTACCTACAAATGTGAACTGACTTTCAAAAATAAAACATTTGAAAACGGACAATTTTTCACCTTTCTGAAGCATGACGTAATGGGGGGGTGTTATCTCTTTTGTCAAAAATCACCTGTTTTTGCTTGAACATTAAATGCCTCCAAATGGTATTTAATTCACTTCCCGGGCCCCTGGAAGCATGAAAATCACTTTAAACATGCTAATGTTAGCTCTAAAATTGAATTGATGATCTACCTACAAATGTGAACTGACGTTCAAAAATAAAACATTGAAAACGCACCATTTTTCACCTTTCTGAAGCATGACGTAATGGGGGGGTGTTATCTCTTTTGTCAAAAATCACCTGTTTTTGCTTGAACATTAAATGCATCCAAATGGTATTAAATTCACTTCCAGGGGTGAAGAAACACTTTTTGAGACCTCAGAGTGAATAAATTGGCCATTTTCATGCACTTTTAACCATTCCACAAATCTTGTGTTTTGGGCCCCTGGAAGCATGAAAATCACTTTAAACATGCTAATTTTAGCTCTAAAACTGATGATCTACCTACAAATGTGAACTGACGTTAAAAAATAAAACATTTGAAAACGGACCATTTTTCACCTTTCTAAAGCATGACGTAATGGGGGGGGTGTTATCTCTTTTGTCAAAAATCACCTGTTTTTGCATGAACATTAAATGCCTTCAAATGGTATTAAATTCACTTCCCGGGGCGAAAAAACACTTTTTGAGACCTCAGAGTGAGTAAATTGGCCATTTTCATGCACTTTTAACCATTCCACAAATCTTGTGTTTTGGGCCCCTGGAAGCATGAAAATCACTTTAAACATGCTAATTTTAGCTCTAAAACTGATGATCTACCTACAAATGTGAACTGACGTTAAAAAATAAAACATTTGAAAACGGACCATTTTTCACCTTTCTGCAGCATGACGTAATGGGGGGGTGTTAACTCTTTTGTCAAAAATCACATGTTTTTGCTTGAACATTAAATGCCTCCAAATGGTATTTAATTCACTTCCCGGGGCCCTGGAAGCATGAAAATCACTTTAAACATGCTAATTTTAGCTCTAAAACTGATGATCTACCTACAAATGTGAACTGACTTTCAAAAATAAAACATTTGAAAACGGACAATTTTTCACCTTTCTGAAGCATGACGTAATGGGGGGGGTGTTATCTCTTTTGTCAAAAATCACCTGTTTTTGCTTGAACATTAAATGCCTCCAAATAGTATTTAATTCACTTCCCGGGCCCCTGGAAGCATGAAAATCACTTTAAACATGCTAATTTTAGCTCTAAAACTGATGATCTACCTACATATGTGAACTGACGTTCAAAAATAAAACATTTGAAAACGGACCATTTTTCACCTTTCTGAAGCATGACGTAATGGGGGGGTGTTATCTCTTTTGTCAAAAATCACCTGTTTTTGCTTGAACATTAAATGCCTCCAAATGGTATTTAATTCACTTCCCGGGGTGAAGAAACACTTTTTGAGACCTCAGAGTGAGTAAATTGGCCATTTTCATGCACTTTTAACCATTCCACAAATCTTGTGTTTTGGGCCCCTGGAAGCATGAAAATCACTTTAAACATGCTAATTTTAGCTCTAAAACTGATGATCTACCTACAAATGTGAACTGACGTTAAAAAATAAAACATTTGAAAACGGACCATTTTTCACCTTTCTGCAGCATGACGTAATGGGGGGGTGTTATCTCTTTTGTCAAAAATCACCTGTTTTTGCTTGAACATTAAATGCCTCCAAATGGTATTAAATTCACTTCCAGGGGTGAAGAAACACTTTTTGAGACCTCAGAGTGAGTAAATTGGCCATTTTCATGCACTTTTAACCATTCCACAAATCTTGTGTTTTGGGCCCCTGGAAGCATGAAAATCACTTTAAACATGCTAATTTTAGCTCTAAAACTGATGATCTACCTACAAATGTGAACTGACGTTAAAAAATAAAACATTTGAAAACGGTCCATTTTTCACCTTTCTAAAGCATGACGTAATGGGGGGGGTGTTATCTCTTTTGTCAAAAATCACCTGTTTTTGCTTGAACATTAAATGCCTTCAAATGGTATTAAATTCACTTCCCGGGGCGAAAAAACACTTTTTGAGACCTCAGAGTGAGTAAATTGGCCATTTTCATGCACTTTTAACCATTCCACAAATCTTGTGTTTTGGGCCCCTGGAAGCATGAAAATCACTTTAAACATGCTAATTTTAGCTCTAAAACTGATGATCTACCTACAAATGTGAACTGACGTTAAAAAATAAAACATTTGAAAACGGACCATTTTTCACCTTTCTGCAGCATGACGTAATGGGGGGGTGTTAACTCTTTTGTCAAAAATCAAATGTTTTTGCTTGAACATTAAATGCCTCCAAATGGTATTTAATTCACTTCCCGGGGCCCTGGAAGCATGAAAATCACTTTAAACATGCTAATTTTAGCTCTAAAACTGATGATCTACCTACAAATGTGAACTGACTTTCAAAAATAAAACATTTGAAAACGGACAATTTTTCACCTTTCTGAAGCATGACGTAATGGGGGGGTGTTATCTCTTTTGTCAAAAATCACCTGTTTTTGCTTGAACATTAAATGCCTCCAAATAGTATTTAATTCACTTCCCGGGCCCCTGGAAGCATGAAAATCACTTTAAACATGCTAATTTTAGCTCTAAAACTGATGATCTACCTACATATGTGAACTGACGTTCAAAAATAAAACATTTGAAAACGGACCATTTTTCACCTTTCTGAAGCATGACGTAATGGGGGGGGGTGTTATCTCTTTTGTCAAAAATCACCTGTTTTTGCTTGAACATTAAATGCCTCCAAATGGTATTTAATTCACTTCCCGGGGTGAAGAAACACTTTTTGAGACCTCAGAGTGAGTAAATTGGCCATTTTCATGCACTTTTAACCATTCCACAAATCTTGTGTTTTGGGCCCCTGGAAGCATGAAAATCACTTTAAACATGCTAATTTTAGCTCTAAAACTGATGATCTACCTACAAATGTGAACTGACTTTCAAAAATAAAACATTTGAAAACGGACAATTTTTCACCTTTCTGAAGCATGACGTAATGGGGGGGTGTTATCTCTTTTGTCAAAAATCACCTGTTTTTGCTTGAACATTAAATGCCTCCAAATGGTATTTAATTCACTTCCCGGGCCCCTGGAAGCATGAAAATCACTTTAAACATGCTAATGTTAGCTCTAAAATTGATGATCTACCTACAAATGTGAACTGACGTTCAAAAATAAAACATTGAAAACGCACTATTTTTCACCTTTCTGAAGCATGACGTAATGGGGGGGTGTTATCTCTTTTGTCAAAAATCACCTGTTTTTGCTTGAACATTAAATGCCTCCAAATGGTATTTCATTCACTTCCCGGGCCCCTGGAAGCATGAAAATCACTTTAAACATGCTAATTTTAGCTCTAAAACTGATGATCTACCTACAAATGTGAACTGACGTTCAAAAATAAAACATTTGAAAACAGACCATTTTTCACCTTTCTGAAGCATGACGTAATGGGGGGGTGTTATCACTTTTGTCAAAAATCACCTGTTTTTGCTTGAACATTAAATGCCTCCAAATGGTATTTCATTCACTTCCCGGGCCCCTGGAAGCATGAAAATCACTTTAAACATGCTAATTTTAGCTCTAAAACTGATGATCTACCTACAAATGTGAACTGACGTTAAAAAATAAAACATTTGAAAACGGACCATTTTTCACCTTTCTGCAGCATGACGTAATGGGGGGGGGGTGTTATCACTTTTGTCAAAAATCACCTGTTTTTGCTTGAACATTAAATGCCTCCAAATGGTATTTAATTCACTTCCCGGGGTGAAGAAACACTTTTTGAGACCCCAGAGTGAGTAAATTGGCCATTTTCATGCATTTTTAACCATTCCACAAATCTTGTGTTTTGGGCCCTGGAAGCATGAAAATCACTTAAACATGCTTATTTTAGCTCTAAAACTGATGATCTACCTACAAATGTGAACTGACGTTAAAAAAAAAAACAATTGAAAACTGACCATTTTTCACCTTTCTGCAGCATGACGTAATGGGGGGGTGTTATCTCTTTTGTCAAAAATCACCTGTTTTTGCTTGAACATTAAATGCCTCCAAATGGTATTTCATTCACTTCCCGGGCCCCTGGAAGCATGAAAATCACTTTAAACATGCTAATTTTAGCTCTAAAACTGATGATCTACCTACAAATGTGAACTGACGTTAAAAAATAAAACATTTGAAAACGGACCATTTTTCACCTTTCTGCAGCATGACGTAATGGGGGGGGTGTTATCTCTTTTGTCAAAAATCACCTGTTTTTGCTTGAACATTAAATGCCTCCAAATGGTATTTAATTCACTTCCCGGGCCCCTGGAAGCATGAAAATCACTTTAAACATGCTAATTTTAGCTCTAAAACTGATGATCTACCTACAAATGTGAACTGACGTTCAAAAATAAAACATTTGAAAACAGACCATTTTTCACCTTTCTGAAGCATGACGTAATGGGGGGGTGTTATCACTTTTGTCAAAAATCACCTGTTTTTGCTTGAACATTAAATGCCTCCAAATGGTATTTAATTCACTTCCCGGGGTGAAGAAACACTTTTTGAGACCTCAGAGTGAGTAAATTGGCCATTTTCATGCACTTTTAACCATTCCACAAATCTTGTGTTTTGGGCCCCTGGAAGCATGAAAATCACTTTAAACATGCTAATTTTAGCTCTAAAACTGATGATCTACCTACAAATGTGAACTGACGTTAAAAAACTAAAACATTTGAAAACGGACCATTTTTCACCTTTCTGCAGCATGACGTAATGGGGGGGTGTTATCTCTTTTGTCAAAAATCACCTGTTTTTGCTTGAACATTAAATGCCTCCAAATGGTATTTAATTCACTTCCCGGGGTGAAGAAACACTTTTTGAGACCTCAGAGTGAGTAAATTGGCCATTTTCATGCACTTTTAACCATTCCACAAATCTTGTGTTTTGGGCCCTGGAAGCATGAAAATCACTTTAAACATGGTAATTTTAGCTCTAAAACTGATGATCTACCTACAAATGTGAACTGACATTAAAAAAAAAAAACATTTGAAAACTGACCATTTTTCACCTTTCTGCAGCATGACGTAATGGGGGGGTGTTATCTCTTTTGTCAAAAATCACCTGTTTTTGCTTGAACATTAAAAATGCCTCCAAATGGTATTTCATTCACTTCCCGGGCCCCTGGAAGCATGAAAATCACTTTAAACATGCTAATTTTAGCTCTAAAACGGATGATCTACCTACAAATGTGAACTGACGTTAAAAAATAAAACATTTGAAAACGGACCATTTTTCACCTTTCTGCAGCATGACGTAATGGGGGGGGTGTTATCTCTTTTGTCAAAAATCACCTGTTTTTGCTTGAACATTAAATGCCTCCAAATGGTATTTAATTCACTTCCCGGGCCCCTGGAAGCATGAAAATCACTTTAAACGTGCTAATTTTAGCTCTAAAACTGATGATCTACCTACAAATGTGAACTGACTTTCAAAAATAAAACATTTCAAAACGGACAATTTTTCACCTTTCTGAAGCATGACGTAATGGGGGGGTGTTATCTCTTTTGTCAAAAATCACCTGTTTTTGCTTGAACATTAAATGCCTCAAAATGGTATTTAATTCACTTCCCGGGCCCCTGGTAGCATGAAAATCAATTTAAACATGCTAATTTTAGCTCTAAAACTGATGATCTACCTACAAATGTGAACTGACGTTCAAAAATAAAACATTTGAAAACGGACCATTTTTCACCTTTCTGAAGCATGACGTAATGGGGGGGTGTTATCTCTTTTGTCAAAAATCACCTGTTTTTGCTTGAACATTAAATGCCTCCAAATGGTATTTAATTACCTTCCCGGGGTGAAGAAACACTTTTTGAGACCTCAGAGTGAGTAAATTGGCCATTTTCATGCACTTTTAACCATTCCACAAATCTTGTGTTTTGGGCCCCTGGAAGCATGAAAATCACTTTAAACATGCTTATTTTAGCTCTAAAACTGATGATATACCTACAAATGTGAACTGACGTTAAAAAAAAAAACATTTGAAAACGGACCATTTTTCACCTTTCTGCAGCATGACGTAATGGGGGGGTGTTATCTCTTTTGTCAAAAATCACCTGTTTTTGCTTGAACATTAAATGCCTCCAAATGGTATTTCATTCACTTCCCGGGCCCCTGGAAGCATGAAAATCACTTTAAACATGCTAATTTTAGCTCTAAAACTGATGATCTACCTACAAATGTGAACTGACGTTAAAAAATAAAACATTTGAAAACGGACCATTTTTCACCTTTCTGCAGCATGACGTAATGGGGGGGTGTTATCTCTTTTGTCAAAAATCACCTGTTTTTGCTTGAACATTAAATGCCTCCAAATGGTATTTAATTCACTTCCCGGGCCCCTGGAAGCATGAAAATCACTTTAAACATGCTAATTTTAGCTCTAAAACTGATGATCTACCTACAAATGTGAACTGACGTTAAAAAATAAAACATTTGAAAACGGACCATTTTTCACCTTTCTGCAGCATGACGTAATGGGGGGGTGTTATCTCTTTTGTCAAAAATCACCTGTTTTTGCTTGAACATTAAATGCCTCCAAATGGTATTAAATTCACTTCCAGGGGTGAAGAAACACTTTTTGAGACCTCAGAGTGAATAAATTGGCCATTTTCATGCACTTTTAACCATTCCACAAATCTTGTGTTTTGGGCCCCTGGAAGCATGAAAATCACTTTAAACATGCTAATTTTAGCTCTAAAACTGATGATCTACCTACAAATGTGAACTGACGTTAACAAATAAAACATTTGAAAACAGACCATTTTTCACCTTTCTAAAGCATGACGTAATGGGGGGGTGTTATCTCTTTTGTCAAAAATCACCTGTTTTTGCTTGAACATTAAATGCCTTCAAATGGTATTAAATTCACTTCCCGGGGCGAAAAAACACTTTTTGAGACCTCAGAGTGAGTAAATTGGCCATTTTCATGCACTTTTAACCATTCCACAAATCTTGTGTTTTGGGCCCCTGGAAGCATGAAAATCACTTTAAACATGCTAATTTTAGCTCTAAAACTGATGATCTACCTACAAATGTGAACTGACGTTAAAAAATAAAACATTTGAAAACGGACCATTTTTCACCTTTCTGCAGCATGACGTAATGGGGGGGTGTTAACTCTTTTGTCAAAAATCACATGTTTTTGCTTGAACATTAAATGCCTCCAAATGGTATTTAATTCACTTCCCGGGGCCCTGGAAGCATGAAAATCACTTTAAACATGCTAATTTTAGCTCTAAAACTGATGATCTACCTACAAATGTGAACTGACTTTCAAAAATAAAACATTTGAAAACTGACAATTTTTCACCTTTCTGAAGCATGACGTAATGGGGGGGGTGTTATCTCTTTTGTCAAAAATCACCTGTTTTTGCTTGAACATTAAATGCCTCCAAATAGTATTTAATTCACTTCCCGGGCCCCTGGAAGCATGAAAATCACTTTAAACATGCTAATTTTAGCTCTAAAACTGATGATCTACCTACATATGTGAACTGACGTTCAAAAATAAAACATTTGAAAACGGACCATTTTTCACCTTTCTGAAGCATGACGTAATGGGGGAGTGTTATCTCTTTTGTCAAAAATCACCTGTTTTTGCTTGAACATTAAATGCCTCCAAATTGTATTTAATTCACTTCCCGGGGTGAAGAAACACTTTTTGAGACCTCAGAGTGAGTAAATTGGCCATTTTCATGCACTTTTAACCATTCCACAAATCTTGTGTTTTGGGCCCCTGGAAGCATGAAAATCACTTTAAACATGCTAATTTTAGCTCTAAAACTGATGATCTACCTACAAATGTGAACTGACGTTAAAAAATAAAACATTTGAAAACGGACCATTTTTCACCTTTCTGCAGCATGACGTAATGGGGGGGGTGTTATCTCTTTTGTCAAAAATCACCTGTTTTTGCTTGAACATTAAATGCCTCCAAATGGTATTAAATTCACTTCCCGGGGTGAAGAAACACTTTTTGAGACCTCAGAGTGAGTAAATTGGCCATTTTCATGCACTTTTAACCATTCCACAAATCTTGTGTTTTGGGCCCCTGGAAGCATGAAAATCACTTTAAGCATGCTAATTGTAGCTCTAAAACTGATGATCTACCTACAAATGTGAACTGACGTTAAAAAATAAAACATTTGAAAACGGACCATTTTTCACCTTTCTGCAGCATGACGTAATGGGGGGGGGGGTGTTATCTCTTTTGTCAAAAATCACCTGTTTTTGCTTGAACATTAAATGCCTCCAAATGGTATTTAATTCACTTCCCGGGCCCCTGGAAGCATGAAAATCACTTTAAACGTGCTAATTTTAGCTCTAAAACTGATGATCTACCTACAAATGTGAACTGACGTTCAAAAATAAAACATTTGAAAACGGACCATTTTTCACCTTTCTGCAGCATGACGTAATGGGGGGGTGTTATCTCTTTTGTCAAAAATCACCTGTTTTTGCTTGAACATTAAATGCCTCCAAATGGTATTTAATTCACTTCCCGGGCCCCTGGAAGCATGAAAATCACTTTAAACATGCTAATTTTAGCTCTAAAACTGATGATCTACCTACAAATGTGAACTGACGTTCAAAAATAAAACATTTGAAAACGGACCATTTTTCACCTTTCTGAAGCATGACGTAATGGGGGGGTGTTATCTCTTTTGTCAAAAATCACCTGTTTTTGCTTGAACATTAAATGCCTCCAAATGGTATTTAATTCACTTCCCGGGCCCCTGGAAGCATGAAAATCACTTTAAACATGCTAATTTTAGCTCTAAAACTGATGATCTACCTACAAATGTGAACTGACGTTCAAAAATAAAACATTTGAAAACGGACCATTTTTCACCTTTCTGAAGCATGATGTAATGGGGGGGGTGTTATCTCTTTTGTCAAAAATCATCTGTTTTTGCTTGAACATTAAATGCCTCCAAATGATATTTAATTCACTTCCCGTGGTAAAGAAACACTTTTTGAGACCTCAGAGTGAGTAACTTGGCCATTTTCATGCACTTTTAACCATTCCACAAATCTTGTGTTTTGGGCCCTGGAAGCATGAAAATCACTTTAAACATGCTAATTTTAGCTCTAAAACTGATGATCTACCTACAAATGTGAACTGACGTTAAAAAAAAAACATTTGAAAACTGACAATTTTTCACCTTTCTGCAGCATGACATAATGGGGGGGGTGTTATCTCTTTTGTCAAAAATCACCTGTTTTTGCTTGAACATTAAATGCCTCCAAATGGTATTTAATTCACTTCCCGGGCCCCTGGTAGCATGAAAATCACTTTAAACATGCTAATTTTAGCTCTAAAACTGATGATCTACCTACAAATATGAACTGACGTTCAAAAATAAAACATTTGAAAACGGACCATTTTTCACCTTTCTGCAGCATGACGTAATGTGGGGGGTGTTATCTCTTTTGTCAAAAATCACCTACTTTTGCTTGAACATTAAATGCCTCCAAATGGTATTTAATTCACTTCCCGGGCCCCTGGAAGCATGAAAATCACTTTAAACATGCTAATTTTAGCTCTAAAACTGATGATCTACCTACAAATATGAACTGACGTTCAAAAATAAAACATTTGAAAACGGACCATTTTTCACCTTTCTGCAGCATGACGTAATGTGGGGGGTGTTATCTCTTTTGTCAAAAATCACCTACTTTTGCTTGAACATTAAATGCCTCCAAATGGTACTTAATTCACTTCCCGGGCCCCTGGAAGTATGAAAATAACTTTAAACATGCTAATTTTAGCTCTAAAACTGATGATCTACCTACAAATGTGAACTGACGTTCAAAAATAAAACATTTGAAAACGGACCAATTTTTCACCTTTCTGAAGCATGACGTAATGGGGGGGTGTTATCACTTTTGTCAAAAATCACCTGTTTTTGCTTGAACATTAAATGCCTCCAAATGGTATTTAATTCACTTCCCGGGGTGAAGAAACACTTTTTGAGACCTCAGAGTGAGTAAATTGGCCATTTTCATGCACTTTTAACCATTCCACAAATCTTGTGTTTTGGGCCCTGGAAGCATGAAAATCACTTTAAACATGCTAATTTTAGCTCTAAAACTGATGATCTACCTACAAATGTGAACTGACGTTCAAAAATAAAACATTTGAAAACTGACCATTTTTCACCTTTCTGCAGCATGACGTAATGGGGGGGGTGTTATCTCTTTTGTCAAAAATCACCTGCTTTTGCTTGAACATTAAATGCCTCCAAATGGTATTTAATTCACTCCCCGGGCCCCTGGAAGCATGAAAATCACTTTAAACATGCTTATTTTAGCTCTAAAACTGATGATCTACCTACAAATGTGAACTGACGTTCAAAAATAAAACATTTGAAAACGGACCATTTTTCACCTTTCTGAAGCATGACGTAATGGGGGGGTGTTATCTCTTTTGTCAAAAATCACCTGTTTTTGCTTGAACATTAAATGCCTCCAAATGGTATTTAATTCACTTCCCGGGCCCCTGGAAGCATGAAAATCACTTTAAACATGCTAATTTTAGCTCTAAAACTGATGATCTACCTACAAATGTGAACTGACGTTCAAAAATAAAACATTTGAAAACGGACCATTTTTCACCTTTCTGAAGCATGACGTAATGGGGGGGTCTTATCTCTTTTGTCAAAAATCACCTGTTTTTGCTTGAACATTAAATGCCTCCAAATGGTATTTAATTCACTTCCCGTGGTGAAGAAACACTTTTTGAGACCTCAGAGTGAGTAAATTGGCCATTTTCATGCACTTTTAACCATTCCACAAATCTTGTGTTTTGGGCCCTGGAAGCATGAAAATCACTTTAAACATGCTAATTTTAGCTCTAAAACTGATGATCTACCTACAAATGTGAACTGACGTTAAAAAAAAAAACATTTGAAAACTGACCATTTTTCACCTTTCTGCAGCATGACGTAATGGGGGGGTGTTATCTCTTTTGTCAAAAATCACCTGTTTTTGCTTGAACATTAAAAATGCCTCCAAATGGTATTTCATTCACTTCCCGGGCCCCTGGAAGCATGAAAATCACTTTAAACATGCTAATTTTAGCTCTAAAACGGATGATCTACCTACAAATGTGAACTGACGTTAAAAAATAAAACATTTGAAAACGGACCATTTTTCACCTTTCTGCAGCATGACGTAATGGGGGGGGTGTTATCTCTTTTGTCAAAAATCACCTGTTTTTGCTTGAACATTAAATGCCTCCAAATGGTATTTAATTCACTTCCCGGGCCCCTGGAAGCATGAAAATCACTTTAAACGTGCTAATTTTAGCTCTAAAACTGATGATCTACCTACAAATGTGAACTGACTTTCAAAAATAAAACATTTCAAAACGGACAATTTTTCACCTTTCTGAAGCATGACGTAATGGGGGGGTGTTATCTCTTTTGTCAAAAATCACCTGTTTTTGCTTGAACATTAAATGCCTCAAAATGGTATTTAATTCACTTCCCGGGCCCCTGGTAGCATGAAAATCAATTTAAACATGCTAATTTTAGCTCTAAAACTGATGATCTACCTACAAATGTGAACTGACGTTCAAAAATAAAACATTTGAAAACGGACCATTTTTCACCTTTCTGAAGCATGACGTAATGGGGGGGTGTTATCTCTTTTGTCAAAAATCACCTGTTTTTGCTTGAACATTAAATGCCTCCAAATGGTATTTAATTACCTTCCCGGGGTGAAGAAACACTTTTTGAGACCTCAGAGTGAGTAAATTGGCCATTTTCATGCACTTTTAACCATTCCACAAATCTTGTGTTTTGGGCCCCTGGAAGCATGAAAATCACTTTAAACATGCTTATTTTAGCTCTAAAACTGATGATATACCTACAAATGTGAACTGACGTTCAAAAATAAAACATTTGAAAACGGACCATTTTTCACCTTTCTGAAGCATGACGTAATGGGGGGGTCTTATCTCTTTTGTCAAAAATCACCTGTTTTTGCTTGAACATTAAATGCCTCCAAATGGTATTTAATTCACTTCCCGTGGTGAAGAAACACTTTTTGAGACCTCAGAGTGAGTAAATTGGCCATTTTCATGCACTTTTAACCATTCCACAAATCTTGTGTTTTGGGCCCTGGAAGCATGAAAATCACTTTAAACATGCTAATTTTAGCTCTAAAACTGATGATCTACCTACAAATGTGAACTGACGTTAAAAAAAAAAAACATTTGAAAACTGACCATTTTTCACCTTTCTGCAGCATGACGTAATGGGGGGGTGTTATCTCTTTTGTCAAAAATCACCTGTTTTTGCTTGAACATTAAAAATGCCTCCAAATGGTATTTCATTCACTTCCCGGGCCCCTGGAAGCATGAAAATCACTTTAAACATGCTAATTTTAGCTCTAAAACGGATGATCTACCTACAAATGTGAACTGACGTTAAAAAATAAAACATTTGAAAACGGACCATTTTTCACCTTTCTGCAGCATGACGTAATGGGGGGGGGTGTTATCTCTTTTGTCAAAAATCACCTGTTTTTGCTTGAACATTAAATGCCTCCAAATGGTATTTAATTCACTTCCCGGGCCCCTGGAAGCATGAAAATCACTTTAAACGTGCTAATTTTAGCTCTAAAACTGATGATCTACCTACAAATGTGAACTGACTTTCAAAAATAAAACATTTCAAAACGGACAATTTTTCACCTTTCTGAAGCATGACGTAATGGTGGGGTGTTATCTCTTTTGTCAAAAATCACCTGTTTTTGCTTGAACATTAAATGCCTCAAAATGGTATTTAATTCACTTCCCGGGCCCCTGGTAGCATGAAAATCAATTTAAACATGCTAATTTTAGCTCTAAAACTGATGATCTACCTACAAATGTGAACTGACGTTCAAAAATAAAACATTTGAAAACGGACCATTTTTCACCTTTCTGAAGCATGACGTAATGGGGGGGTGTTATCTCTTTTGTCAAAAATCACCTGTTTTTGCTTGAACATTAAATGCCTCCAAATGGTATTTAATTACCTTCCCGGGGTGAAGAAACACTTTTTGAGACCTCAGAGTGAGTAAATTGGCCATTTTCATGCACTTTTAACCATTCCACAAATCTTGTGTTTTGGGCCCCTGGAAGCATGAAAATCACTTTAAACATGCTTATTTTAGCTCTAAAACTGATGATATACCTACAAATGTGAACTGCCGTTAAAAAAAAAAACATTTGAAAACGGACCATTTTTCACCTTTCTGCAGCATGACGTAATGGGGGGGTGTTATCTCTTTTGTCAAAAATCACCTGTTTTTGCTTGAACATTAAATGCCTCCAAATGGTATTTCATTCACTTCCCGGGCCCCTGGAAGCATGAAAATCACTTTAAACATGCTAATTTTAGCTCTAAAACTGATGATCTACCTACAAATGTGAACTGACGTTAAAAAATAAAACATTTGAAAACGGACCATTTTTCACCTTTCTGCAGCATGACGTAATGGGGGGGTGTTATCTCTTTTGTCAAAAATCACCTGTTTTTGCTTGAACATTAAATGCCTCCAAATGGTATTTAATTCACTTCCCGGGCCCCTGGAAGCATGAAAATCACTTTAAACATGCTAATTTTAGCTCTAAAACTGATGATCTACCTACAAATGTGAACTGACGTTAAAAAATAAAACATTTGAAAACGGACCATTTTTCACCTTTCTGCAGCATGACGTAATGGGGGGGTGTTATCTCTTTTGTCAAAAATCACCTGTTTTTGCTTGAACATTAAATGCCTCCAAATGGTATTAAATTCACTTCCAGGGGTGAAGAAACACTTTTTGAGACCTCAGAGTGAATAAATTGGCCATTTTCATGCACTTTTAACCATTCCACAAATCTTGTGTTTTGGGCCCCTGGAAGCATGAAAATCACTTTAAACATGCTAATTTTAGCTCTAAAACTGATGATCTACCTACAAATGTGAACTGACGTTAAAAAATAAAACATTTGAAAACGGACCATTTTTCACCTTTCTAAAGCATGACGTAATGGGGGGGTGTTATCTCTTTTGTCAAAAATCACCTGTTTTTGCTTGAACATTAAATGCCTTCAAATGGTATTAAATTCACTTCCCGGGGCGAAAAAACACTTTTTGAGACCTCAGAGTGAGTAAATTGGCCATTTTCATGCACTTTTAACCATTCCACAAATCTTGTGTTTTGGGCCCCTGGAAGCATGAAAATCACTTTAAACATGCTAATTTTAGCTCTAAAACTGATGATCTACCTACAAATGTGAACTGACGTTAAAAAATAAAACATTTGAAAACGGACCATTTTTCACCTTTCTGCAGCATGACGTAATGGGGGGGTGTTAACTCTTTTGTCAAAAATCACATGTTTTTGCTTGAACATTAAATGCCTCCAAATGGTATTTAATTCACTTCCCGGGGCCCTGGAAGCATGAAAATCACTTTAAACATGCTAATTTTAGCTCTAAAACTGATGATCTACCTACAAATGTGAACTGACTTTCAAAAATAAAACATTTGAAAACTGACAATTTTTCACCTTTCTGAAGCATGACGTAATGGGGGGGTGTTATCTCTTTTGTCAAAAATCACCTGTTTTTGCTTGAACATTAAATGCCTCCAAATAGTATTTAATTCACTTCCCGGGCCCCTGGAAGCATGAAAATCACTTTAAACATGCTAATTTTAGCTCTAAAACTGATGATCTACCTACAAATGTGAACTGACGTTCAAAAATAAAACATTTGAAAACGGACCATTTTTCACCTTTCTGAAGCATGACGTAATGGGGGGGTGTTATCTCTTTTGTCAAAAATCACCTGTTTTTGCTTGAACATTAAATGCCTCCAAATGGTATTTAATTCACTTCCCGGGGTGAAGAAACACTTTTTGAGACCTCAGAGTGAGTAAATTGGCCATTTTCATGCACTTTTAACCATTCCACAAATCTTGTGTTTTGGGCCCCTGGAAGCATGAAAATCACTTTAAACATGCTAATTTTAGCTCTAAAACTGATGATCTACCTACAAATGTGAACTGACGTTAAAAAATAAAACATTTGAAAACGGACCATTTTTCACCTTTCTGCAGCATGACGTAATGGGGGGGGTGTTATCTCTTTTGTCAAAAATCACCTGTTTTTGCTTGAACATTAAATGCCTCCAAATGGTATTAAATTCACTTCCCGGGGTGAAGAAACACTTTTTGAGACCTCAGAGTGAGTAAATTGGCCATTTTCATGCACTTTTAACCATTCCACAAATCTTGTGTTTTGGGCCCCTGGAAGCATGAAAATCACTTTAAACATGCTAATTGTAGCTCTAAAACTGATGATCTACCTACAAATGTGAACTGACGTTAAAAAATAAAACATTTGAAAACTGACCATTTTTCACCTTTCTGCAGCATGACGTAATGGGGGGGGGTGTTATCTCTTTTGTCAAAAATCACCTGTTTTTGCTTGAACATTAAATGCCTCCAAATGGTATTTAATTCACTTCCCGGGCCCCTGGAAGCATGAAAATCACTTTAAACGTGCTAATATTAGCTCTAAAACTGATGATCTACCTACAAATGTGAACTGACGTTCAAAAATAAAACATTTGAAAACGGACCATTTTTCACCTTTCTGCAGCATGACGTAATGGGGGGTGTTATCTCTTTTGTCAAAAATCACCTGTTTTTGCTTGAACATTAAATGCCTCCAAATGGTATTTAATTCACTTCCCGGGCCCCTGGAAGCATGAAAATCACTTTAAACATGCTAATTTTAGCTCTAAAACTGATGATCTACCTACAAATGTGAACTGACGTTCAAAAATAAAACATTTGAAAACGGACCATTTTTCACCTTTCTGAAGCATGACGTAATGGGGGGGTGTTATCTCTTTTGTCAAAAATCACCTGTTTTTGCTTGAACATTAAATGCCTCCAAATGGTATTTAATTCACTTCCCGGGCCCCTGGAAGCATGAAAATCACTTTAAACATGCTAATTTTAGCTCTAAAACTGATGATCTACCTACAAATGTGAACTGACGTTCAAAAATAAAACATTTGAAAACGGACCATTTTTCACCTTTCTGAAGCATGATGTAATGGGGGGGGTGTTATCTCTTTTGTCAAAAATCATCTGTTTTTGCTTGAACATTAAATGCCTCCAAATGATATTTAATTCACTTCCCGTGGTGAAGAAACACTTTTTGAGACCTCAGAGTGAGTAACTTGGCCATTTTCATGCACTTTTAACCATTCCACAAATCTTGTGTTTTGGGCCCTGGAAGCATGAAAATCACTTTAAACATGCTAATTTTAGCTCTAAAACTGATGATCTACCTACAAATGTGAACTGACGTTAAAAAAAAAAACATTTGAAAACTGACAATTTTTCACCTTTCTGCAGCATGACATAATGGGGGGGGGTGTTATCTCTTTTGTCAAAAATCACCTGTTTTTGCTTGAACATTAAATGCCTCCAAATGGTATTTAATTCACTTCCCGGGCCCCTGGTAGCATGAAAATCACTTTAAACATGCTAATTTTAGCTCTAAAACTGATGATCTACCTACAAATATGAACTGACGTTCAAAAATAAAACATTTGAAAACGGACCATTTTTCACCTTTCTGCAGCATGACGTAATGTGGGGGGTGTTATCTCTTTTGTCAAAAATCACCTGCTTTTGCTTGAACATTAAATGCCTCCAAATGGTATTTAATTCACTTCCCGGGCCCCTGGAAGCATGAAAATCACTTTAAACATGCTTATTTTAGCTCTAAAACTGATGATCTACCTACAAATGTGAACTGACGTTCAAAAATGAAACATTTGAAAACGGACCATTTTTCACCTTTCTGAAGCATGACGTAATGGGGGGGTGTTATCTCTTTTGTCAAAAATCACCTGTTTTTGCTTGAACATTAAATGCCTCCAAATGGTACTTAATTCACTTCCCGGGCCCCTGGAAGTATGAAAATAACTTTAAACATGCTAATTTTAGCTCTAAAACTGATGATCTACCTACAAATGTGAACTGACGTTCAAAAATAAAACATTTGAAAACGGACCAATTTTTCACCTTTCTGAAGCATGACGTAATGGGGGGGTGTTATCACTTTTGTCAAAAATCACCTGTTTTTGCTTGAACATTAAATGCCTCCAAATGGTATTTAATTCACTTCCCGGGGTGAAGAAACACTTTTTGAGACCTCAGAGTGAGTAAATTGGCCATTTTCATGCACTTTTAACCATTCCACAAATCTTGTGTTTTGGGCCCCTGGAAGCATGAAAATCACTTTAAACATGCTAATTTTAGCTCTAAAACTGATGATCTACCTACAAATGTGAACTGACGTTAAAAAATAAAACATTTGAAAACGGACCATTTTTCACCTTTCTGCAGCATGACGTAATGGGGGGGTGTTATCTCTTTTGTCAAAAATCACCTGTTTTTGCTTGAACATTAAATGCCTCCAAATGGTATTTAATTCACTTCCCGGGCCCCTGGTAGCATGAAAATCACTTTAAACATGCTAATTTTAGCTCTAAAACTGATGATCTACCTACAAATGTGAACTGACGTTCAAAAATAAAACATTTGAAAACTGACCATTTTTCACCTTTCTGCAGCATGACGTAATGGGGGGGGGTGTTATCTCTTTTGTCAAAAATCACCTGCTTTTGCTTGAACATTAAATGCCTCCAAATGGTATTTAATTCACTCCCCGGGCCCCTGGAAGCATGAAAATCACTTTAAACATGCTTATTTTAGCTCTAAAACTGATGATCTACCTACAAATGTGAACTGACGTTCAAAAATAAAACATTTGAAAACGGACCATTTTTCACCTTTCTGAAGCATGACGTAATGGGGGGGTGTTATCTCTTTTGTCAAAAATCACCTGTTTTTGCTTGAACATTAAATGCCTCCAAATGGTATTTAATTCACTTCCCGGGCCCCTGGAAGCATGAAAATCACTTTAAACATGCTAATTTTAGCTCTAAAACTGATGATCTACCTACAAATGTGAACTGACGTTCAAAAATAAAACATTTGAAAACGGACCATTTTTCACCTTTCTGAAGCATGACGTAATGGGGGGGTCTTATCTCTTTTGTCAAAAATCACCTGTTTTTGCTTGAACATTAAATGCCTCCAAATGGTATTTAATTCACTTCCCGTGGTGAAGAAACACTTTTTGAGACCTCAGAGTGAGTAAATTGGCCATTTTCATGCACTTTTAACCATTCCACAAATCTTGTGTTTTGGGCCCTGGAAGCATGAAAATCACTTTAAACATGCTAATTTTAGCTCTAAAACTGATGATCTACCTACAAATGTGAACTGACGTTAAAAAAAAAAAACATTTGAAAACTGACCATTTTTCACCTTTCTGCAGCATGACGTAATGGGGGGGTGTTATCTCTTTTGTCAAAAATCACCTGTTTTTGCTTGAACATTAAAAATGCCTCCAAATGGTATTTCATTCACTTCCCGGGCCCCTGGAAGCATGAAAATCACTTTAAACATGCTTATTTTAGCTCTAAAACTGATGATCTACCTACAAATGTGAACTGACGTTCAAAAATGAAACATTTGAAAACGGACCATTTTTCACCTTTCTGAAGCATGACGTAATGGGGGGGTGTTATCTCTTTTGTCAAAAATCACCTGTTTTTGCTTGAACATTAAATGCCTCCAAATGGTACTTAATTCACTTCCCGGGCCCCTGGAAGTATGAAAATAACTTTAAACATGCTAATTTTAGCTCTAAAACTGATGATCTACCTACAAATGTGAACTGACGTTCAAAAATAAAACATTTGAAAACGGACCAATTTTTCACCTTTCTGAAGCATGACGTAATGGGGGGGTGTTATCACTTTTGTCAAAAATCACCTGTTTTTGCTTGAACATTAAATGCCTCCAAATGGTATTTAATTCACTTCCCGGGGTGAAGAAACACTTTTTGAGACCTCAGAGTGAGTAAATTGGCCATTTTCATGCACTTTTAACCATTCCACAAATCTTGTGTTTTGGGCCCCTGGAAGCATGAAAATCACTTTAAACATGCTAATTTTAGCTCTAAAACTGATGATCTACCTACAAATGTGAACTGACGTTAAAAAATAAAACATTTGAAAACGGACCATTTTTCACCTTTCTGCAGCATGACGTAATGGGGGGGTGTTATCTCTTTTGTCAAAAATCACCTGTTTTTGCTTGAACATTAAATGCCTCCAAATGGTATTTAATTCACTTCCCGGGCCCCTGGTAGCATGAAAATCACTTTAAACATGCTAATTTTAGCTCTAAAACTGATGATCTACCTACAAATGTGAACTGACGTTCAAAAATAAAACATTTGAAAACTGACCATTTTTCACCTTTCTGCAGCATGACGTAATGGGGGGGGTGTTATCTCTTTTGTCAAAAATCACCTGCTTTTGCTTGAACATTAAATGCCTCCAAATGGTATTTAATTCACTCCCCGGGCCCCTGGAAGCATGAAAATCACTTTAAACATGCTTATTTTAGCTCTAAAACTGATGATCTACCTACAAATGTGAACTGACGTTCAAAAATAAAACATTTGAAAACGGACCATTTTTCACCTTTCTGAAGCATGACGTAATGGGGGGGTGTTATCTCTTTTGTCAAAAATCACCTGTTTTTGCTTGAACATTAAATGCCTCCAAATGGTATTTAATTCACTTCCCGGGCCCCTGGAAGCATGAAAATCACTTTAAACATGCTAATTTTAGCTCTAAAACTGATGATCTACCTACAAATGTGAACTGACGTTCAAAAATAAAACATTTGAAAACGGACCATTTTTCACCTTTCTGAAGCATGACGTAATGGGGGGGTCTTATCTCTTTTGTCAAAAATCACCTGTTTTTGCTTGAACATTAAATGCCTCCAAATGGTATTTAATTCACTTCCCGTGGTGAAGAAACACTTTTTGAGACCTCAGAGTGAGTAAATTGGCCATTTTCATGCACTTTTAACCATTCCACAAATCTTGTGTTTTGGGCCCTGGAAGCATGAAAATCACTTTAAACATGCTAATTTTAGCTCTAAAACTGATGATCTACCTACAAATGTGAACTGACGTTAAAAAAAAAAAACATTTGAAAACTGACCATTTTTCACCTTTCTGCAGCATGACGTAATGGGGGGGTGTTATCTCTTTTGTCAAAAATCACCTGTTTTTGCTTGAACATTAAAAATGCCTCCAAATGGTATTTCATTCACTTCCCGGGCCCCTGGAAGCATGAAAATCACTTTAAACATGCTAATTTTAGCTCTAAAACGGATGATCTACCTACAAATGTGAACTGACGTTAAAAAATAAAACATTTGAAAACGGACCATTTTTCACCTTTCTGCAGCATGACGTAATGGGGGGGGTGTTATCTCTTTTGTCAAAAATCACCTGTTTTTGCTTGAACATTAAATGCCTCCAAATGGTATTTAATTCACTTCCCGGGCCCCTGGAAGCATGAAAATCACTTTAAACATGCTCATATTAGCTCTAAAACTGATGATCTACCTACAAATGTGAACTGACGTTAAAAAATAAAACATTTGAAAACGGACCATTTTTCACCTTTCTGCAGCATGACGTAATGGGGGGTGTTATCTCTTTTGTCAAAAATCACCTGTTTTTGCTTGAACATTAAATGCCTCCAAATGGTATTTAATTCACTTCCCGGGCCCCTGGAAGCATGAAAATCACTTTAAACGTGCTAATTTTAGCTCTAAAACTGATGATCTACCTACAAATGTGAACTGACTTTCAAAAATAAAACATTTCAAAACGGACAATTTTTCACCTTTCTGAAGCATGACGTAATGGGGGGGTGTTATCTCTTTTGTCAAAAATCACCTGTTTTTGCTTGAACATTAAATGCCTCAAAATGGTATTTAATTCACTTCCCGGGCCCCTGGTAGCATGAAAATCAATTTAAACATGCTAATTTTAGCTCTAAAACTGATGATCTACCTACAAATGTGAACTGACGTTCAAAAATAAAACATTTGAAAACGGACCATTTTTCACCTTTCTGAAGCATGACGTAATGGGGGGGTGTTATCTCTTTTGTCAAAAATCACCTGTTTTTGCTTGAACATTAAATGCCTCCAAATGGTATTTAATTACCTTCCCGGGGTGAAGAAACACTTTTTGAGACCTCAGAGTGAGTAAATTGGCTATTTTCATGCACTTTTAACCATTCCACAAATCTTGTGTTTTGGGCCCCTGGAAGCATGAAAATCACTTTAAACATGCTTATTTTAGCTCTAAAACTGATGATCTACCTACAAATGTGAACTGACGTTAAAAAAAAAACATTTGAAAACGGACCATTTTTCACCTTTCTGCAGCATGACGTAATGGGGGGGTGTTATCTCTTTTGTCAAAAATCACCTGTTTTTGCTTGAACATTAAATGCCTCCAAATGGTATTTCATTCACTTCCCGGGCCCCTGGAAGCATGAAAATCACTTTAAACATGCTAATTTTAGCTCTAAAACTGATGATCTACCTACAAATGTGAACTGACGTTAAAAAATAAAACATTTGAAAACGGACCATTTTTCACCTTTCTGCAGCATGACGTAATGGGGGGGTGTTATCTCTTTTGTCAAAAATCACCTGTTTTTGTTCGAACATTAAATGCCTCCAAATGGTATTTAATTCACTTCCCGGGCCCCTGGAAGCATGAAAATCACTTTAAACATGCTAATTTTAGCTCTAAAACTGATGATCTACCTACAAATGTGAACTGACGTTAAAAAATAAAACATTTGAAAACGGACCATTTTTCACCTTTCTGCAGCATGACGTAATGGGGGGGTGTTATCTCTTTTGTCAAAAATCACCTGTTTTTGCTTGAACATTAAATGCCTCCAAATGGTATTAAATTCACTTCCAGGGGTGAAGAAACACTTTTTGAGACCTCAGAGTGAGTAAATTGGCCATTTTCATGCACTTTTAACCATTCCACAAATCTTGTGTTTTGGGCCCCTGGAAGCATGAAAATCACTTTAAACATGCTAATTTTAGCTCTAAAACTGATGATCTACCTACAAATGTGAACTGACGTTAAAAAATAAAACATTTGAAAACGGACCATTTTTCACCTTTCTAAAGCATGACGTAATGGGGGGGTGTTATCTCTTTTGTCAAAAATCACCTGTTTTTGCTTGAACATTAAATGCCTTCAAATGGTATTTCATTCACTTCCCGGGCCCCTGGAAGCATGAAAATCACTTTAAACATGCTAATTTTAG
This sequence comes from Lissotriton helveticus, assembly GCF_964261635.1. NCBI lineage: Eukaryota > Metazoa > Chordata > Amphibia > Caudata > Salamandridae > Lissotriton > Lissotriton helveticus. The sequence goes on along the minus strand of NW_027612056.1, from coordinate 22,864 downwards.
CTCTAAAACTGATGATCTGCCTACAAATGTGAACTGACTTTCAAAAATAAAACATTTGAAAACGGACAATTTTTCACCTTTCTGAAGCATGACGTAATGGGGGGTGTTATCTCTTTTGTAAAAAATCACCTGTTTTTGCTTGAACATTAAATGCCTCAAAATGGTATTTAATTCACTTCCCGGGCCCCTGGTAGCATGAAAATCACTTTAAACATGCTAATTTTAGCTCTAAAACTGATGATCTACCTACAAATGTGAACTGACGTTCAAAAATAAAACATTTGAAAACGGACCATTTTTCACCTTTCTGAAGCATGATGTAATGGGGGGGTGTTTTCTCTTTTGTCAAAAATCACCTGTTTTTGCTTGAACATTAAATGCCTCCAAATGGTATTAAATTCACTTCCCGGGGTGAAGAAACACTTTTTGAGACCTCAGAGTGAGTAAATAGGCCATTTTCATGCACTTTTAACCATTCCACAAATCTTGTGTTTTGGGCCCCTGGAAGCATGAAAATCACTTTAAACATGCTAATTTTAGCTCTAAAACTGATGATCTACCTACAAATGTGAACTGACGTTAAAAAATAAAACATTTGAAAACGGACCATTTTTCACCTTTCTGCAGCATGACGTAATGGGGGGGGGTGTTATCTCTTTTGTCAAAAATCACCTGTTTTTGCTTGAACATTAAATGCCTCCAAATGGTATTTAATTCACTTCCCGGGCCCCTGGAAGCATGAAAATCACTTTAAACGTGCTAATTTTAGCTCTAAAACTGATGATCTACCTACAAATGTGAACTGACGTTCAAAAATAAAACATTTGAAAACGGACCATTTTTCACCTTTCTGCAGCATGACGTAATGGGGGGGTGTTATCTCTTTTGTCAAAAATCACCTGTTTTTGCTTGAACATTAAATGCCTCCAAATGGTATTTAATTCACTTCCCGGGCCCCTGGAAGCATGAAAATCACTTTAAACATGCTAATTTTAGCTCTAAAACTGATGATCTACCTACAAATGTGAACTGACGTTCAAAAATAAAACATTTGAAAACGGACCATTTTTCACCTTTCTGAAGCATGACGTAATGGGGGGGTGTTATCTCTTTTGTCAAAAATCACCTGTTTTTGCTTGAACATTAAATGCCTCCAAATGGTATTTAATTCACTTCCCGGGCCCCTGGAAGCATGAAAATCACTTTAAACATGCTAATTTTAGCTCTAAAACTGATGATCTACCTACAAATGTGAACTGACGTTCAAAAATAAAACATTTGAAAACGGACCATTTTTCACCTTTCTGAAGCATGATGTAATGGGGGGGGTGTTATCTCTTTTGTCAAAAATCATCTGTTTTTGCTTGAACATTAAATGCCTCCAAATGATATTTAATTCACTTCCCGTGGTGAAGAAACACTTTTTGAGACCTCAGAGTGAGTAACTTGGCCATTTTCATGCACTTTTAACCATTCCACAAATCTTGTGTTTTGGGCCCTGGAAGCATGAAAATCACTTTAAACATGCTAATTTTAGCTCTAAAACTGATGATCTACCTACAAATATGAACTGACGTTCAAAAATAAAACATTTGAAAACGGACCATTTTTCACCTTTCTGCAGCATGACGTAATGTGGGGGGTGTTATCTCTTTTGTCAAAAATCACCTGCTTTTGCTTGAACATTAAATGCCTCCAAATGGTATTTAATTCACTTCCCGGGCCCCTGGAAGCATGAAAATCACTTTAAACATGCTTATTTTAGCTCTAAAACTGATGATCTACCTACAAATGTGAACTGACGTTCAAAAATGAAACATTTGAAAACGGACCATTTTTCACCTTTCTGAAGCATGACGTAATGGGGGGCTGTTATCTCTTTTGTCAAAAATCACCTGTTTTTGCTTGAACATTAAATGCCTCCAAATGGTACTTAATTCACTTCCCGGGGTGAAGAAACACTTTTTGAGACCTCAGAGTGAGTAAATTGGCCATTTTCATGCACTTTTAACCATTCCACAAATCTTGTGTTTTGGGCCCCTGGAAGTATGAAAATAACTTTAAACATGCTAATTTTAGCTCTAAAACTGATGATCTACCTACAAATGTGAACTGACGTTCAAAAATAAAACATTTGAAAACGGACCAATTTTTCACCTTTCTGAAGCATGACGTAATGGGGGGGTGTTATCACTTTTGTCAAAAATCACCTGTTTTTGCTTGAACATTAAATGCCTCCAAATGGTATTTAATTCACTTCCCGGGGTGAAGAAACACTTTTTGAGACCTCAGAGTGAGTAAATTGGCCATTTTCATGCACTTTTAACCATTCCACAAATCTTGTGTTTTGGGCCCCTGGAAGCATGAAAATCACTTTAAACATGCTAATTTTAGCTCTAAAACTGATGATCTACCTACAAATGTGAACTGACGTTAAAAAATAAAACATTTGAAAACGGACCATTTTTCACCTTTCTGCAGCATGACGTAATGGGGGGGTGTTATCTCTTTTGTCAAAAATCACCTGTTTTTGCTTGAACATTAAATGCCTCCAAATGGTATTTAATTCACTTCCCGGGCCCCTGGTAGCATGAAAATCACTTTAAACATGCTAATTTTAGCTCTAAAACTGATGATCTACCTACAAATGTGAACTGACGTTCAAAAATAAAACATTTGAAAATTGACCATTTTTCACCTTTCTGCAGCATGACGTAATGGGGGGGGTGTTATCTCTTTTGTCAAAAATCACCTGCTTTTGCTTGAACATTAAATGCCTCCAAATGGTATTTAATTCACTCCCCGGGCCCCTGGAAGCATGAAAATCACTTTAAACATGCTTATTTTAGCTCTAAAACTGATGATCTACCTACAAATGTGAACTGACGTTCAAAAATAAAACATTTGAAAACGGACCATTTTTCACCTTTCTGAAGCATGACGTAATGGGGGGGTGTTATCTCTTTTGTCAAAAATCACCTGTTTTTGCTTGAACATTAAATGCCTCCAAATGGTATTTAATTCACTTCCCGGGCCCCTGGAAGCATGAAAATCACTTTAAACATGCTAATTTTAGCTCTAAAACTGATGATCTACCTACAAATGTGAACTGACGTTCAAAAATAAAACATTTGAAAACGGACCATTTTTCACCTTTCTGAAGCATGACGTAATGGGGGGGTCTTATCTCTTTTGTCAAAAATCACCTGTTTTTGCTTGAACATTAAATGCCTCCAAATGGTATTTAATTCACTTCCCGTGGTGAAGAAACACTTTTTGAGACCTCAGAGTGAGTAAATTGGCCATTTTCATGCACTTTTAACCATTCCACAAATCTTGTGTTTTGGGCCCTGGAAGCATGAAAATCACTTTAAACATGCTAATTTTAGCTCTAAAACTGATGATCTACCTACAAATGTGAACTGACGTTAAAAAAAAAAAACATTTGAAAACTGACCATTTTTCACCTTTCTGCAGCATGACGTAATGGGGGGGTGTTATCTCTTTTGTCAAAAATCACCTGTTTTTGCTTGAACATTAAAAATGCCTCCAAATGGTATTTCATTCACTTCCCGGGCCCCTGGAAGCATGAAAATCACTTTAAACATGCTAATTTTAGCTCTAAAACGGATGATCTACCTACAAATGTGAACTGACGTTAAAAAATAAAACATTTGAAAACGGACCATTTTTCACCTTTCTGCAGCATGACGTAATGGGGGGGGGTGTTATCTCTTTTGTCAAAAATCACCTGTTTTTGCTTGAACATTAAATGCCTCCAAATGGTATTTAATTCACTTCCCGGGCCCCTGGAAGCATGAAAATCACTTTAAACATGCTCATATTAGCTCTAAAACTGATGATCTACCTACAAATGTGAACTGACGTTAAAAAATAAAACATTTGAAAACGGACCATTTTTCACCTTTCTGCAGCATGACGTAATGGGGGGGTGTTATCTCTTTTGTCAAAAATCACCTGTTTTTGCTTGAACATTAAATGCCTCCAAATGGTATTTAATTCACTTCCCGGGCCCCTGGAAGCATGAAAATCACTTTAAACGTGCTAATTTTAGCTCTAAAACTGATGATCTACCTACAAATGTGAACTGACTTTCAAAAATAAAACATTTCAAAACGGACAATTTTTCACCTTTCTGAAGCATGACGTAATGGGGGGGTGTTATCTCTTTTGTCAAAAATCACCTGTTTTTGCTTGAACATTAAATGCCTCAAAATGGTATTTAATTCACTTCCCGGGCCCCTGGTAGCATGAAAATCAATTTAAACATGCTAATTTTAGCTCTAAAACTGATGATCTACCTACAAATGTGAACTGACGTTCAAAAATAAAACATTTGAAAACGGACCATTTTTCACCTTTCTGAAGCATGACGTAATGAGGGGGTGTTATCTCTTTTGTCAAAAATCACCTGTTTTTGCTTGAACATTAAATGCCTCCAAATGGTATTTAATTACCTTCCCGGGGTGAAGAAACACTTTTTGAGACCTCAGAGTGAGTAAATTGGCCATTTTCATGCACTTTTAACCATTCCACAAATCTTGTGTTTTGGGCCCCTGGAAGCATGAAAATCACTTTAAACATGCTTATTTTAGCTCTAAAACTGATGATCTACCTACAAATGTGAACTGACGTTAAAAAAAAAAACATTTGAAAACGGACCATTTTTCACCTTTCTGCAGCATGACGTAATGGGGGGGTGTTATCTCTTTTGTAAAAAATCACCTGTTTTTGCTTGAACATTAAATGCCTCCAAATGGTATTTCATTCACTTCCCGGGCCCCTGGAAGCATGAAAATCACTTTAAACATGCTAATTTTAGCTCTAAAACTGATGATCTACCTACAAATGTGAACTGACGTTAAAAAATAAAACATTTGAAAACGGACCATTTTTCACCTTTCTGCAGCATGACGTAATGGGGGGGTGTTATCTCTTTTGTCAAAAATCACCTGTTTTTGTTCGAACATTAAATGCCTCCAAATGGTATTTAATTCACTTCCCGGGCCCCTGGAAGCATGAAAATCACTTTAAACATGCTAATTTTAGCTCTAAAACTGATGATCTACCTACAAATGTGAACTGACGTTAAAAAATAAAACATTTGAAAACGGACCATTTTTCACCTTTCTGCAGCATGACGTAATGGGGGGGTGTTATCTCTTTTGTCAAAAATCACCTGTTTTTGCTTGAACATTAAATGCCTCCAAATGGTATTAAATTCACTTCCAGGGGTGAAGAAACACTTTTTGAGACCTCAGAGTGAGTAAATTGGCCATTTTCATGCACTTTTAACCATTCCACAAATCTTGTGTTTTGGGCCCCTGGAAGCATGAAAATCACTTTAAACATGCTAATTTTAGCTCTAAAACTGATGATCTACCTACAAATGTGAACTGACGTTAAAAAATAAAACATTTGAAAACGGACCATTTTTCACCTTTCTAAAGCATGACGTAATGGGGGGGTGTTATCTCTTTTGTCAAAAATCACCTGTTTTTGCTTGAACATTAAATGCCTTCAAATGGTATTTCATTCACTTCCCGGGCCCCTGGAAGCATGAAAATCACTTTAAACATGCTAATTTTAGCTCTAAAACTGATGATCTGCCTACAAATGTGAACTGACTTTCAAAAATAAAACATTTGAAAACGGACAATTTTTCACCTTTCTGAAGCATGACGTAATGGGGGGTGTTATCTCTTTTGTCAAAAATCACCTGTTTTTGCTTGAACATTAAATGCCTCAAAATGGTATTTAATTCACTTCCCGGGCCCCTGGTAGCATGAAAATCACTTTAAACATGCTAATTTTAGCTCTAAAACTGATGATCTACCTACAAATGTGAACTGACGTTCAAAAATAAAACATTTGAAAACGGACCATTTTTCACCTTTCTGAAGCATGATGTAATGGGGGGGTGTTTTCTCTTTTGTCAAAAATCACCTGTTTTTGCTTGAACATTAAATGCCTCCAAATGGTATTAAATTCACTTCCCGGGGTGAAGAAACACTTTTTGAGACCTCAGAGTGAGTAAATAGGCCATTTTCATGCACTTTTAACCATTCCACAAATCTTGTGTTTTGGGCCCCTGGAAGCATGAAAATCACTTTAAACATGCTAATTTTAGCTCTAAAACTGATGATCTACCTACAAATGTGAACTGACGTTAAAAAATAAAACATTTGAAAACGGACCATTTTTCACCTTTCTGCAGCATGACGTAATGGGGGGGTGTTATGTCTTTTGTCAAAAATCACCTGTTTTTGCTTGAACATGAAATGCCTCCAAATGGTATTTAATTCACTTCCCGTGGTAAAGAAACACTTTTTGAGACCTCAGAGTGAGTAAATTGGCCATTTTCATGCACTTTTAACCATTCCACAAATCTTGTGTTTTGGGCCCCTGGAAGCATGAAAATCACTTTAAACGTGCTAATTTTAGCTCTAAAACTGATGATCTACCTACAAATGTGAACTGACTTTCAAAAATAAAACATTTGAAAACGGACAATTTTTCACCTTTCTGAAGCATGACGTAATGGGGGGGTGTTATCTCTTTTGTCAAAAATCACCTGTTTTTGCTTGAACATTAAATGCCTCAAAATGGTATTTAATTCACTTCCCGGGCCCCTGGTAGCATGAAAATCACTTTAAACATGCTAATTTTAGCTCTAAAACTGATGATCTACCTACAAATGTGAACTGACGTTCAAAAATAAAACATTTGAAAACGGACCATTTTTCACCTTTCTGAAGCATGATGTAATGGGGGGGGTGTTATCTCTTTTGTCAAAAATCACCTGTTTTTGCTTGAACATTAAATTCCTCCAAATGGTATTAAATTCACTTCCCGGGGTGAAGAAACACTTTTTGAGACCTCAGAGTGAGTAAATAGGCCATTTTCATGCACTTTTAACCATTCCACAAATCTTGTGTTTTGGGCCCCTGGAAGCATGAAAATCACTTTAAACATGCTAATTTTAGCTCTAAAACTGATGATCTACCTACAAATGTGAACTGACGTTAAAAAATAAAACATTTGAAAACTGACCATTTTTCACCTTTCTGCAGCATGACGTAATGGGGGGGGGGTTATCTCTTTTGTCAAAAATCACCTGTTTTTGCTTGAACATTAAATGCCTCCAAATGGTATTTAATTCACTTCCCGGGCCCCTGGAAGCATGAAAATCACTTTAAACGTGCTAATTTTAGCTCTACAACTGATGATCTACCTACAAATGGGAACTGACTTTCAAAAATAAAACATTTGAAAACTGACAATTTTTCACCTTTCTGAAGCATGACGTAATGGGGGGTGTTATCTCTTTTGTCAAAAATCACCTGTTTTTGCTTGAACATTAAATGCCTCCAAATGGTATTTAATTCACTTCCCGGGCCCCTGGAAGCATGAAAATCACTTTAAACATGCTAATTTTAGCTCTAAAACAGATGATCTACCTACAAATGTGAACTGACGTTCAAAAATAAAACATTTGAAAACGGACCATTTTTCACCTTTCTGAAGCATGACGTAATGGGGGGGGTGTTATCACTTTTGTCAAAAATCACCTGTTTTTGCTTGAACATTAAATGCCTCCAAATGGTATTTAATTCACTTCCCGGGGTGAAGAAACACTTTTTGAGACCTCAGAGTGAGTAAATTGGCCATTTTCATGCACTTTTAACCATTCCACAAATCTTGTGTTTTGGGCCCCTGGAAGCATGAAAATCACTTTAAACATGCTAATTTTAGCTCTAAACCTGATGATCTACCTACAAATGTGAACTGACGTTAAAAAATAAAACATTTGAAAACGGACCATTTTTCACCTTTCTGCAGCATGACGTAATGGGGGGGTGTTATCTCTTTTGTCAAAAATCACCTGTTTTTGCTTGAACATTAAATGCCTCCAAATGGTATTTAATTCACTTCCCGGGCCCCTGGAAGCATGAAAATCACTTTAAACGTGCTAATTTTAGCTCTAAAACTGATGATCTACCTACAAATGTGAACTGACTTTCAAAAATAAAACATTTGAAAACGGACAATTTTTCACCTTTCTGAAGCATGACGTAATGGGGGGGTGTTATCTCTTTTGTCAAAAATCACCTGTTTTTGCTTGAACATTAAATGCCTCCAAATGTTATTTAATTCACTTCCCGGGCCCCTGGTAGCATGAAAATCACTTTAAACATGCTAATTTTAGCTCTAAAACTGATGATCTACCTACAAATGTGAACTGACGTTCAAAAATAAAACATTTGAAAACTGACCATTTTTCACCTTTCTGAAGCATGACGTAATGGGGGGATGTTATCTCTTTTGTTAAAAATCACCTGTTTTTACTTGAACATTAAATGCCTCCAAATGGTATTTAATTACCTTCCCGGGGTGAAGAAACACTTTTTGAGACCTCAGAGTGAGTAAATTGGCCATTTTCATGCACTTTTAACCATTCCACAAATCTTGTGTTTTGGGCCCCTGGAAGCATGAAAATCACTTTAAACATGCTAATTTTAGCTCTAAAACTGATGATCTACCTACAAATGTGAACTGACGTTAAAAAATAAAACATTTGAAAACGGACCATTTTTCACCTTTGTGCAGCATGACGTAATGAGGGGGTGTTATCTCTTTTGTCAAAAATCACCTGTTTTTGCTTGAACATTAAATGCCTCCAAATGGTATTTAATTCACTTCCCGGGCCCCTGGAAGCATGAAAATCACTTTAAACGTGCTAATTTTAGCTCTACAACTGATGATCTACCTACAAATGTGAACTGACTTTCAAAAATAAAACATTTGAAAACGGACAATTTTTCACCTTTCTGAAGCATGACGTAATGGGGGGGTGTTATCTCTTTTGTCAAAAATCACCTGTTTTTGCTTGAACATTAAATGCCTCCAAATGGTATTTAATTCACTTCCCGGGCCCCTGGAAGCATGAAAATCACTTTAAACATGCTAATTTTAGCTCTAAAACAGATGATCTACCTACAAATGTGAACTGACGTTCAAAAATAAAACATTTGAAAACGGACCATTTTTCACCTTTCTGAAGCATGACGTAATGGGGGGGGTGTTATCACTTTTGTCAAAAATCACCTGTTTTTGCTTGAACATTAAATGCCTCCAAATGGTATTTAATTCACTTCCCGGGGTGAAGAAACACTTTTTGAGACCTCAGAGTGAGTAAATTGGCCACTTTCATGCACTTTTAACCATTCCACAAATCTTGTGTTTTGGGCCCCTGGAAGCATGAAAATCACTTTAAACATGCTAATTTTAGCTCTAAAACTGATGATCTACCTACAAATGTGAACTGACGTTAAAAAATAAAACATTTGAAAACGGACCATTTTTCACCTTTCTGCAGCATGACGTAATGGGGGGGGTGTTATCTCTTTTGTCAAAAATCACCTGTTTTTGCTTGAACATTAAATGCCTCCAAATGGTATTTAATTCACTTCCCGGGCCCCTGGAAGCATGAAAATCACTTTAAACGTGCTAATTTTAGCTCTAAAACTGATGATCTACCTACAAATGTGAACTGACTTTCAAAAATAAAACATTTGAAAACGGACAATTTTTCACCTTTCTGAAGCATGACGTAATGGGGGGGTGTTATCTCTTTTGTCAAAAATCACCTGTTTTTGCTTGAACATTAAATGCCTCCAAATGTTATTTAATTCACTTCCCGGGCCCCTGGTAGCATGAAAATCACTTTAAACATGCTAATTTTAGCTCTAAAACTGATGATCTACCTACAAATGTGAACTGACGTTCAAAAATAAAACATTTGAAAACTGACCATTTTTCACCTTTCTGAAGCATGACGTAATGGGGGGATGTTATCTCTTTTGTTAAAAATCACCTGTTTTTACTTGAACATTAAATGCCTCCAAATGGTATTTAATTACCTTCCCGGGGTGAAGAAACACTTTTTGAGACCTCAGAGTGAGTAAATTGGCCATTTTCATGCACTTTTAACCATTCCACAAATCTTGTGTTTTGGGCCCCTGGAAGCATGAAAATCACTTTAAACATGCTAATTTTAGCTCTAAAACTGATGATCTACCTACAAATGTGAACTGACGTTAAAAAATAAAACATTTGAAAACGGACCATTTTTCACCTTTGTGCAGCATGACGTAATGAGGGGGTGTTATCTCTTTTGTCAAAAATCACCTGTTTTTGCTTGAACATTAAATGCCTCCAAATGGTATTTAATTCACTTCCCGGGCCCCTGGAAGCATGAAAATCACTTTAAACGTGCTAATTTTAGCTCTACAACTGATGATCTACCTACAAATGTGAACTGACTTTCAAAAATAAAACATTTGAAAACGGACAATTTTTCACCTTTCTGAAGCATGACGTAATGGGGGGGTGTTATCTCTTTTGTCAAAAATCACCTGTTTTTGCTTGAACATTAAATGCCTCCAAATGGTATTTAATTCACTTCCCGGGCCCCTGGAAGCATGAAAATCACTTTAAACATGCTAATTTTAGCTCTAAAACTGATGATCTACCTACAAATGTGAACTGACGTTCAAAAATAAAACATTTGAAAACGGACCATTTTTCACCTTTCTGAAGCATGACGTAATGGGGGGGTGTTATCACTTTTGTCAAAAATCATCTGTTTTTGCTTGAACATTAAATGCCTCCAAATGGTATTTAATTCACTTCCCGGGTTGAAGAAACACTTTTTGAGACCTCAGAGTGAGTAAATTGGCCATTTTCATGCACTTTTAACCATTCCACAAATCTTGTGTTTTGGGCCCCTGGAAGCATGAAAATCACTTTAAACATGCTAATTTTAGCTCTAAAACTGATGATCTACCTACAAATGTGAACTGACGTTAAAAAATAAAACATTTGAAAACGGACCATTTTTCACCTTTCTGCAGCATGACGTAATGGGGGGGGGTGTTATCTGTTTTGTCAAAAATCACCTGTTTTTGCTTGAACATTAAATGCCTCCAAATGGTATTAAATTCACTTCCCGGGGTGAAGAAACACTTTTTGAGACCTCAGAGTGAGTAAATTGGCCATTTTCATGCACTTTTAACCATTCCACAAATCTTGTGTTTTGGGCCCCTGGAAGCATGAAAATCACTTTAAACATGCTAATTTTAGCTCTAAAACTGATGATCTACCTACAAATGTGAACTGACGTTAAAAAATAAAACATTTGAAAACGGACCATTTTTCCCCTTTCTGCAGCATGACGTAATGGGGGGGTGTTATCTCTTTTGTCAAAAATCACCTGTTTTTGTTCGAACATTAAATGCCTCCAAATGGTATTTAATTCACTTCCCGGGCCCCTGGAAGCATGAAAATCACTTTAAACGTGCTAATTTTAGCTCTAAAACTGATGATCTACCTACAAATGTGAACTGACTTTCAAAAATAAAACATTTGAAAACGGACAATTTTTCACCTTTCTGAAGCATGACGTAATGGGGGGGTGTTATCTCTTTTGTCAAAAATCACCTGTTTTTGCTTGAACATTAAATGCCTTCAAATGGTATTTCATTCACTTCCCGGGCCCCTGGAAGCATGAAAATCACTTTAAACATGCTAATTTTAGCTCTAAAACTGATGATCTGCCTACAAATGTGAACTGACTTTCAAAAATAAAACATTTGAAAACGGACAATTTTTCACCTTTCTGAAGCATGACGTAATGGGGGGTGTTATCTCTTTTGTCAAAAATCACCTGTTTTTGCTTGAACATTAAATGCCTCAAAATGGTATTTAATTCACTTCCCGGGCCCCTGGTAGCATGAAAATCACTTTAAACATGCTAATTTTAGCTCTAAAACTGATGATCTACCTACAAATGTGAACTGACGTTCAAAAATAAAACATTTGAAAACGGACCATTTTTCACCTTTCTGAAGCATGATGTAATGGGGGGGTGTTTTCTCTTTTGTCAAAAATCACCTGTTTTTGCTTGAACATTAAATGCCTCCAAATGGTATTAAATTCACTTCCCGGGGTGAAGAAACACTTTTTGAGACCTCAGAGTGAGTAAATAGGCCATTTTCATGCACTTTTAACCATTCCACAAATCTTGTGTTTTGGGCCCCTGGAAGCATGAAAATCACTTTAAACATGCTAATTTTAGCTCTAAAACTGATGATCTACCTACAAATGTGAACTGACGTTAAAAAATAAAACATTTGAAAACGGACCATTTTTCACCTTTCTGCAGCATGACGTAATGGGGGGGTGTTATGTCTTTTGTCAAAAATCACCTGTTTTTGCTTGAACATGAAATGCCTCCAAATGGTATTTAATTCACTTCCCGTGGTAAAGAAACACTTTTTGAGACCTCAGAGTGAGTAAATTGGCCATTTTCATGCACTTTTAACCATTCCACAAATCTTGTGTTTTGGGCCCCTGGAAGCATGAAAATCACTTTAAACGTGCTAATTTTAGCTCTAAAACTGATGATCTACCTACAAATGTGAACTGACTTTCAAAAATAAAACATTTGAAAACGGACAATTTTCACCTTTCTGAAGCATGACGTAATGGGGGGGTGTTATCTCTTTTGTCAAAAATCACCTGTTTTTGCTTGAACATTAAATGCCTCAAAATGGTATTTAATTCACTTCCCGGGCCCCTGGTAGCATGAAAATCACTTTAAACATGCTAATTTTAGCTCTAAAACTGATGATCTACCTACAAATGTGAACTGACGTTCAAAAATAAAACATTTGAAAACGGACCATTTTTCACCTTTCTGAAGCATGATGTAATGGGGGGGGTGTTATCTCTTTTGTCAAAAATCACCTGTTTTTGCTTGAACATTAAATTCCTCCAAATGGTATTAAATTCACTTCCCGGGGTGAAGAAACACTTTTTGAGACCTCAGAGTGAGTAAATAGGCCATTTTCATGCACTTTTAACCATTCCACAAATCTTGTGTTTTGGGCCCCTGGAAGCATGAAAATCACTTTAAACATGCTAATTTTAGCTCTAAAACTGATGATCTACCTACAAATGTGAACTGACGTTAAAAAATAAAACATTTGAAAACTGACCATTTTTCACCTTTCTGCAGCATGACGTAATGGGGGGGGGTTATCTCTTTTGTCAAAAATCACCTGTTTTTGCTTGAACATTAAATGCCTCCAAATGGTATTTAATTCACTTCCCGGGCCCCTGGAAGCATGAAAATCACTTTAAACGTGCTAATTTTAGCTCTACAACTGATGATCTACCTACAAATGGGAACTGACTTTCAAAAATAAAACATTTGAAAACTGACAATTTTTCACCTTTCTGAAGCATGACGTAATGGGGGGTGTTATCTCTTTTGTCAAAAATCACCTGTTTTTGCTTGAACATTAAATGCCTCCAAATGGTATTTAATTCACTTCCCGGGCCCCTGGAAGCATGAAAATCACTTTAAACATGCTAATTTTAGCTCTAAAACAGATGATCTACCTACAAATGTGAACTGACGTTCAAAAATAAAACATTTGAAAACGGACCATTTTTCACCTTTCTGAAGCATGACGTAATGGGGGGGGTGTTATCACTTTTGTCAAAAATCACCTGTTTTTGCTTGAACATTAAATGCCTCCAAATGGTATTTAATTCACTTCCCGGGGTGAAGAAACACTTTTTGAGACCTCAGAGTGAGTAAATTGGCCATTTTCATGCACTTTTAACCATTCCACAAATCTTGTGTTTTGGGCCCCTGGAAGCATGAAAATCACTTTAAACATGCTAATTTTAGCTCTAAACCTGATGATCTACCTACAAATGTGAACTGACGTTAAAAAATAAAACATTTGAAAACGGACCATTTTTCACCTTTCTGCAGCATGACGTAATGGGGGGGTGTTATCTCTTTTGTCAAAAATCACCTGTTTTTGCTTGAACATTAAATGCCTCCAAATGGTATTTAATTCACTTCCCGGGCCCCTGGTAGCATGAAAATCACTTTAAACATGCTAATTTTAGCTCTAAAACTGATGATCTACCTACAAATGTGAACTGACGTTAAAAAATAAAACATTTGAAAACGGACCATTTTTCACCTTTCTGCAGCATGACGTAATGGGGGGGTGTTATGTCTTTTGTCAAAAATCACCTGTTTTTGCTTGAACATGAAATGCCTCCAAATGGTATTTAATTCACTTCCCGTGGTAAAGAAACACTTTTTGAGACCTCAGAGTGAGTAAATTGGCCATTTTCATGCACTTTTAACCATTCCACAAATCTTGTGTTTTGGGCCCCTGGAAGCATGAAAATCACTTTAAACGTGCTAATTTTAGCTCTAAAACTGATGATCTACCTACAAATGTGAACTGACTTTCAAAAATAAAACATTTGAAAACGGACAATTTTTCACCTTTCTGAAGCATGACGTAATGGGGGGGTGTTATCTCTTTTGTCAAAAATCACCTGTTTTTGCTTGAACATTAAATGCCTCAAAATGGTATTTAATTCACTTCCCGGGCCCCTGGTAGCATGAAAATCACTTTAAACATGCTAATTTTAGCTCTAAAACTGATGATCTACCTACAAATGTGAACTGACGTTCAAAAATAAAACATTTGAAAACGGACCATTTTTCACCTTTCTGAAGCATGATGTAATGGGGGGGGTGTTATCTCTTTTGTCAAAAATCACCTGTTTTTGCTTGAACATTAAATTCCTCCAAATGGTATTAAATTCACTTCCCGGGGTGAAGAAACACTTTTTGAGACCTCAGAGTGAGTAAATAGGCCATTTTCATGCACTTTTAACCATTCCACAAATCTTGTGTTTTGGGCCCCTGGAAGCATGAAAATCACTTTAAACATGCTAATTTTAGCTCTAAAACTGATGATCTACCTACAAATGTGAACTGACGTTAAAAAATAAAACATTTGAAAACTGACCATTTTTCACCTTTCTGCAGCATGACGTAATGGGGGGGGGTTATCTCTTTTGTCAAAAATCACCTGTTTTTGCTTGAACATTAAATGCCTCCAAATGGTATTTAATTCACTTCCCGGGCCCCTGGAAGCATGAAAATCACTTTAAACGTGCTAATTTTAGCTCTACAACTGATGATCTACCTACAAATGGGAACTGACTTTCAAAAATAAAACATTTGAAAACTGACAATTTTTCACCTTTCTGAAGCATGACGTAATGGGGGGTGTTATCTCTTTTGTCAAAAATCACCTGTTTTTGCTTGAACATTAAATGCCTCCAAATGGTATTTAATTCACTTCCCGGGCCCCTGGAAGCATGAAAATCACTTTAAACATGCTAATTTTAGCTCTAAAACAGATGATCTACCTACAAATGTGAACTGACGTTCAAAAATAAAACATTTGAAAACGGACCATTTTTCACCTTTCTGAAGCATGACGTAATGGGGGGGGGTGTTATCACTTTTGTCAAAAATCACCTGTTTTTGCTTGAACATTAAATGCCTCCAAATGGTATTTAATTCACTTCCCGGGGTGAAGAAACACTTTTTGAGACCTCAGAGTGAGTAAATTGGCCATTTTCATGCACTTTTAACCATTCCACAAATCTTGTGTTTTGGGCCCCTGGAAGCATGAAAATCACTTTAAACATGCTAATTTTAGCTCTAAACCTGATGATCTACCTACAAATGTGAACTGACGTTAAAAAATAAAACATTTGAAAACGGACCATTTTTCACCTTTCTGCAGCATGACGTAATGGGGGGGTGTTATCTCTTTTGTCAAAAATCACCTGTTTTTGCTTGAACATTAAATGCCTCCAAATGGTATTTAATTCACTTCCCGGGCCCCTGGAAGCATGAAAATCACTTTAAACGTGCTAATTTTAGCTCTAAAACTGATGATCTACCTACAAATGTGAACTGACTTTCAAAAATAAAACATTTGAAAACGGACAATTTTTCACCTTTCTGAAGCATGACGTAATGGGGGGGTGTTATCTCTTTTGTCAAAAATCACCTGTTTTTGCTTGAACATTAAATGCCTCCAAATGTTATTTAATTCACTTCCCGGGCCCCTGGTAGCATGAAAATCACTTTAAACATGCTAATTTTAGCTCTAAAACTGATGATCTACCTACAAATGTGAACTGACGTTCAAAAATAAAACATTTGAAAACTGACCATTTTTCACCTTTCTGAAGCATGACGTAATGGGGGGATGTTATCTCTTTTGTTAAAAATCACCTGTTTTTACTTGAACATTAAATGCCTCCAAATGGTATTTAATTACCTTCCCGGGGTGAAGAAACACTTTTTGAGACCTCAGAGTGAGTAAATTGGCCATTTTCATGCACTTTTAACCATTCCACAAATCTTGTGTTTTGGGCCCCTGGAAGCATGAAAATCACTTTAAACATGCTAATTTTAGCTCTAAAACTGATGATCTACCTACAAATGTGAACTGACGTTAAAAAATAAAACATTTGAAAACGGACCATTTTTCACCTTTGTGCAGCATGACGTAATGAGGGGGTGTTATCTCTTTTGTCAAAAATCACCTGTTTTTGCTTGAACATTAAATGCCTCCAAATGGTATTTAATTCACTTCCCGGGCCCCTGGAAGCATGAAAATCACTTTAAACGTGCTAATTTTAGCTCTACAACTGATGATCTACCTACAAATGTGAACTGACTTTCAAAAATAAAACATTTGAAAACGGACAATTTTTCACCTTTCTGAAGCATGACGTAATGGGGGGGTGTTATCTCTTTTGTCAAAAATCACCTGTTTTTGCTTGAACATTAAATGCCTCCAAATGGTATTTAATTCACTTCCCGGGCCCCTGGAAGCATGAAAATCACTTTAAACATGCTAATTTTAGCTCTAAAACAGATGATCTACCTACAAATGTGAACTGACGTTCAAAAATAAAACATTTGAAAACGGACCATTTTTCACCTTTCTGAAGCATGACGTAATGGGGGGGTGTTATCACTTTTGTCAAAAATCACCTGTTTTTGCTTGAACATTAAATGCCTCCAAATGGTATTTAATTCACTTCCCGGGGTGAATTAACACTTTTTGAGACCTCAGAGTGAGTAAATTGGCCACTTTCATGCACTTTTAACCATTCCACAAATCTTGTGTTTTGGGCCCCTGGAAGCATGAAAATCACTTTAAACATGCTAATTTTAGCTCTAAAACTGATGATCTACCTACAAATGTGAACTGACGTTAAAAAATAAAACATTTGAAAACGGACCATTTTTCACCTTTCTGCAGCATGACGTAATGGGGGGGTGTTATCTCTTTTGTCAAAAATCACCTGTTTTTGCTTGAACATTAAATGCCTCCAAATGGTATTTAATTCACTTCCCGGGCCCCTGGAAGCATGAAAATCACTTTAAACGTGCTAATTTTAGCTCTAAAACTGATGATCTACCTACAAATGTGAACTGACTTTCAAAAATAAAACATTTGAAAACGGACAATTTTTCACCTTTCTGAAGCATGACGTAATGGGGGGGTGTTATCTCTTTTGTCAAAAATCACCTGTTTTTGCTTGAACATTAAATGCCTCCAAATGTTATTTAATTCACTTCCCGGGCCCCTGGTAGCATGAAAATCACTTTAAACATGCTAATTTTAGCTCTAAAACTGATGATCTACCTACAAATGTGAACTGACGTTCAAAAATAAAACATTTGAAAACTGACCATTTTTCACCTTTCTGAAGCATGACGTAATGGGGGGATGTTATCTCTTTTGTTAAAAATCACCTGTTTTTACTTGAACATTAAATGCCTCCAAATGGTATTTAATTACCTTCCCGGGGTGAAGAAACACTTTTTGAGACCTCAGAGTGAGTAAATTGGCCATTTTCATGCACTTTTAACCATTCCACAAATCTTGTGTTTTGGGCCCCTGGAAGCATGAAAATCACTTTAAACATGCTAATTTTAGCTCTAAAACTGATGATCTACCTACAAATGTGAACTGACGTTAAAAAATAAAACATTTGAAAACGGACCATTTTTCACCTTTGTGCAGCATGACGTAATGAGGGGGTGTTATCTCTTTTGTCAAAAATCACCTGTTTTTGCTTGAACATTAAATGCCTCCAAATGGTATTTAATTCACTTCCCGGGCCCCTGGAAGCATGAAAATCACTTTAAACGTGCTAATTTTAGCTCTACAACTGATGATCTACCTACAAATGTGAACTGACTTTCAAAAATAAAACATTTGAAAACGGACAATTTTTCACCTTTCTGAAGCATGACGTAATGGGGGGGTGTTATCTCTTTTGTCAAAAATCACCTGTTTTTGCTTGAACATTAAATGCCTCCAAATGGTATTTAATTCACTTCCCGGGCCCCTGGAAGCATGAAAATCACTTTAAACATGCTAATTTTAGCTCTAAAACTGATGATCTACCTACAAATGTGAACTGACGTTCAAAAATAAAACATTTGAAAACGGACCATTTTTCACCTTTCTGAAGCATGACGTAATGGGGGGGTGTTATCACTTTTGTCAAAAATCACCTGTTTTTGCTTGAACATTAAATGCCTCCAAATGGTATTTAATTCACTTCCCGGGTTGAAGAAACACTTTTTGAGACCTCAGAGTGAGTAAATTGGCCATTTTCATGCACTTTTAACCATTCCACAAATCTTGTGTTTTGGGCCCCTGGAAGCATGAAAATCACTTTAAACATGCTAATTTTAGCTCTAAAACTGATGATCTACCTACAAATGTGAACTGACGTTAAAAAATAAAACATTTGAAAACGGACCATTTTTCACCTTTCTGCAGCATGACGTAATGGGGGGGGGTGTTATCTGTTTTGTCAAAAATCACCTGTTTTTGCTTGAACATTAAATGCCTCCAAATGGTATTAAATTCACTTCCCGGGGTGAAGAAACACTTTTTGAGACCTCAGAGTGAGTAAATTGGCCATTTTCATGCACTTTTAACCATTCCACAAATCTTGTGTTTTGGGCCCCTGGAAGCATGAAAATCACTTTAAACATGCTAATTTTAGCTCTAAAACTGATGATCTACCTACAAATGTGAACTGACGTTAAAAAATAAAACATTTGAAAACGGACCATTTTTCCCCTTTCTGCAGCATGACGTAATGGGGGGGTGTTATCTCTTTTGTCAAAAATCACCTGTTTTTGTTCGAACATTAAATGCCTCCAAATGGTATTTAATTCACTTCCCGGGCCCCTGGAAGCATGAAAATCACTTTAAACGTGCTAATTTTAGCTCTAAAACTGATGATCTACCTACAAATGTGAACTGACTTTCAAAAATAAAACATTTGAAAACGGACAATTTTTCACCTTTCTGAAGCATGACGTAATGGGGGGGTGTTATCTCTTTTGTCAAAAATCACCTGTTTTTGCTTGAACATTAAATGCCTTCAAATGGTATTTCATTCACTTCCCGGGCCCCTGGAAGCATGAAAATCACTTTAAACATGCTAATTTTAGCTCTAAAACTGATGATCTGCCTACAAATGTGAACTGACTTTCAAAAATAAAACATTTGAAAACGGACAATTTTTCACCTTTCTGAAGCATGACGTAATGGGGGGTGTTATCTCTTTTGTCAAAAATCACCTGTTTTTGCTTGAACATTAAATGCCTCAAAATGGTATTTAATTCACTTCCCGGGCCCCTGGTAGCATGAAAATCACTTTAAACATGCTAATTTTAGCTCTAAAACTGATGATCTACCTACAAATGTGAACTGACGTTCAAAAATAAAACATTTGAAAACGGACCATTTTTCACCTTTCTGAAGCATGATGTAATGGGGGGGTGTTTTCTCTTTTGTCAAAAATCACCTGTTTTTGCTTGAACATTAAATGCCTCCAAATGGTATTAAATTCACTTCCCGGGGTGAAGAAACACTTTTTGAGACCTCAGAGTGAGTAAATAGGCCATTTTCATGCACTTTTAACCATTCCACAAATCTTGTGTTTTGGGCCCCTGGAAGCATGAAAATCACTTTAAACATGCTAATTTTAGCTCTAAAACTGATGATCTACCTACAAATGTGAACTGACGTTAAAAAATAAAACATTTGAAAACGGACCATTTTTCACCTTTCTGCAGCATGACGTAATGGGGGGGTGTTATGTCTTTTGTCAAAAATCACCTGTTTTTGCTTGAACATGAAATGCCTCCAAATGGTATTTAATTCACTTCCCGTGGTAAAGAAACACTTTTTGAGACCTCAGAGTGAGTAAATTGGCCATTTTCATGCACTTTTAACCATTCCACAAATCTTGTGTTTTGGGCCCCTGGAAGCATGAAAATCACTTTAAACGTGCTAATTTTAGCTCTAAAACTGATGATCTACCTACAAATGTGAACTGACTTTCAAAAATAAAACATTTGAAAACGGACAATTTTCACCTTTCTGAAGCATGACGTAATGGGGGGGTGTTATCTCTTTTGTCAAAAATCACCTGTTTTTGCTTGAACATTAAATGCCTCAAAATGGTATTTAATTCACTTCCCGGGCCCCTGGTAGCATGAAAATCACTTTAAACATGCTAATTTTAGCTCTAAAACTGATGATCTACCTACAAATGTGAACTGACGTTCAAAAATAAAACATTTGAAAACGGACCATTTTTCACCTTTCTGAAGCATGATGTAATGGGGGGGGTGTTATCTCTTTTGTCAAAAATCACCTGTTTTTGCTTGAACATTAAATTCCTCCAAATGGTATTAAATTCACTTCCCGGGGTGAAGAAACACTTTTTGAGACCTCAGAGTGAGTAAATAGGCCATTTTCATGCACTTTTAACCATTCCACAAATCTTGTGTTTTGGGCCCCTGGAAGCATGAAAATCACTTTAAACATGCTAATTTTAGCTCTAAAACTGATGATCTACCTACAAATGTGAACTGACGTTAAAAAATAAAACATTTGAAAACTGACCATTTTTCACCTTTCTGCAGCATGACGTAATGGGGGGGGGTTATCTCTTTTGTCAAAAATCACCTGTTTTTGCTTGAACATTAAATGCCTCCAAATGGTATTTAATTCACTTCCCGGGCCCCTGGAAGCATGAAAATCACTTTAAACGTGCTAATTTTAGCTCTACAACTGATGATCTACCTACAAATGGGAACTGACTTTCAAAAATAAAACATTTGAAAACTGACAATTTTTCACCTTTCTGAAGCATGACGTAATGGGGGGTGTTATCTCTTTTGTCAAAAATCACCTGTTTTTGCTTGAACATTAAATGCCTCCAAATGGTATTTAATTCACTTCCCGGGCCCCTGGAAGCATGAAAATCACTTTAAACATGCTAATTTTAGCTCTAAAACAGATGATCTACCTACAAATGTGAACTGACGTTCAAAAATAAAACATTTGAAAACGGACCATTTTTCACCTTTCTGAAGCATGACGTAATGGGGGGGGTGTTATCACTTTTGTCAAAAATCACCTGTTTTTGCTTGAACATTAAATGCCTCCAAATGGTATTTAATTCACTTCCCGGGGTGAAGAAACACTTTTTGAGACCTCAGAGTGAGTAAATTGGCCATTTTCATGCACTTTTAACCATTCCACAAATCTTGTGTTTTGGGCCCCTGGAAGCATGAAAATCACTTTAAACATGCTAATTTTAGCTCTAAACCTGATGATCTACCTACAAATGTGAACTGACGTTAAAAAATAAAACATTTGAAAACGGACCATTTTTCACCTTTCTGCAGCATGACGTAATGGGGGGGTGTTATCTCTTTTGTCAAAAATCACCTGTTTTTGCTTGAACATTAAATGCCTCCAAATGGTATTTAATTCACTTCCCGGGCCCCTGGTAGCATGAAAATCACTTTAAACATGCTAATTTTAGCTCTAAAACTGATGATCTACCTACAAATGTGAACTGACGTTAAAAAATAAAACATTTGAAAACGGACCATTTTTCACCTTTCTGCAGCATGACGTAATGGGGGGGTGTTATGTCTTTTGTCAAAAATCACCTGTTTTTGCTTGAACATGAAATGCCTCCAAATGGTATTTAATTCACTTCCCGTGGTAAAGAAACACTTTTTGAGACCTCAGAGTGAGTAAATTGGCCATTTTCATGCACTTTTAACCATTCCACAAATCTTGTGTTTTGGGCCCCTGGAAGCATGAAAATCACTTTAAACGTGCTAATTTTAGCTCTAAAACTGATGATCTACCTACAAATGTGAACTGACTTTCAAAAATAAAACATTTGAAAACGGACAATTTTTCACCTTTCTGAAGCATGACGTAATGGGGGGGTGTTATCTCTTTTGTCAAAAATCACCTGTTTTTGCTTGAACATTAAATGCCTCAAAATGGTATTTAATTCACTTCCCGGGCCCCTGGTAGCATGAAAATCACTTTAAACATGCTAATTTTAGCTCTAAAACTGATGATCTACCTACAAATGTGAACTGACGTTCAAAAATAAAACATTTGAAAACGGACCATTTTTCACCTTTCTGAAGCATGATGTAATGGGGGGGGTGTTATCTCTTTTGTCAAAAATCACCTGTTTTTGCTTGAACATTAAATTCCTCCAAATGGTATTAAATTCACTTCCCGGGGTGAAGAAACACTTTTTGAGACCTCAGAGTGAGTAAATAGGCCATTTTCATGCACTTTTAACCATTCCACAAATCTTGTGTTTTGGGCCCCTGGAAGCATGAAAATCACTTTAAACATGCTAATTTTAGCTCTAAAACTGATGATCTACCTACAAATGTGAACTGACGTTAAAAAATAAAACATTTGAAAACTGACCATTTTTCACCTTTCTGCAGCATGACGTAATGGGGGGGGGTTATCTCTTTTGTCAAAAATCACCTGTTTTGCTT